>NC_040893.2:0-328214 GCF_900634795.4 Betta splendens
GGGGTTAGGGTTAGGGGTTAGGGTTAGGGTTAGGGGGTTAGGGTAGGGTTAGGGTTAGGTTAGGTTAGGGTTAGGGTTAGGTTTAGGGTTAGGTTGGTTAGGGTTAGGTTGTTAGGGGTTAGGGTTAGGGTTAGGGGAAAGGTCACACAATGGAACCATTTACACTGACGAAATCTGACGTTTACAACATAAGCCCATTCAAAACATTTATGCTTGATAAAATTTTTAAACAACAGTCAGACCTGTACGCTCGTCTTTATGATGCCACACACACCGTTTAGAGAGAAAAACATTTTATTACTAACACCGGAATAGTTAAATTTGTATATTATACAGAAACTAACTGCTTTACAAAAACAAAATGATACAATATCACATGTATGTACAGTGTAGTAAATATACCGTCTCAAATTGTACACAAAGTATTTACAGTAGTCATACATACTGCATTAAACAAAACTTGAACATTACAGACATTAGATTTTGCATAATATCAAATAAAACATGCCACATTGAGTTTTTTAATCTGACCCATGACTGTATTTTAATTAGTGCAAGTCAACCAGTTGTTAAAGAGGTTATTGATAGATAATCCTCATGTTTCCATTCTCTCTATCACTCCTGGCGACAGTCCGGAACATACACTTCGCCTCTGGGACATGAAACTAAGATCACATAAATCAAAATTGGGCAGAAAAAAGGGGAGGAATTACACAGACAGAATTAAGCGTCCATCCTGCAGCAGCTGGTGCAAACATACTGGGTGCTTGAACTAGAACTAGGACTTGGGGTCCTCCCCAGGACATTCCAGGAGATGCTGTTGGACAGTACGCGTCCTTATTCCCTTTGGTAAAACTCAATACTGCTTTTGGACGAGAGGCTTAGTGTTATTGATGAGTAAAACTCTGTCTCCTTCAGGTGCGTCACCAGTTACTCTGAAGTGAATGATAATAATGAGCTTTTATCTGAAGCAATTATCCACAGTGGAAGAAAATGATTGGACCCACTTAAAGACATAAAAGCAGGAACCGGCATCCATTGAAACCCTGCTTCCTGAGCAGACTCCATGCCCCCTCCTCCACCTGCTGATGCAGTGTTGACTGAGCAAACAGAAAACAACATGTTCTCTCACACGCCTGCAACGCAAGCAGAAGACAAGTAGGGAGAGCATTCGAAGAGTGACCGAGTAAGAGCTGACAACAATACTCAACTCTTGCCATGCATAGACGTTAAGGCGGGGAGGAGCTGCTCTGCACTTACGTTTCCTGTCTGTTGGCCTTAGAGCTCTGGATTCAGTCCTGGACACCACACTGTGTCTGTGAGATCAATATCGGTTGTGGTTTAGTTTCAACAGGGTTCAACAGTTGGGATTTGCATTTTAGCAAAGCTGCCCTGCTGCTTCTAGATCACTGGCCTCAGTGACTCTGACTGTTGCAATGGCCAGTACACAGGTGTGAAGCATCAAACCCAGTGCAGAGCAGATTCTGTGTGACTACGGACTACTAACTGAGTGGCAGCTGGCATCATGCTCACAGATCATACAACACTCTGATGACTGGGTGTCAGACCCTTAGACTTGCAGGGAAGGAGCCAAATGTAAAGTGTTCTTTGGTTGTGTTGAGGTGTGTCTGTTTCCACTGCTCCTTTTCTAATCAAATGCTCGTCAAACCTCAGGATGTAGCTTAACCTGGTGTTTGCAAAGAAAACCGATGCTTGACAAAGAAATGTAAGAGTTGAGGATTATTGCCAATTTTCCTTATTACTGTGTAAACAGAGTGAAACATTACCCTGCTAGAATCACAGTTTGTACTAAAAGGAAAGCCGAATGCACAAAGTAACAGAACACAAAGCCTCAAGGTTTTTTTTTACATGTTTACATTTCCCCTAGTGTTTTTCAGTCTTTATGTAGATACAGTGTTGGAAAAGAAGATTTGTGTAGCGTTATCTAGCTGTACAGGATAAATACTTTCAGGCAACAGGGTATATGAATGATTGTATAAGTGACGATCGTTAGAGGCTGGTTGTTGACTTCTATGGTGATATAGATGCTCACCTCCATAATTAGTAGCTGTTCGTTGTCGCCAGAAGGTCTGACTTTTAGTTTACATACTGTACATACTGAAACCCCTGACAAAGGCACACCATGGAGAACACATCAACACTAAAGACTCAGTATACATCATCTATCTATGTAAAATATATACAAGCAGGACGGGGATTCAGAGACAGGTCCTGCCTCGTACATCCAACCCTCCTCCAACCAGTATGGTTGCTCATTTGGTCTATCTTGCTTACCCTTCGCCAAGGCATGTGACAGATCAACCCTGAACAAATAATGGTCAACTTTTCTGTGGATCCTCACTGTGTCAACTGTGACATCTAGTTCCATGTGTGACGTCTGACAGTGCACATGTACGAAGGTATGGAAATGTGACCTCCTGGATACTCACTCTGTCCCTGCTAACGTTCCTCCTCCATGCACAAGACACAAACACTTTCTCCCGCCAAAGCAACAAGCATGGATAAAGAGGAAATCTAAAACGATTGCAGCATGACACTGGACAGGCTGAAGGTGAGTGCAGAGGATGTAAGGAGGTTGGGGAGCAGGCAGGGTAGCGTTCAGCAGCTCCTCACACGATCTTCTTGATGCTGGGTCTCTTGAAGCTGCCGGCGCTGCGCTGCTTCTGGACCTGACTGGCTGAGCCGTGGCGGGTACGACCCCCACTGGACAGAGCAGAGCTGGGGGACAGCTGGACGTTCTCCTTGTCAACACCTGGAGGAGGGGGAAGAGGAGACATGGTTTTAAAAACTGAATGTGTTGCTAATGGCACGGCCCAGTCTACACCGCATTCCAAATTATTATGCAAATTGAATATGAGTGTCAGAAACATTAAATGTTTAGTTTTCAAAGTAAACTCATGGATGGTATTGCATCTCAGGGCTCTTTGGATCACTGAAACGAATTTCAGTCACCTGTGATAATTAGTCTGTCTGGTGAGCCCAATTAAAGGAAAAGTACTGAAGGAGGTTGTTTCACATTATTAAGCAGGCTACAGGTTTCAAGCAATATGGGAAAGAAAAAGGATCTCTCTGCTGCCAAAAAGCGTCAAATAGTGCAATGCCTTGAACAAGGTATGAAAACATTAGATATTTTACGAAAACCTAGGCGTGATCATTGTACTGTGAAGAAATTTGTGGCTGATTCAGAGCACTGATGGGTTCGTGCAGATAAAGTCAGACTGAGGAAGGTTTCTGCCAGGCAAATCCATCACATTAAGAGAGCAGCTGCAAAAATGCCATCCTTATAAAGCAGCAAACAGGTATTTGAAGCTGCTGGTGGCTCTGTAGTCCTGCGAAGGACTGTACGATCCTTTAAAGGCTTGCACTTGTGCAAAAACCTTCTATTCGGCCACCCCTAACCATTTTTCACAAGCAGAAACGGTTGCAGTGGGCCAAAACATACATGACGACTAATTTTCAAGCAGTTTTGTTTACTGATAAGTGTCGTGCAACCCTGGATGGCCCAGATGGATGGAGTAGTGGATGGTTGGTGGATGTTCACCAGGTCCCAACAAGGCTGCAACGTCAACAAGGAGTTGGAGGAGTCATGTTTTGGGCCGGAATTTTGGGCAGAGAGCTGGTAGGCCCTTTTAGGGTCCCTGAAGGTGTGAAAATGACCTCAGAAAAGTATGTAGAGCTGACAACTTTCTTCCATGGTACAAAAAGAAGAACCATGCCTTCTGTAGCAAAATCATCTTCATGCATGACAATGCACCATCTCATGCTGCAAAGAATACCTATGAGTCACTGGCTGCTGGGTATAAAAGATGAGAAACTCATGGTGTGGCCACCATCCTCCTCTGACCTCAACCCAATTGAGAACCATTGGAGCATTCTCAAGCAAAAGATCTATGAGGGTGGGAGGCAGTTCACATCAAAACAGAAACACTGGGAGGCTATTCTGACATCCTGCAAAGAAATTATAGCAGAAACTGAAGAATTGTGATGGTGATATCAAAGAAGGGGTCCTATATTAAGATGTAACATATGACCACATAATGCTGCAAATTCGACAGAAGCCCATTTCAGTTCTTTACAACCTATTCAATTTCTTAACTCTTGTGTATAATAATTGGAACAGTGCATTTTCAGTTTGTTATTTTTAAAATAAATATTGTTATCATTAGGGCGTTATACTCTAATGGTTGATGACTTGAAAATTATACCGAAAAACATTAGAGAAAAACTTGTGCATAATAATTTGGAACAGTGCATTTTCAGTTTGTTATTTTTAAAATAAATATTGTTATCATTAGTATGTTATACCCTAATGGTTGATGACGTGAAAATTATACCGAGAAAAACTTGAGCATTATAATTTGGAACATGGTGTAGAGCTGGCTCCTGACTTTGCTTAGTCATTAACTTTGCCAACAGTGATGGTTCTTACAGTACAAGCTGCCTGCACCTCACTGTGACCAGAGGTTGGTCCTGAGCTGATACACAAACTAAGTGAATAAGCAGAAAATAAAAAAGCTGCTGGAAGTCAAATTGCTAATGTTGCCTGATGGATACAAAGCGTAGCACCACAACATGGACGCTCCATTGCTATCTATAGTCCCAACAACACAATGTTCTTCTAATGTTGGGGAGATAATGGAAGCACAGGAAGTCACCATCAGACATTTGCTTTGTGTGGACACACTAAGACTCATGAGTGAGGATGCAGGATTCAGTCTTTGTTGTTCCTCTGCAGGAACACCAAGGCTATCTAAGCCAACCACGTCACAAATGCATGGGGGCCACTTGGAAAAGTCATTTGTTTAATCAAAGCCATTAAGCTTTTTTCCGTCATGCTTTGATGCAAAAAAAGTCACAAAGTTAAAGTTAGAAATCACTGACATCTGTGGCTGTTGCTCTGCTTGTACCTGACTCACGGTACTGAATGTAAGCCACTACACACACTACCTCTGCATTCTTGACTATATCCACCTGTATGGGACCATTAAGGAGAGCATTAGTCATCACATGCATCTAGAACTAGTCTAAATTGCTAATAAAACTGCAATTGAGACAACAAAATTGTTCTGGCAGCTGAGCCAGAGGATGTTGGATGTTGTTGGATGACGTGCATTGCAATAACGTTTACCTACAGGTTTGCTCACTTACAGCTCTGTGGTGAATTGTGATATAGTAAAAGACATTCAGTACAAAGACAGTGACGCTGCATCAGCTTTCCTCAACAGGAACGTGATTCCTTAGGAAACTGTTTGGGATCAAGGCTTATTCAGTAGCTTACGCTGCCACCTAATAGACGGAACACAAGTATGTTCTGTCACGCTCAACAGGGTTGGTTGTACTGGTGGGAACCACTTCCTAGAGTATATAACTGTGCAGAGGCGTGTTTGTGTGAGACCTGGGGAGTGCTGCGAGGTGGCCAGGGACGTCATGGAGTTAGAAAGGTTAAGATTAGCAGTGATGCTGAGCTGGCTCTGGCTGGTGGGGGGATAGGGGGATGTTGGTGTCCTCAGCTGCTCCTCTCCATGTTCCTCGTCAGCTGTGGGCAGGTAGCTGTCAATCAATGCCTCTAGAAACTTGACGATCAGCTCAGCGTAGTCTGGTATCTGGGTTTGCTGCAAAGTTAGAAAGTGTGGTCAGTAAAATCCAACAGTATAGTAAAGCATGCGACAGAGTATCACATAGTAGAAACAAAGACGTAAATACAAAGTAAGAAATTCACAAGATAACACTGATGATCTTAGGTTAGTGCATCTCCACAAAAGCAGAGTAGGACGTGTATGATGAATGCAGACGCGTAGCTCAGATATACTATTCATAGTACAGTATGAATGAGTGTAAACACATTCATACCTAACACCATATCCAGTTCATCTAATGATGAACAAACAAATGTTTAATTTTACTAATTTTTATTAAAGGCTTTTGTTCTCATCAAGTGTGAAAATGTTGACCACACTTAATAATAGCATTTGATAAGAAGCAGTTGGTAAGTGGAAAACCCAACCTGCACTGATGGGTCAAGCTTCCAGAGAACAGGAACCATCTAAACAGTTTCCAGGTGTAAAACCATTTGTAAACTATCCACCTGATTAAAACCACAGACTTCATTCAAAGTTAAGATTTTCATTAGCTGCTGTAAACATATTTCCAGCTTTCTCTAAGTTGTTAATATAATAAAATATAATTGTTAATATATTATAATAATAATAATAATAATGATAATGATAATAATAATAAAATAATAATGTATAGTGCATTATATATAGAGCATGTATAATAAACAGTGGCATGTTAATATAATAATTATGAGGTAAATTTAATTTCAAATGTTGTCCTACTTTCACCGAGCTGGTAGAGTTTGTGCTGCACTTTGTGTTTGCCCACTGCTTCATATATTACCAAAGCAATTGGCAGCTGTCTACTTAGTAGACTGATTTCTACTGTGTGGCAGGCAAGTGTGCCCACGAGAGAAGGAAGAAATGACAGAACAAATAATTCATACCTTGGAAAAGGGTCCAGCAAACCTCCAAAGTCCATTAAAGCCAAAACCTGTGAAATCAGGAGTGGAGCAGGGGATGAGAGATGACCAGAAACACACCATTACACTGCACAGAATGACAAAGGTGGCTGTTACTTTGCAAATAGGAGGGCTGGTACTGGGGGGGGGATTCCTCATGGTACACCACACTCTGCACAATGCCATGGACCGGGTTCAGAAGGTTGGTGTCCTGGCACATGGACAGGACAGTGTTGATCTTGGAGTCCAGCAGGTTGTGGCTGAGGACAACACACACCCATTATTCAGTCTGTCTGCATGTAGTGAACAACATGTGGGGATGATAACAGCCCTCAAGTACCTAATGTACCTGACAGATGCTTAAACTGAAACATGGGCTTCAATTAGATCTGGACAATAAAAACATTAAAGTTTTAGATACTCCGAAGCTTTACATGACACTATTTGTGTAACAAAGATGGTGACAGGGTATCATCGTGAATGGAAACATGTTTGGTCCAGCAGTGCACCTCCAAAAGCATTTCCTCCTTCAACAGAGGTGGAGGCCTGAGACATGGCCTGCCTCCACTTATCCTGCTGCCCTTTGATCTGTTCTCGACGAAGGACACGCTACACCCTGTAATGGTGGAGGAGGAAGGGAGCAGAGAGTTTCACGGCTTCTCACTGTTACAACCTATTTATTACAGGTTTGACGGGAGGATAATTAATGTCTCCAGGCAATTAAAGCAATTACAAGCATTAGGTGATTCCTGGGCCCCGTCATTCATTTAGTTGGGCAATGAAAAAAATGCAAATGTCTTTTGGTTCTTTTCCAGTGTTGCAGGTTGATAAGTGCTCTGTGACAGAACAGAAGACGCTAAACTCACCCATTATATAGTATAAAGCTCAACCTAGTGAGGCGTGTGCTTATTGCTGACTTACGTCACTTGCCTCCACTTACGTACCAAACCCCACAGAACACATCTGGATGAGTTCAGAAAAGCACAGATAACGGCTACTTACACAACTGGGAAAACCTTTGGGAAGACAACGCTAGCTTCAGCCAGGTACTCGTAGAGGATGCGCTGATCAAAGTCGTCAGTGGTGTATTTAACTTGAGTGGCCTGTGAAAAGCAGTGTTGAAGAAGAGAAGCAGGAACTAGAACATAACATGGTTTATTAGTAATATCTCTGAACTAGTGGGTATCCTCACCAGGACAGTGAGCAGCAGAGCTTGGATCTTTGGGTCAGTGAGAACTTCCTCATCCAACAGAACATTGGACTCTGATACTGACACTTTACGAAGGTGAGAGTTTCCAATTCTTTGCGTCTCTGTGATTAACATGGCATGGAAACATAACAATAAATATCTACGATGAAGGAGAAGGGAATTACAGGACTGCACTCACCTATTTCGTAATCATTCTCTGCTACTCGTCTCATTTTTGGGGGAGTGGTCATACCCGACTCCATCTCTGGCCTCTTTGGTGCTTTGGAATCTGATATGAGGTGATCAAAGCTCTTCCTGGTGCCTAGGTAACAAAAAGAGGAATAGTCAGCATTTCCCTGAGGATATATCAACATGTAGAGTGTAGGACTTGGTCATGAATATGACCTAAGAGCTTCTTGGTGTTGGCCTGTGAGGGCTGGCCCATGTCCAGGCTCATGGATTTGCGTGTACGTGGGCTGATCTGGCCAACTGTAGGGTAGTGATGGGCTGACAGATAGCGTTCTGAAACCTGAGGGGACACCCATGGTTGAGTCTCCCGCAGAGTCCTAAGAGGAAGGTGAATGAAATTTATTAATAATAATAATAATAATAATAATAATGATAATAATAATAATAATAATAATAATAATAATAATGATAATAATGATAATAATAATAATAATAATAATAATAATAATAATAATAATAATAATAATAATAATAATAATAATAATAATAATTTGATTATCCAGATCTATAAAAATGGGAGTGACACTGCTTAGGTGAAGATTCACCCGTGTGTTACACCTTAAGGCAGCACCACCAACTGTTGTGTTTCAGTTTATCCACAGATGGAAGTGCTGCTGATCCTCAACTGAAAACCATCGTAGTTAAATCATAATGTTCAGGGAACCACTGGAACCTGTTTTCCCTTCTGATCCCCCACTCACCTGCAGCTAGGATCAGTGATGTGACTGGAGTAAGTGTCCATAGGTACCGGGTCAATGGAGAGGTCCGAAATCAGCAGTGACTTCCTGTGTTTGAGGCTGCAGCGGCTTCGGACCTCCTCAGACACAGTGAGCAGAGCTGTTATAAAAGCATGGAGATGGAGGTGAACCAGAGCAAAGAACAGCTCACTGTGTCCATGCAAGAGCAACGTGTTACGTACCAGCCAGGTAGGCCACGCTCTGAGTGTTCACCTCAAACTTGTCACATTTCAGATGCTTGCTGATGAGGGCTAGGAGTGTATGCAGGATCCTCACTGTCCTTGCTACTGTTGTGGGGGACGGGTGTCTGTAACCTGGACACAAGTACCAGGAACACAGTCAGAGACCACACACACACACACACTCACTGAAATAAAAGCTCTGTTGATTTTTATCAGCACCTGTACCTTTCAGTAGGTGGCCAACCAGTGCAAAGTTAAAGTTGGCACTGAAGTTGAGACCCACAAAATGGTCCATCTGCTTACAGTGCCACTCTAAAGGACGCCTTATTTCCATGAATACTTCTTCTGGACTCTGAGGCAAAGGACAAGAAGAACTGGATGAGATCAGTGACATTAGGGTGGAAAACACAGGTATAGTCCAGCTTTTACATGTTTCTGTGTATTTAAAAATGGAGCGGAGCTACTTTTAAAAGGATAAACTCAAGTCACACTCCCCAAAGTGGTGTCAGCCCAGCCAGCCCACAGTACATTACATCTTAATAGATTGTATGCTGAATGGTGTGTGCCTTTTACCTTATCATTGAAAACACGCATTGAGTCAAGCGTGTGGAGATTCTGCTCCAACAGGGCTGTTCCGGCAGAGTACAGGTTGACTTCATCAAGCTGCAAAACAGCTACCGCCACCCAGAACAGGGCTTTGTGCATGGGAGAGTCCTGTAAACACACAGGGTTAGAGCATTGGATGTCCTAATAAGGCTGCTGAAAAACCCTGTAGATCAGCGGTCCACAACCTTCTTTGCACCACAGACCCTTCTTCAGGGTGTGGCGGATATAAACAACAAAATAAAATAATACGGTCGGCATAAAAATTGCTGTTTTGCAAACGTGAAATGACTGTGTATGCAACTTTATTAGCAGTGTCCTCACAAGATCCTAACATGCAGAATGCTTTGTCTCTAAGTGGTGAAGCAGCTTCAAGGCTTCATTGCCTGGTTAGAGAGACGGTCACTGCATATTCTGCAGAGCGGGCTTAGTGTGTGGGAACAAATGGCAGCAATAAGTCCATGTTTCAAATAGGACTCCTTGTATTGTCTGTTAAATGCAGCTTTCCTTCTTCTGTCTCCTCACCGGCTCTTTTATGCTGCGTAAAAAAACGTTCCAAAGACGTTTGTTTGCTAGCTTCAGCTAGGTTTCAGTTTAGTGGTAACGTATAATGTGCAGTCCGTTTACGAAGGTAGCGGTTGTAGGTAATACACGTGACCGAGGCAAGTCTCTTGACATGTTAAAATAAAAAAAAGTTTGAACAAAAAGAGTTGCACAACAAATAAAACTGAAATAATTTAAGATAAGTATTTTTTCTTGGCTTGGTACCAATTGACCACCGGTCTGCTGCCTGTGGGTAGGCAACCACTACTGTAAATCACCTCCCTGCTAGGGCAAGCCATTTTCTGGGTGAGTCACTTAGAATGTGACGACAGACCATCAACAAGGTGAAGAATTCTGTAAATTGTTTTGTGTGAAAATAGAAGGAAGTGTGTGTCTACATGCATCCTAGTGGAAATAAATGTGGAGTTTGCCTAATATTGGACCATCAACAGCAGTGAAGAGGAGTGAGAATGAGAAGAACATGAACGTTCTACAGAAAACGTCAAAAGGGCTCAAGCCCTAACATCATTAGAATGTTTGTTGGCTGCATGTACCTTGCTGAGCAGAGGCTGCAGCTTAGTCAAAGCAATCACTGTAGACTCTATTAATACTTGGCTGTTGTAATTGTCCGGCCCCTTAAGACAGCTCTCCAGACCCTGTAGGACGACCAAAGAGAAAAGGAGGAGGCATTAGACCCTACAGATCAAAGACCAAAAACCAGCTGACGCTACCGCCACAGACTCTCACCCGATCTATGCTGAGCAGAGGACTGGCTTTGCTAAGGATTCGGATAATCTGCTTGATCTGGCCATGGCTCACTCTTTTACTGATGCAGCCAAACACTACGAGGGCTCTGGGCTGCAGAGATGGGTTGTACTGGAATGCAAACCTGGAGGCCAAACACATACACATCTATTCATTCATAAGATTCATTGAAATAGGATTGGATGCGGGGGCGGGTGGGGTCATACTTTTGAGCCAGTTCTGTCCACTGATCCAACCACTTGCAGGCTGGGATATCCCTCATGCAGGCCTAAGGAAAGAAAATGTACAGTTCACAATACATGAGAGCATCGGTCAGTCTAAGCTATCAGATGAATGCCCTGTGTACACAGATGGGAATTTCTAGCAGGCTTATCCGCTGACCTCCATGATCTCCAGTAAGGCCTCAGTGACGGTCTCCAGGGACGACAGCGCGAAGGTCTCCCTCTCGTAGGACCCCGGAGAGAACGAACGGTCTCTGTAGCTGGAGCGAAAGGCAATGACGGCAGCCGATTTTACTTTGCTGATG
Source organism: Betta splendens (assembly GCF_900634795.4). Classification (NCBI taxonomy): domain Eukaryota; kingdom Metazoa; phylum Chordata; class Actinopteri; order Anabantiformes; family Osphronemidae; genus Betta; species Betta splendens. Next base: position 11,333 of record NC_040893.2, read on the forward strand.
CCAAATAGCAGGTAAAACTTTGGAAGGGAGAACTCGGTCAGGCTCAGCCTCAGGACCTGCTTTGTCTCCTCTGCAATCATTCAACAAACAAAATGTATGATGATGACATGTTCTTATGCGTGCTCTATATATGACCAGCTGACCTTCGCTACGGAAACAGGTCAGAACACAAAGAAGGTGCTCACCACTGAAGTTGAGCTGGGAGCAGGTGCAGAGGGAGTGGATGATGTTGATGACCAAACCATGGGTGGAGGCCCTGAGGGACAGGGGGCCTGTGGCCACCAGCAGAGTCACAACATGGAACAGGTAGGGCAGGTGGGCGGCAACATCCAGGGAGTTGTTGAAGGAGAGCATGAGCATATACCGCGCCAGAATGGCAATGTCATCCCACATCAGGTGCTGCTCCAGCGTGGGTGTTGGTGACAGACACGTCTTATCTATGATCTTACACATCCGACCAATAACCTGCAGCAGAAGAGACAAGCAACAATAAATTCTAAATATTATAGATGATGAGGAAACCTAAAAAGGTTCATTTTAGATTCCTGGCTAAGTGATAAGAGACCAAAGAAACAACACTTTAACATACAGTAAAGGAACCCAGTTGTGTTTGTTGGACCTGTGGCCTGAACCACATTGCTGTATTCAGCATGTTTACTGCATTTACCGTGTTTATTGTGTTAACTTGGTTAGTTAGACTGGTTAGCAAAATGAAGAGATCAGTGAGGTTTTTATGCTGGCACGCGCCAACCACACTACCTACAGGAGGAAAAAGATGAACGAAAGCATGTCGCTATACAGCAGGTTCACATTTCAATCAACTTTAAAGTAGGGACAATGTTAAACCTATACACTCCTTTTACTTCTACACAGACATGAGGAACAAGAGGACAGTAAACAATGACCTAGAAGCTAAAACATTTACTGGCTTAGAGGAAAACACGACCATTGCAGCTAGGCTGTCTCATCACATGTAAGGAGACAAGAATAAAACTGCTGAGACTGGAAATTATGGACCACCAGCATCTGACCCTTTTCAGCTGCCGGTCATTAGATTCTAATATGCAATAATATAATATGATAAGAAGAATCAGTGTAAGGAGGTCTGTGAAGCTGTGAGAAAGACACTGACTGCACCCATATTGTGTTAGGATTGTTAAATTAATTAAAGATAGAAGAAGCTCTCTACAGTAAGGAGCCTCTTTAATACTACACATTTTTCTGGACATTAGGCTGATGCATTGGTCAGTACAGACGTAGTTATAACCGTTAGAACACTCATTCAACTCAAGGCAGACAAGTCACCATTGTGTGTCCTGCTGTGACATCAGACAGTGACCCTGTAGAAAACACCAGCACAAATGCTCATCTATGCTCCAACAAATATGTGTACACTTGTTAATATGAGCATTCAAAAACAAAAGTAGAATAATTGGTTAAACTACACTAAATAACGGGGGACCAGCACCTCAGCTACAGCTCCCACTGTGATTTAATCAACAGTCTTTACAATGGCAACCATTCAGTGCCATAATAGGAGCCAGGGCCTGGCTCCTCTTTGTGTCTGCTTGTGTATGTTGTGTTTGTTTATCTGAACTTGGACCCAGAGCACACAGAGAATCCACAGAGACTATGTCATCCACTCACCAGCCATCATCTCAGTCAGTAGGAATTTGCAGCTTTGGATTTCTCCTTTATAAAGTAAGTTAAACTACCTTATGCTAAGGTCTCACATGACAGCTACTAACATGATAACTACTAAATCCCTTTGTGAAGTTTAGCTATGATCAGTGAAGCTATGGTTGCTGTGATGCATCTTTCCTGAACTAAACCTACACAATAAGAAAAAACTCTTTTCAACTTACTAGTATGTTTCAGAGCAGCTCACAAAAGTAAATTATTTTTTTCAATCCTACCAAGTTGCTTAGAGGCAAAGCTAAAACTCATTTTATTACACAGCACTGAACTGAAAATATAAACAAAAGCTGTAGTGTTTAATAAAATACATGCAAGCAGCACCGTGCATCAAGTGGCTGTTGCTATATCTGACTTTCACATCTCTTGTATATTACAAATGGCAGTGGTGACACTGTTTGTGTGTGACACTGTTTGTGTGTGTGACACACACAAACAGTGTGTGCTGTTAAATGTTACAAGGTCAAGAGGGTATTTTGAGGTTGAGTCAAGTTCAAAACTCTAAGCAGCAGTCACATTTGAGGATGACAGCTTCACTCTACTTGTTAGTGGAAACAAAGTCGATTTCACTGGACCAGGACCAGGCTCTCACCTTGCTGGACACCAGTTTGACATTGCCGGAAGCTAGAGCCACTGCAGTATCAGCCATAACCTCCGCCTTTATAGAGCCCAAGCCTCCTGTAGCACTGGTCTTAATGAAGCTGTCCAGCACCACATCCAGCAGGTCTGTTATCTGCACACACAGGGATGACAATAAGAGTCAAGCAGCTCACATCTTTGCTAGCAGACCGTTGCTCTGATGCTCTCACCTGGCCCAGGCTGCCCCAGATCTTTGCTTGAATGGAGGGATACATCTGCTTTTCATTGATTGTCATTGTGATGAGTTTGTCCAAAATGGCAGTGACCCGCTGGCGTTTGGCATCATCGTTGTGCTTACAGAAGCGAACGAGGTTGAGCAGCCAGGGTGTCATGTACTCCAAACACAGATGCTTCAGCTCAATACCTGCAACAGACCAAGGACTCATTAAAGCACCTGGTTCACGTCGTAAGACTAAACAGGTGGCATGCATTTTATTATTTGAGGCTTAGATTCATTACGCTAAGCTTTTTTATTTTGTAGATAACCTATGATTAAATGGGGAGGACAATGATTTGATTAATAGTGACTAGCCTCTAAACTGAAGAATCTTTCACAATTGAAATTAATTTTGCAATCAGTAGTTGCTGAAGGCATAGCAGCTCTCAGAATGTTCAAGCTGAGTACAGTAACTGTATTTGTGTATGCTTTACTGGATAGTGGAGATGTGGAAGCTAATGTGTAAATAAATACAGATACAGGTGCTTGTCAAGAAATCAGAGTATTTATTTCTGTAATTCAACCTAGTGACACACACACACACACACACACACACACACACACACACACACACACACACACACACACACACACACACACACACACACACACACACACACACACACACACACACACACACACACACACCTATTAATTATATTAATTAAACTTCACTATCCCAGAAAACTGGAATATTATGACAAAGTTCAATGTTGTGCACACATGTTCCTCAGCTACTTGATTCTAAACACCTGCAAGTACTTCCTGCTTTAAAAATTCTAAAATTTTAAAAGTCTCGGGGTGGTTCAGGAGGTGAAGTACTGTAAAGCCCATTCATTAGTCGAGGGGAGCTTGACGGAGCTAATACTTGGTTCACACCACAAAAACACACCTGTCTGTACGTCTGTGTGAACATTCCTGCGTACGTCTGTGTGGTGTGTAAAACACACCACACAGACGTACGCAGAAATGCTCATAATCGTTGTCTCAAGCCTCTGCTGAACCACAGACATTGTCTGGAGGTTCTCACTTTAACATTTAACCCTTTCATGGTGACATGGGTCTCGGAGTCTGGAGGAGTGGAGCACAGAGGTTGAAGTCCAGTGTGACGTTTCCATGATTATTGATAATCTGGTGTTTTCCCAGATGCAGATCTTTTCCGCATTAACACTCATTTTTATTAGTTTTGTATTACATCTAATTCTAAGAAGTGATAAATAAATCTATCACTGTCTGCAATGAATTCATAAACAATACAAATCAAATCACAAAAATAAATAAAAGGTTGGGATGAGATTCTAATTTATTGCCACGCAGCTCTGTCAAACCACACGTATCTGTAGCTGCTATGTTAAATGGACTTACTGGACTTGCTGAAGCCTGAGATGCACTCCTCCAGGAACTCTAGAGTCAGATGGGGCTCATTGGCTGCCAGAGTCTTGCTGATGGAAACTATGAAGAGGGTGTTGTTAGCTGGGATGCATAGTCCTGATGTCTCGAGCAGCTGTCCCTCTATCTTTAGGTTGAAGGTGCAGGTCAGAGCACACAACAGATTGTAAGCTGCAGACCTGAAAGTGGAAAAACAGGTCAGAGGTTTCACAGTAAAGCGTTTAAATATAGCCAAAACCACCAGTAGTATAAAACACTGAAACTGACCTGAGGCTGGGGTCTGAACTCCCCAGGTTTAGAAGAGCAATATTCAGAAGTGTTCCGGGAACATCCTTCGGTCGGATCTTGGTGTGCTGTGGAATGGAGTCCGGCTGTGAGAGCTCCCAACGTGTCCGGATGTGGATGATGGACTGCACGATGGTGTCGCACTCCTGGTGCATGAATGTGAGCGGCGTGCCCTGATTGGCCATGGTGAGCGTGAACTGGCTCTCATCCACCAGGCAAATCTCCTCTATCTCTGAGGCGTAGTAGACATCGTTGAGGAAGACGGGCTGGCCAAGGACCCGGGTGCGCTCAGCTGAGGTCACCTGTACCGCTGTGGAACCCACCTAATCACCAAAGAAACAGGAATCAAGGTTGAATTGCTAACATTTATAATAACGTTTCAGAACAGGTGCCATAGCGGCGTGCATACCTTGATTGAAACCTTGGTGTCTTTGTGAGCCAGCTTCAGAGCATTGTGGAACACTTTAAGGTCTTCCTCCAGGCTCAGTGTGGCTGCAGGGAGCTTCTGTTGGTCTTGTTCAATGTGCTCAGCCAATTTAGCTGGCGAGTCAATGAACTGGAGCCTCTTGCTGCCCTTTAGGCCCGTCAGTAGCCGCTCATGATACTTTGTATACTCCCTAACCCAGGTGTTGCAGTTATAGACATAAACTGCTGCAACATTCTCATAAGCAAAGCCAGGAAAGACCACAAACCACTTGGATAAGAAGTCAGTCTTGAAACGATTGCTGGGTCCTACATGTGTCAAATCTACCACTATCTCATAGGGTTTAGCATAGTATGGTTTGAGAGTCAGAAGGACGTGGTAGATGAGGAGATCCCCGTTGATCTGACCGGTTTTAAACCTAGAAGAAAAGGGAGAAAGGACAAATCACAACTCAGGCCTCATCAAGAGGAAGAGGAAGAGTTCGCATTGGGATGTGTTTCATACAAGAGAACGGTTCACGATAGAATGTGAAGCTAATGAAAGCTACGCTGATTTCTGATAAGTGACGTTTCTTTTTTTAACTGTCATTTCTTGTAAGAGCTTTTTAACCAGGTGACCAGACCCCTAAAAAACAACGCACACATACAGGGCAGGAAGTCAGCTTAGAACATTTCTAGACCAACTGCTGCAGGTGCCTTACTCGATCTCTCGGCAAGGCCAGCTGAAGTAAGCATCATCATCATTGTTTTATAATTTATTACTGGTGAACACATTTATTTATTATTGACAACTTGTAGCTACTTCATTAGGACTAAAGTTTTGTTTTTTTGTTTTTTCCATTTCAGAGCACGATGGAAGTTACAGGAGCTGCCTTTTGGCTGTTCCTTCTGTTGAGCCAACTGCCACTCAGTCGTTCTGAAGGCTTTTCAACTGTACGGAGCAAAACAGGAAGTAAAGCTGGAAACGCAGTCCCTGCCACGGAGCAGGGCCCCAACACTACTGACCACATAGGCTCTTCCCTTAATGACGCATATGGCAACTGCTTGATTGACACTCAGATGGGTCTCATTGCGGTTGGTACAGCAGGAGGCCTGATAGTCTGCCTGCTGGTTGTTATTGTGGTGCTGGCAAGGCAGGTTTATCACATTCAGCAGCGGGTTTCTGCACCACGAACCTCCAGGTCCAACATGGACTTGGTCAGCAGTACCGGCTACTGGGGAATTGAACAGGCAGAGGTCAGAGGACTGGTTGGACCTTGTGATGCCAGTGTGATGCTCGAGGAGGTGAGAGAAGAGAGCACTATGGATGAAGGAAGGCAGGCTGAACTCAGAGAGCTAATCACACCAGTTGGAACGGGCCTTGAGGAAGACATGGACATTCAAATGCACAGCTCCATGCCCAGCGACTCTTGTCTTGTGGTTCCTAAGGACCTAGAGGACATGCCGCTTGTTGTTTAAAGAGGTAATCAAACCATTACTCTTAGAAAGAAGCTCATGGAGCCACATTAGAGCCTCGGTGGTACAGAACACATTAAAACATGTGAATGAAATAAGTGAACAAAATTACACATGTGAGAATGCACCCAAAGCCAGCTAAGTAATGAGGCTCAAACCCAGACCTACAACATTTAATACGTGATAATAATTATTTCGAATTACACACATCGTATTTGACAGGTGAGCTGACATCAAGGCCAATGTTGAACGAGCGTCTTTATCTATGTTTCAGGTGAAATTATCCATAATCATTAAATGTCTAACACACATTTTTACATTCTAGCTCAGCAGGTTCAGCATCTACTGCTTGCTTTGAATCTCATTTTTTTTGCATAACAGAGCTGATAATGCGTGGAAACATACATTTTCCATATGAGAGCCTAGGAGCGTGTACAGCTAAAGCTAAATGCTGAAGTGAAGCTTGGTACAGTGAATTTAATGCACATCTGTGAACCACGCAATTACTGAAGGACTCCTAATGTGAATTCTAACTTCTTGTTTGTGTCAATAAAAAGGATGCAGTTAAAAATAAACATTTTTAATAAGAGTTTTTGCACTGTTTCATTGTTTCATGTATTATTTCAATATACAGAATAGATAATCTTTCTATCACTGAAGGTGTCGTAATCAGAAAGTTAATCAATCTTGTTATTGTTCTCAAACATGCATAAGCTTATTAAAGTCACAATTGTGGATGGGGATTTTTTGTTTGTTTGTTTGTTTGTTTGATAGACAATGGTTAGAGATCAAACCTTGTGCTTTGTTAAACATTTTAATACATTGAACACTATATTTAGCAAAGCAGACCGCAAAGCAGCGCCGTCATCGGTTTCAAAAGCCACACTTCCTGTAAGCCAGGCTACAATTCGTCTTTCAGTCAAGAGCAGCTCTTCGTGTCTTTACGTCCTGACTTAAGACAAGTGTGGCTGAAGAATTCAAGTCCTGGTGCTTTTCACTAGCTGTATTCTGCAACAACACAGCTACTGTAACCACCGTTACCCGTGTAAAGCCATTGGTGAGTATGTTTAAATTATTATTCACTTCACTAGACTTACAAGCACTGTACCACTTGCTTTGTATATTTTGTGTTGGCCCAGGAACCAATAATGGGAAGCATTGCCTCAAAGCATATTAAAACTGCAGCCTGTCAAAATAAACATGTCTCTGCTGAGTTAAACTGAACCATAAATGCTAAGGATGTATTTTCCTGAAATATGTTTAGGAAATTATGCAGTTTAAAGCATTACTTTTCTCACCGTCCCTTCAACCATTTCCTTATTAGTCAGATTATATGCTGTGCACATTTGACAGCCTAACGTCCTCTGTTCTAGCTGCACAGACAATGAGGGAAGAGAGAAGAATGACTGTGTGTTCTACACCACTGCTTTTAATGTGGCTCCTGCAAGTGACAGCAAACAATGCAGAGGCAACCATCCTGGATCACAGCAGCCCTGCTGAGATGGCAGGCACAGTAACAGGGACCCCAACAGATGGTCAGATGAAAACAAGGAATGCATCCAGTTCTTTTCCAAAGGATTTGTATAGCGTCATGCCATCCATCACAGCAAAGACCAACTCACGCAATGATCAAACAGTAACAGGTCCAACCAATTCAACATTACCTCAGTTAAAGCCCTCGGTTAAAGAAGGGACCATGAAGACCATAACACAAGAGCCAACTCAAAGCAGAAGAAGAACAGCAACAGGAGCTGTAACCAATCTTACCATTAAACCAACCACAGGCACAATAGTTCCTCCCATACTAAACAATTCAATGCAAGAACAAAACACAAGCAAAACCACAAGCTCACAGCTCCCCAGTCATACCAAGAGGCAAGCGTCTACAAGGCCTGCATTATCCACACACCGCACCTCTACTACAATCACGGGTACCAAGCTTGCCAGCCCAGTACCAATACAAACAACCGTGACAAGTAGCTCCACAACCGTGAAAAAGAATCCATTCCGAGAGATCAAAAAGACAGGGAAAGTCCTGCAGCAGAAAGAGAGACCAAACCATGGTAGGATAGCTGCAGGACTCATGGGAGGAGCCCTGATGGTGATGATAATCGGGTTCTTGGTCATCTTCTTTAAGAAAAGGATGCTTCAGAAACAACAGATAACCACAACAGACTGGGCAGGTCCTTCACCGTTTCTAGACAGTGTGGCCGAAAATGCCGTGATTAACCAAATGTCTTCTAACCAAATTTCTCTAGGAGGTGTCCTGCCTCAGAGGCTTTCCAAAAGGCTGTCCGAGTGGCAAGACATGACAGGAGACACTACATTCACAGATAAATATGAAGGGATTATCTTTGGTCAAGATGAACAAGCAAGCAATGGGCCTGCAGCAGGCATTCCAGGAAGTAACAGCACAGGGGATGACAAAGAAGACGCTGTTTCAGTGACCTTTGCACAATCTAACAATGCGGTCTCCAGAAATGCAGACTCTGAGGCAGCAGGGCCTGGTCAGAACCACGCTCTGGTATAACAACTGAATGATGGCCTGACAACCCCTCATAAATCCAGCAGACCTTTGTCTTTCATTGGGTTCTCTTCTTAGACATGACGAGGAAGTTCACCCAGCATGACTTTATAGACTGCATTTAGTCATGGTCAACTACACTTGCGCAATAAATCTAAGAAAAGCAAAACAGGACAAAAACTAGTCACATATGCTCCTATCTTCTCCAAACTCTGTCCAGCTGTTTCTATGGTCATACAATAACATATAAAATGAAGACATGTTTAACAGAAAGGCTATTTTACTGTTGTCCTGATGTGCCTTTTAGCTGTGGGTTGTTCCTGGGGTGTTTCCATGTACGTCACTGCCATTGGAACCTTAAATACAGGTTTGTCCTAACAATGATGAGAAGACACTGGTCTGCTAGAGTTTACTAGGTGAGTCTGCTGGTGGGTTTGCTAGTGAGTCTACTGGACATGGTTTTCTTCATACCGGGATGTAATCAGAGACCATCACACTATCAAATTTACAATATATAGTCCAGTCTCCAGAATGACTCGTCTTGTTCAACATTTCAATTTGATTAGCGTTTCCCATGTTTCAGGTTTCGAATATTAAAACATTGAGTTTTACTCTGCCTAGTCTCGTCTTTTCTAAGAACGCACACGTGCATGTAATGATGGTGTAAATAAGTCTACTTATGATGCTTTTATTAAAATGGTAATGGAAATGTTATTTGTTCTGGTTTTATTTTTTGTATCTTAAATGAGCATTAAACAATGAAAAGGTTTAGTGAACCTGGTTCTAGTCGTGTGGTTTGGATAACAGCAACATTTCCACAGGTGTAAACATTTAGTGCGTTTAAAAAGTGGAATTCTTAAAAAATATGAAATACTTCAAACAAAACCAGTATTCAATCCCCAACTTTAAAGATGGGGAAGATGTTCATTAAACTAAGTCAATGTGGTGAACACATCACATCTGACAGAATGACGGCTGCTGCAAGCAGGTGCACACAGACACTATTTTTTGCTTCCTCAGCAGCAGAGTGGGCCGACTTGCTGCTGCAGCTCTCTCTCCCCCTCCCTCGCTCCCCCTATGCCTCCTCTTCTCCTAAGCCAGAACCCTAGCTGCATCAAATGTCTGCAAAGCAGTGAGCATGGCTGCAACAGCAGCATCAGCGAACATGATTACTCCAGTTTTCCAACACCTGAGACCAACAGAAAACCAGCACGCGACTACCATCTTCTGAAATACCCGATGGAGCACAGAGGAATAAAACTTATCAGGAGTGGAGCAGGACCCAGGGGAAAGGCAGGCATGACAGGATGAGGTGAGTGACTCAAGTCATGTCTGATCTATAGATCCGATGGCCAGGACACAGACTTTATTCTGACTATTGTTTCAGCAAATAATGCTGTAGCAGCTTAGGATGAACATTTTACTCATTTGTGACTCTGCAAATTTCTCCTTCTTTAACTGGGCAATAGGAGAAGCTATGAAATAAATCCAGATGAACTTAGTTGAGCATCCACAGCCCTAACTGTTAAATTTTACATACATGCAGAAAGCATGTTTGTATGCAGCGGTGCATCCAGCATTACATCCTGTAGGAACCAACTCTCACTGCAGCACTCTGTGCTTCATTTCCACTGGCAGAGCTTCATGGCTGTTGGCAGGATGACGAGTAGCCTTAGAAAACACATCGAGAGCAGAACATAACCCATCTATCCCAGCTTAGAGTAGCACTTGCAGTGCAGCAGCTCCCCGTTCTATGCTAGTTCAGCCACAATGACCTGGAAAAACACTTCAAAGACGCTGTAATAGTTACAGATCAGCTACTGCAGGACTCAATCCATTTTGGTCCACTTAAAAGCACGTCTGAAGGAGGACACCGTTAGATCTGAGTGAGTCCAGTCTGTGATTGAACAGTAAAAAAGAAACTACACAATAATTTCACACCCAAATATTGACGTTGCTGCTGATGTTACTTAAACATAAAATCCAGCACGACCACATATTGTACATATGACCGCATATACTTCACTAAGTTCATTGGATACTAAATTAGTGAAGTCATTAGAGATCATCTCACAAGGCCTGTACGGCCTTTTACAATGAATAGTTGAGGTGCAGGTTTTGGCATATGAGCTTTTTTTGATTGTTGTAGCTGTTGAACAGTGACAGGTTCCACCTCAGAAACCTAGACCACTCCTAAATGTACGCAAACAACAAATCCACTACACTGTACTGTGCTGTTTCCTTTTCTACCCTGACCCAGGATGTGGGGCTTAAGAGCCAAGACCATGCCTATGTCCTGTGTCTCCATGATCTGCCTCCTCCTGCTGCTGCTGTGTGGATTGCAGGGAGGCTGGGTGCAGTCCATTTGCCCCTCCGTGTGCTTTTGCACCCAAGGACACCGTGTTGTGGACTGTTCCTCACGAGGTCTGACCAAGCTACCGCCTGGTCTGCAGCACAACATCCACTTTCTCAATCTCTCTTTTAACAGGTAAGTCTGGCGGTGTCGTAGGATACCAGGCTCTGCTGGTATCCTGATACAGATCATTGCAGTTACTGTGTCTGATTGTGTTGGCCAACAACACAGTGGTGCTGAAGGTCGAAGAATTAAGGCCTGGACTGAACAGCTGGTCCCACATAATTATCCCACATAATGGCTTTAAATCATCTCACCAAATACTTTCACACATGACCAATAATAGTAGAACGACTGCAAAGCTTCATGTGCGTAGTGTAACTGGTCACATCTAATTTGGTAAAACCAGGGCTGCACATTAGCACAAACCTCACTGACGTGCGTGTCTGAATTACTTAACACCATTTATTATTTATTTATATTATGGCCACGGTGCATCTATGAAGCTAATGCTGTATTAGGAGCTGACTTGTTTGATTGGCCAAGCTATTTTTTTTTCCTTTGAACACATTTGACTTGCACATACGAATATATTTATATATTTTTCTGACAGCTTGCAGGATCTGGACAGTCAGCTCAGTCAATATGCACACCTGCGAACCCTTGACCTGTCCTACAACCGTCTGGAGAGCCTGCCACCTGCCCTGCCCCGGTCATTGTGGGACATTCGAGTAGTGGGAAACCATTTACGGTCACTAGAAAAAAATGACACTGCGTACCACTGGAACCTGAAAGTACTGGACCTGTCAGACAACGAGCTAGAGAAAGTGGTCTTCATCAACAACACGCTGCCTAGTCTCCAGGCTGTGAATCTCAGTCATAACAGGTTTTGGACTGTACCCACAAATATGCCACACAACCTGGAGAGCATTGATTTGTCTCATAACTTTCTAGTGCAGATCCTGCCTGGATCCCTGGATCGACTGCCCCGGTTGGTCAACTTCTACTTGCATGCTAATCGCTTCTCCTGGTTGTCTGAGGGTGTCTTTGATAAGCTGACAAGGCTGGAGGTGATGACACTAGGGGGTAACCCTTGGGCTTGTGAAGAAGAAGAAAACATAACAAGGCTGCTGACATGGACTGAGCACACCCACGCTACTGTCTTAGGTTGCCCCTGTTATACAAGACCTGTCTGTGGACAAAGCCGTGTGGCAGTGCCTGGGAGTGAGAGGCACTCACCACACTGGGTTAACAGCAATGAAGGCAAATTACCTGCAAGAACTCCAGATGTTACGTCTAACTACCAGCTCAGATCTTCACATTCCCAAACTGGAATGTATCCAGACAAAACAGGATTGAATGAGCCTGGGGAACATGAGGCGTTTGTCTGGACATCCACACGCTTTACAGGTTTCTCCAAACAAACAAGCACAACAGGAGACCCGCTGTCTGCAACTACACAGTTCAAAGTGGCAAAGACCCGAAACAAAAGTCCAACATTACAGAGTCCAAAAACTGTGACCCTGGCTATTCTAGTACTGACATTGAGATTAAAGGACTGAATCCTAGGAGAAGAGGAGAGCGGCCTGTCAGATATTCCACAAACTGAATGAACAAAAAAATCTACTGTACAAAAAACTGTCTCAATATATGGTTCTACATTATTGTAATACTGTAATCTATGTTCATTACACTGATGCTTGGTTGAAATCAAAGAATTTTATAATATCACATTCCAGCAACACTTTGAACAAACTACAGTCAAATAATTATGAAAACTTCTTTTTAGCCAAGGTGAAAAACAAAACAAAAAAAGGAAAAATACTGTTTTTTCTGCTGTTTACAGAGAGTCCCACACGTAGTAAAACAGAATGGCTGCTTTCTGTCCTTGCTGAAAGGTGAGCAGGTGATGCCACCAGTCAGTGCACACCACCCAGATAATGAGCAGCATCTTGTGCAGCCACAGTCATAGCAACTCCTTTTTAATTTCTGTTTAATATCACTGCACATAGTTAGTGACTGTTGAGCTGTTTTGACCTCAGCCGAGGTCGTTCCCAGGTATAAACACAATACAGTAGTTCAACTTTTCACTTCAAACATACGGCAGCATATAATAAACAGACAGAATTAGCACGTACCAAACTCTTTGAGTTGGACTACAGTAGTGGTGCTACTGCCTGTGCATAAGGTACCAGACGCATGTAAAGATAAACGGAACCAATGTGTTTATGTGTTTACAGGGTGTTGCATGAAGGCAGAATTACACAAACCATGGAGTAACTACATGCTGTCACTATTACAAACATTGCACCATTAGTTTATCAGTAACAACCACATTACAAACTAAATCCTAGTCATGGTCTGCTCCTCTTATCATCATCATCATCATCATCATCATCATCATCATGACATGACAACTAACCTAATACCTGGTGAAGAACATGGGATACAATTGAACGTATAGAACATTTGGCACCTTTGGCCATATTAGCCTGTCAAAGCTTTGTGTGTTTCATTCCTTTTTGCTCCTTTCTCTAAAGTCTAAAAACAAAAATCTATGGCTGTAAAAATTAATAAAATAAAATAAATAAATAAAAAGCAAATAATTTATTGTTACATTTGTAAACAAGGGAGGTAGGAAAAAAAAAATCACAAACCTTTTCCAATTCATTTGCATTCATTGTTATTCAATCCTCATTGTCATTTCAAATTAGCATGAGCTTATCGAACAAAGTCAATAGGTCTAAATTTAGAGACAGTGCGAGTAGATTCAACACAGAGGAGGTGTCAGAAAACCCCTCAAAAACAAGGTTCAAAATGAAACAAAACGGTGGTTATGCTACACGCATGATGCAAGGTGGGAAGTTATCCAAAGCTGCAAGAATAATGAGGAGGCAAGAAGGGAAAAATCCTTAAGTCACTGGTCCTAATGGGGTGTGACAGAGTTGTCCTCATGTTTGCACAGTGGAAGGGCCTACCTGCGAGCCACGTAGTAGAAGACTGGGTTCCCACTCTTGGAGGTTCCTGCCTGGTAGAAGATGTTAAGTGTCTTCAAGGCTTTGAACTCTTCCTTCTCATGAACCTGGTGCCTGAAACACAAACCAGAAAATACGGCAAAAACATTTAGAAAGGTTTAAAAACAATTTAAGAAGAGGAGTAAGTGTTTGGATAAGAATTAAGAAAATAAAATCTAATGAGCTAATATATCACCACTTGAAAATTGCAGGTTTCTGGGGCTTTCCTCTTTTTGAGGCTTTTGAAATATTGGTATGTTGTGATAAACCCAAAGAGCAGATGTCCCACAAAAGAATACAAGCAGCAGATGTCTAAAAAAATAATATTGTATAAAGTGTGTGGTAAATTGGTGACAGGGTTCACTGGTCACAATGTAAAAGTCTCATTTTTTTTTTATTTGTCTCATTTCCCCTTTTTGCCACATTTGCCACATTTTTTGACACATTCTGCTTCTGCAACATGGACAAATAAAGCTTTATCTAATCTTATGCAGTTGAGGGAGTTGACCTGTGAATCATTACTTCTGATCAGGTACAAGCTAAACCATGATAATCATTAAAATTCCTTATAAGTTTCACAACTTATATATTAACTATTGTGTCTGTGGCTCATTATTAAATTAATTTTAGACTTATTAAATCACATTCATTTAATCATGCATGACTATCTTTGTTATGTCATGATAGGGGTGTAAGTGTCATTTCTGGGGTGTAAAAATGGATTAAACTAAATTTAGAAAATTTAAATTTTTAAGCGAACTACTGTAGAAAACTGAGTAGGATCTAGGTTTTGTTTGCACTTCTGTTAAATGAGATCGGACAAGTCTTATTTCTCTCTGATTTCAATGAAACATGTGTTTGTTAGAGACTGCATGTTTTCCTCAGCTTTTGGTCTGAGCACAAGTCCACCTGCCCCCTGCTGGACGCTCAACTGCTGTTAGTGAGCCAACACCACGGTCAATTAACTTAGCTGCTATTGTTACCACCTTACCATCAAGTCAGCTGCAAACTACCTTAGAAAACCTACCTTAATGAGCTCTTAATGCTGGTCACATCACAGTTAAAATAAGACAATCACTTCAGAGCTGAGCACCAACAGCTGCCAAGATACGAAGAATGAATGACGCAGCTGCAGAAACACGCCGAAAAGCGTGAGGGGTGAAGCCATGTGGAGCCAAGTTGGGGCCATAGGTTTTGTGACTTGTCAGTTCAATAAAGATACAAACCAAATAAAAACTATTTGAAACTAAAAGCTTGAGTATTATTGGCTTTAATTGTGACACACAATTTATAAGTGGTTAAATAGTTAAACCTCCCACAGTTGCTAAAAGGCAGCATGGCCATATAATGATTAGATAGGTCCTCTGCGTTAGTCCCGCCTCATACGCCAATTCAATACAAGTCCTTTCAGCTTTTAGTTCAAATAGTTTTTATTTCCATTTGCAACTTAATGTTTGGAATTGACTTATTGGCCATGAGGATATATAAAGTCAAAGAAAAGCACAAATAACTAATTTTATGCTGCAAGTCTCAACCAGCAGTTGACCCATTTGTTAATGCTATGGTTGTTGTCAGTCCTTGTTGTCCAGCTCTCAATGATATGACTGTCAAATTTAATAATTTAATAAGCAACCTTTTAAATAATTGGGAAGTGGGTTGGGTGGAAGTCGTGTTCGTCAGCGGTGCTCATACAGGCAGCTCAGTAGAACTAAATGATGAGAACGTCTCTCATATGTTCAAGGTAAATGGAAACACGATACACTAGAGACTAGCACAGCTAGCATCCAGTTCCAACCTGCAATTTAAGTGTAAAGAGGAAAGTTAAGGGAAACTTCCATTTGCTAATGAAGCCACTTTGTCTCAGTTATACAAAACTTGTGAAAACATATTAGACATTAAATACAGCCTTTAAATTGTCAGCAACTAATTAACATTATTTTTATTATATATTATTGAATTATCAGATTATATCAAACCACAGCAGATACTCCTCATGTGTGAGTACAATAATGAAGTAAATAAAGAGCGACTCTGATCCCAAACACATACATGGTACATAATAAGTGTATCATGTACAGTGTGCTAAGTCCTGAACACAGTTACAGCTACAACATCAAATTATAAGCTAAAAGGAAACACACCTGGTCATGAACTCTTCAAACTTAGAACTGGTCAAATTGAGACTGGACCAGTGGGTGTCGGCCACAGGCTTGTGTTCAGGAGGTCCCAGATAGGCCAGCAGGGTTGCCATCTTATCAAAAGGTCGTCTGCCTACAGCCTTGTGGTCCCTTAAAAAAATACCATATTTGAGACCCCACAAAATGACTGGAAAAATTAAATGTAAAGCATCTACATGAGAAAATGTATGAGCTGTGTCTTCCTGCACCCTGACCTGTTACTGGAGAGGTACTGGCCAATCCTCTCCTGGTTGTTCCACAGCAAGCGATGAAGGGCCAGCACATTACCATCACTGATGAAGGACAGACTGTGGTTGACTGAGTCACTTGGTGGAGAGTCAGACGCAATGTCTAAGAAAAACCTGTGGACAGAAGACAGAACTGAAACTACACCAGGCCTCCCTATGATCCTTTTTGTGACAACTCGCAGTCTGAGACAAGACACGAAAGAAATAGATAAAGCATTTACATAGGAAAATGCAGTGAATGCTTCCATGCTGAATGTATTTCTGAAGTATTGCTCAAAGTAGCTGGAACATTTAAAACTGCTAAAAATAGCTGAAGCATGTAAAGCATAGGTGAATGTATCTGAAGAGAATTATGAGTTGTTTAAACAGAGCTGAAATTTTGCAAAAGAAGGTGAAGCTATTCAATTTCAAATTGGCCATATAATTTTAAATTTCAAAAAGATTTACTGAAATTGAAGAACTGCTAAAAATATAGCTAAGTTGTTGTAGTTCAAGAGATTAAAGAAAAGCTTAAAGTTGTGGAAATATTTAATAAAGCTGAAAGTAGCTGCAGAGGAACTAGTTGAATTTGTTGAATAGTTAAAGTTGGAGCTACTATCCAAATCTTTAGCTAAAAACTACAATATTTCTGCTTTCAACTATTTTTATAGTTTTTAGCAAATTTTGGAATGGATTTGGATCAGTGCTCTTATTTTGAAATGATACAGAGGAAACATGCAGGTAATTACTAAACTATAAAGTAGTCTCATTAAGTAGTCATATTTAACTAGTCAAAAGTGATACCTGGAGAAGCGTGATTGGGAGGAACAGCCTCCCTGATCTAACCCCAAATTATGTTATGTTATTGCACTTCTGTGCTAGGGAAAGTTTGGCCATAACAAATACCATGTTCGAACATGAACATGTGTCCACTCATCCACATGGCACCACCAAATTAAAAGTAAAAAAGAAAAAGGATAAAGAGGAAGTAAGAAGAAAGGCACATATCGCACATAGTTGCAGCCAAGTGTCAAAACAGTTGGTGCTATGTTTGGATGTATTTGTACGTGTCTTTTTTTGTTTTGTTTTGTGTACAATCAGTAAGGCAATATCTGACTGTCAAATGCAGACCCTTTTACCGTCTGTACGATGATGCTAACTCAGCTATTCGACTTTTGCACGCTGGCATTAGCAACAATCCAATGTACAATGTACTATGACACTGTGCAAAGTGTGGCTGGGGATTTTAATCATACGGACATAAAGGCTGTTAAGAGACCTCATGTGTATAAACTGTTATTAACAGAATTATTATTAGGGTCCCACATGCATTCCCCAAACAAAGGAAATACTGCGAGCCTGCATCTAATGTCTTCATGCTTATTGTAGTGAGTTAAAACAAAAAGATTTCAGATTTGAGCATCTAAACCAGGCGCCAGGCTGGGGAACAATACCTGGCTCCCTCGCTGAGACGTCCGGACTCTCTGCTGATACAAGCGACAAACGGCGATTGTGATTTGCTGAGTTTTTCAAGATATTGTTGATACTGGCGTTAATATTAGTTGTTTAATAAAGCGTTCATAATTTAATTGGTCGTTGTCTGTGATTATTTGTATATGGTTTTGCAGCAATGGTAAATTGAGTCGGCTGTGGTACGGAGTTCCCCCTTCAACTAACTTAAATACAATTGAGACTGTATTGGCTATTCCAAATTGGTATTCGGTCACTAGTAACAGGGTGGTGCCCCGTAAATTAATTAATTCTCAATGTAATTAATATTAATTAATCATAACCAAGTGTTTCACTTACAAAACTATAGACAATCATCATATATAGTTATAATATTTAAGCTAATAACCAAATTTTGTGAATCTAAATTATAAACATAATCTAGATTCACATCTCCAGTTATCTCCAGTCAGGAGCCATAAATCCAATTATTATAATTTGTGCGCCTCGCATATCCCCAACACTTAAAGCCAAAACATTCAATTGGTGTTTTTATTTTTAAAGGACATGGAAGAGGTGTGTGTGTGTTATTAATACCTAAAGTGCAAATGTCTCATTAACTAGCCACACACATTTAACAGCAAAAATTGTGCTATTTAAGCTAAAAAACATGGATTGGTGCTTTTATTTTGAATAGATTCAGAGTAAGTCTGATTAATTACTAAACAATTCAACAGTTCAATGAACTAATCAGTAGTATGCATAGAGCTGCTACACTGAGCAAGTTTGAGCTGTCAGTCAAAGCTGCAGCTGCGCCGTTGCCATGGAGACGAAAACCGGGAAAATCAGGTTTATTCTGCTCTGTGAACGCTGAGTTGCACTGCTATTATACAGGCTTGTTACAGCAAAACCATAATACCTTTCACAAAAATAACTCAACTTTTTTAAAGCAGAGGTTTAATGAGCAACTGATGTAAGTTTTATGTTTGAAAACTAAAAATTGTGGCAACACTTGAGATTTTAAAATGTTGTACCTCTGCATTTGTCTGAGACTTTTTCAGAGATACACATAGGGTCTATAAGAGGAATTCTGGAACTCTCAGCGCTTTAAGGCAGCTACAGAAGTATGGCTAGAAACGAGTAAAAAATTATGTTCATAGATTAAAAACTGTGGCTTTCAATGGGGAGAAATTGTTGAAAAAAGCTTAATAACTTAAAAAATATGAAATGTAATGAAAAAGGTACATGAAAGCACACTTCTCCTTTAAAAGCTAAATATTTTGATATTTTAACGGTTTCTGTAGCTGAAAGTATGCTATGTTAACTTACAAAAAACGTACGAAAGAAACAAACTATAACTAGATAAAGCATTGCCATAGGAAAATGCATAGTAAATGCTTCCATGCTGAATGTATTCCTGAAGAATTGCAGAAAGTATCTTATAATTTAAAAAGTTGAATAGCTGAAGCATGTAAAGCATAGATGAATGTATCTGAAGAAAATTAGGAGTTGTTTAAAGGGGACAGATCATGCAAAATCCACTTTTTAGACATTCTGGAGCATTCCTATGACTCGATTGGTCACGTTTACACACACACACTGAGCACGGTAGAAGTGTATTTACTCCTTTTTTTCCACAATTTGTACTTTTCTCCAATGTGATCAAAGCAAGTCGACCACCACCCCTATGATGATACCGAACCAAAACTGAACTCACGTCATTATCCCCTCTCACTCACCGTGAACAGACGAACATGGCGGCAACTGCACCGTTTTTGCCGCCACCAAAACCTATTCAACCTACCAACAGGTCAGCAATTGAGGACTTTGTGGATTACTTTTATTTTTAACAGACCTGCGACTGCAACACTGCCTCAGCATTAGTATGTGGACTTCATTTCACCTCAGACTGCTTTGAGAACGAGGGGGCTACAATGCTGGGTTTGCTTCTTGGCTCCTGGTGAAGAAAGGATCTGTTCCTACAATCCAACATCCACTCGCTGTTGTAAGTACATGCTTGAAACTTATGATGTCTTAATATATCAGTTTGTCTGTTTAAAATGTAGTAACCCATATGTGTGAGGCAAGCTAAAACCTAGCTATGCTAACGGCTACAGCCAGTCAAAAGGGCATTTGTCCCCTTGAAATGCGCTGCTGTAGGCTGCTGCAATCAAATACCTTTGTCGAGAAATGAAATGTGCTGCCTTGAGTTGCTATAACCCAACACACGTGCGCGGAACACCAGTGGTGTCGGCTTGTTGTCAGCTAGAACCAGAGATCGGTTGCCTGATCCGCCCGAGCAGTCTGGGTCTGTTGCAATTGTGTGGTACTTTGCCTCAAACCTAGTTGCTAATTAGTCACATCTCTACAGTAAGTGTTGCTTATCTAGTCAGTTACCTATAGCTTGTGTAACATAGCCATTATATTTGTAGGACCATTACAATAATACAATTTACAATAAAGGTAGCATTGCCTTTTTCTATACTGCAGGAGGGCACAACCCAAGGAGGGCAAGGAGGTTGTCAACCAAAAATCACTGCAGACTGTTGGTACACGAACATCTGCTGAGCTCAGGAGTGAATATATGTAGATTTACCATCTGTAAGGTAATTCCTTAGGCAACAGAAGATTTTAATTGGTAGATTAGCACCGCCCCCGAGCGGCAGCCCCCGGTTACGTTGTAACCATTTACTTTGTTTCTTATATTTTTCCGCACTTTTTCATTCTTGCGTGTATGAGTGTGTGAATGTAGGTACTGCACTATGGAGATCAAACCTGTGGAGTTTGCTGTGCTCTTTTAAATTTTTTCTACATTTTTCGCTCTCGCGTCTAGGAACTCTGCACAAAGCCACAGTCCCATTGTTTACACCAGGGACCAGCTGCATGCCCAACGCGCCGATGCTACACAGAAAAAGGCCTGAGGTTCCTCGCGAGCTTAAGCGGAGAAGAGGGGGAACCCGGGCTCTTTGTCGGGCTAAAAGGAGACGGTACCAACCCACCCTGCCGCCTATCGTCATGGGGAACGTGAGTTTAAATCCTTACAAGATGGACAAGCTAAGTGCTCTCATCAGAGGGAATTACGGCAAGCTAGCGTCATGGTGTTTATAGAGACATGGCTAACAGCGCTAACACCGGACACGGCCGTGGTCCTGGACGGAATTCAACTGATGGGAGTGGACAGGACGACGGAGAACGGTAAGAGTGTTGGGGGACCTCGTGTATAAACTGTTATTAACAGAATCATTATTAAGGTCCCACATACATTCCCCAAACAAAGGAAATACTGAGGGCCTGCATGTAATGTCTTCATCCTGATTGTAGTGAGTTGAAACAAAGAGATTTTATATTTGAGCACCTAAACCAGGCGCCAGGCCGGGGTACCATACTTGGCAACCCCGCTGAGACGTCCGAACTCCCCGTTGATACAAGCGACAAACGGCGGAGGAACGCGGAAATCAGCCATCCTGTTTGGACCACACAATGGGACAGGCGTGACCGAAAACATGGTTATAAAAAGCTGCCGTAACCAAAGACTCGTCCCGTGTTCTTTCTGTCCCTTGTTCTCTCCAGCCCTTGCTGTCCCTTCCCCTTGTTCTATCCACCCTTCCTCTCCTCCCTCTCTCCGTCGCCTCCGTCCACCTGGAGCTTCCCTCTGCCCCCGGCACGCCTGGAGAATCCACCGCAGCCAGCAGCTGAACCAACGGGCCTGATCACCCATCTACTTCCAGTCACCTGGCAGGAAACGGCCAGCTTAATCGTCTCACCCGCTGCTGCCTCTGCTGATCACGACGCGATAACCGCAACGCACATCTGGACCGGACAGCAACAGCGCGCGTACGCACACAATGCTGGAGTAAGGCATAGGCATTCTTTAAGTCTGAGCAGAGTAGAACTCTTAGGGGATCAATAATTGTTTTATTGTTGTGTTGTTTTCTTTCTTTGTTGCTGAACACACAATCTGATCACTGTGATTGTTAAGGCATATTGGCTGACTGAGGGTAAACGTATCGCGTCACTTCCGGTTACTGAGGTTGGCAGCCGCTGTGTGTACGGCGTTACTCTCCGCTCTTTTCTAAATACTATCGTTTTATATCTGGTAGTGACTGCTAAGAGTTGCAAAACAAGCTTGTAACACTCAAGCATCCTTTCCTTTCATTAAACGTCCTGCTAATTTTCACTGTTATCTAAGTGTTTTCTCCGCTAGCGTAGCTCCTAGCTTACTTTCCTGCCATGTCTTCCCCCTTTTCCTCTCCTTCTCGCTCTGTTCGGTGCTGTGTGTCTTATGTTTAGCTTATCCTCTGCCTCCTTTAGTGATGGTAATGGTATCTGTAATAAGTGTACGCTAGTTGCAGGTTTGGAGGCGAGGTTGTTAGAGTTAAGAGTCACGGCTTCGCACCTTAGAAAACAGGCCAGCTAGCCAGGTCCCTTTAGCCGTTGTGGAGCCTCCTAGCTTAGCTGCTACCAGTCCCACGGCAGGTCCCAGACAGCTGGGTATTGACTGGGTCAGTGCTCGTAAGAAACGTAGCTTTAGGGAGGCGCCCACAGTTCACAACCAACCAGTTCATGTTCAACCAGATTTTCCCCACTTAGCGATACACCCGCTGAGAAACCCACTCTGATCATTGGTGACTCCGTAGTCCGAAACGTAAAGTTAGAGAATCCAGCGGTCATAGTTAAGTGTTTGCCTGGGGCCAAAGCGGGCGACATTGAGTCTTATCTTAAGCTCCTGTCTAAGGATAAGCGTAAGTACGCTAAGATCGTAATACACACAGGAGCTAATGACTGTCAGTTACGCCAATCGGAAGTCACTAAAACTAACATTGAGTCGGTGTGTTCATTCGCCAAAACAATGTCAGACTCCGTAGTTTTCTCTGGACCCCTCCCCAATGTGACCAGCGATGACATGTATAGCCAGCTGTCATCGCTCCACCGCTGGTTGTCTAGGTGATGTCCTGCAAACTGTGTGGGCTTTGTGGCTAATTGTAGCACTTTTGGGGGAAAACCTGGGCTGATTATAAGAGACGGCATCCATCCCATGTTGAACGGAGACTCTCTGCTCTCTAGTAACATGGCCATGTTGCTTAGCCTCCCCTCTCCGTGACAACTCAGAGTGGAACCCAGAACGCAGAGTTGCAGTCTTACACGCCTCTCTGCATGTTCTCTACAGCCGCCACCCACTCCTAGTCTTAGTTATCGCATAGAGAATGTGTCTGCTCCCCGACCACCTAAACTATACAAGTTACACACAAATCAAAGAGGTGTGACTTACCAGAATTTAATAAATATCAAAACAGGTACTCTTA
This sequence comes from Betta splendens, assembly GCF_900634795.4. Classification (NCBI taxonomy): domain Eukaryota; kingdom Metazoa; phylum Chordata; class Actinopteri; order Anabantiformes; family Osphronemidae; genus Betta; species Betta splendens. The sequence goes on from NC_040893.2 coordinate 34,483, forward strand.
CAGAACAAAGTAACAGTAAGTTAATAAAGTGTGGTTTATTAAATATCAGATCTCTCTCATCTAAATCCTTGTTAATACATGACATGATAAGTGACCATCACATAGATCTGTTCTGTCTCACTGAAACCTGACTGCAGCAGGATGAATATGTTACTTTAAATAAGTCGACTTCAATGAGTCACATCAACTATCATGTTCCTAGAAGTACAGGTAGAGGTGGCAGAGTAGCAGCAATTTATAACACAGATTTATTAATTACTCCTAGACTCATTTGAGAGCCTCACTCTGAGCCTTTCTCACCTAGACTCTAAAACCCAGAAGCCAGTTGTGTTTTGTATTGTTTACCGTCCTCCTGCTCTATATTCAGAGTTCTTAACTGAATTCTTATCTAACTTAGTTCTTAGCACAGATAAAGTCATTGTAGTGGGAGACTTTAACATTCATGTAGATGTTGACAGTAACTGTCTCAGCACTGCTTTTAACTCCTTACTAGACACTATTGGTTTTACTCAGCATGTAAATGAACCCACTCATTGTTTTAATCATACCCTCGATCTTGTCATGACCTATGGGGTTGAAATTTATAATTTAATAGCTCTTCCTCAAAACCCTCTTATCTGATAATTTCTTATTAACTTCTGAATTTAGCATAATTGACCTTACAGCAGCTGGAAAGAAATCCTACTATAACAGATGTTTATCTGGCAACGCTGTTGGACTCTAGGAACCACAAGTTCCTAGAGTCCAAAAAAAAGTAGAAATTTGAAATTCTCCTACTCACATACAAAGGACTCAATGATAAAGCTCCTTCTTAGCTTAAAGACATCATAGTTCCTTGTGCTCCCAGCAGAACACTGGGCAACTTGTGGTTCCTAGAGTCTTTAAATGTAGAATGGGAAACAGAGCTTTTAGCTACCAAGCTCCTCTGCCGTGGAACCAGCTTCCTGTCCAGGGTTGATAAGATGACACACTCTCCCATCTTTAAGATCCGTCCTAAAACCTTCCAATTTGATAAAACTTGAGATGGTTCAGGTCACTGGCAATAATTGTTAGTCCTCTCTCTCTCCCTCCCTCTGAAAATTTCTGAAAGTGGTTGATAAAATAGAAGTACAGTATAGTATAGCTATAGACGGTTCTCCAAATAAGGGAAACTCCACAGATCAGCTCAGTGAGTTGTAGTAAAGCTGATTTGCACCCCTGCTTAACAGGCTTGTTACAGCTAAACCATAAAGGTTGTGACAAAAAATCAACTTTTTGAATGCCAAGGCTGTATTTAGCAACTGGTGTTATTTTTGTGTTTGAGGAGTAATAATTGTGGCCACAGTCGCAATTTTAAACATGTCAGTCCTTCTGCGTTTCTCCCGTACATCATTAGAAAGAACAAAGTACAACTGCGGCTTAGTGAAAAAAAAATATGTTTATGTGAAAATTGAGGCTGTTGTGACGAGTTAAAAAGAGAATTCCTGGCTTAAAAAAAATGCCCTCACACAATACACACTAATGAAAAAAGCTGATCAGTTTTCTTTAACTCACTGACTGTTGACAGTGCTTGATGATCAGCTTATGGTACAGTACTGCACACATTACTGCACACGTGGGTGTGCAGTAATGTGGGTGAATGTCTGCTCTGCCAACAGACACTTCACTGTGTGTATCCAATCGTACCAGCTGTTCTGCATCATTTGTAAGTAGTGTTCCTGCTTAACACATCAGCTTGTTGTCAGAAAAAATCTCTTAGTCTTATTGACCACTGCTCTAAGCCATGTGTTGATGTCAAGCTTGGTTTATAGCCATACTTGACTGATGAGTATTCTGCATGACATGGTACAGGTCTTACCTCCGAGCTGAGTCAAAGTTGCTCTTCACAAAGTCATTAAAAGGCCTCATGTGTTCTTCTTTTGTAAACAAGACATGATTTGCAATGCTCTGCAAAATCTGAGGGAAACAATACAAATAGAGCGTATTAAATTTGATACTACCTTCTATAACAGTTTCTGTTACAATATTGTCATGTAATTTGATAGCAGTGTGAACTCCAATATTCTTTTAATCCAACTAGCACAGGGATTATAGATAGGTGGAATGGAAATACTGAACCCTACAAACAAACTAGCACCACAGGAGCCACCAAGTAAACCCGCCTTACCTTGGACATAAGCTTAAGTCCCCGTTCTATCCTGGGCTGAGGTTTCTTGTCCAAGATTCCAGCCTCGTAGGGGGATACAATGGCTGGGTTGACAAAGCGCAGGAACATGGCACTGCCCACCGCACCAATGCTGTTCTGTGGGAAGCGCTGACTTACCACCTGAGAAGAAGGTGAAGACAGTAGAAGGGAAGACAGGAAATGTAGAATAGAAAGAACCAAAGCAAATGGGTTGAGTAGGGGAACAGGTATGAGCAAAGGAAAGAAGAAAATATTGAAATTGTATTTAGGTAAATAGCAAACAAGGAAATGTTGAGAATAACAAAATACATATATTATATGTAAAAGAGCAGAGTGAAGTGGTGATGCAGGAATGAGAAGGAAAAAACAGTGCAGAATGACATGAGGTGAATTAATCACTGCAACCAAAGCAAAAAGGGTTCTGACTCAAGTTATGGCCCAAGACGACCAGAGAGAATTAGCAGAACTAGAAACCCAACCATGAAGAATGAACAGTGGACATCACCTAACAAATTGGACATGGACAACTGGAACATAGTCATGAGCTGTGCAGCAAAGCAGTGGATGAATAGTTCCATTTAAAAATACCAAACAAACCCACATCACATGTCGGTTAGAGGCAAAGCTGGCCAGAATTGGACAATGCAGATCCCCCACCAAGATTCCAACAAACACCACAAATGAAGACATGTAATCTACCTCATCAGCAGAAATGTCAAACCCTCATCAACCATCAGGACCTGCAGCAGGTTCCATAGTTCCAACAGTTTTATAGTCTGTTCTAGAGATGCTGCTGCGGGTGGACATTCTCTGATCTCTCAAACAAAAACCACTTGTCTCTGTGAGACAACCTAAAAGGTGATTTGAACAGTAACACACAAAGTCACGCTCTGCATTTGTTTTTAGAAGCTCCAGTTTGGCACCAATGATCCTTTATTTGTTTCTGCATTACTTTTATAATGCAGTCAATATTGCCCTAATGTAGTTATTTGTCACAACCTGTATACAATTTAAGGGAACGTCCAACACACATAAGGGAGAAGCAAAATGGGCAATAGGAAATAGGAGATCCAAAGGAGCCAATTTCCAGACTGAGCATCTTTGGCCCTATCGATAAGTTCAGCAGCTATGTTCAGCTCGATTTACACTTGTCCAAACAACTCCAACTGTCAGATGTCAGCATGTTTATACAATTACAGACGTGGACAAAATTGTTGGTACCCTTCGATCAATGAAAGAAAAACTCACAATGGACACAAAAAATAACTTTAATCTGACAAAAGTAATAATAAATAAAAATTCTTTAAATGTTAACCAATGAAAGTCAGACATTGTTGTTCAACCATGCTTCAACAGAATTATTTAAAAAAATAAACTCATGAAACAGGCATGGACAAAAATGATGGTACCCCTAACTTAATATTTTGTTGCACAACCTTTTGAGGCAATCACTGCAATCAAACGCTTCCTGTAACTGTCAATGAGACTTCTGCACCTCTCAGCAGGTATTTTGGCCCACTCCTCATGAGCAACCTGCTCCAGTTGTGTCCGGTTTGAAGGGTGCCTTTACCAGACTGCATGTTTCAGCGCCTTCCAAAGATGCTCAATAGGATTGAGGTCAGGGCTCATAGAAGGCCACTTTAGAATAGTCCAATTTTTTCCTCTTAGCCATTCTTGGGTGTTTTTAGCAGTGTGTTTTGGGTCATTGTCCTGTTGCAAGACCCATGACCTGCGACTGAGACCAAGCTTTCTGACACTGGCCAGTACATTTCTCTCTAGAATCCCTTGATAGTCTTGAGATTTCATTGTACCCTGCACAGATTCAAGACACCCTGTGCCAGACGCAGCAAAGCAGCCCCAAAACATAACGGAGCCTCATCCATGTTTCACAGTAGGGACAGTGTTCTTTTCTTGATATGCTTCATTTTTTCGTCTGTGAACATACAGCTGATGTGCCTTGGCAAAAAGTTAGATTTTTGTCTCATCTGTCCATAGGACAGATGAGACAAGAAGCTTTGTGGCTTGTCAACATGTAGTTTGGCATATTCCAGTCTTGCTTTTTTATGATTAGTTTTCAACAATGGTGTCCTCCTTGGTCGTCTCCCATGTAGTCCACTTTGGCTCAAACAACGACGGATGGTGCGATCTGACACTGATGTTCCTTGAGCATGAAGTTCACCTTGAATCTCTTTAGAAGTCTTTCTAGGCTCTTTTGTTACCATTCGAATTATCCGTCTCTTAGATTTGTCATAAATTTTCCTCGGGCTATAGTGCCATGGATCTTAAACTTCTGAATAATATGTGCAACTGTAATCACAGGAACATGTAGTTGCTTGGAGATGGTCTTATAGCCTTTACCTTTAACATGCTCGTCTATAATTTTCTTTCTGATCTCTTGAGACAACTCTTTCCTTTGCTTCCTCTGGTCCATGTTGAGTGTGGTACACACCATATCACCAAACAACACAGTGACTACCTGGAGCCATATATATAGGCCCACTGACTGATTACAAGGTTGTAGACACCTGTGATGCTAATTAGTGGACACACCTTGAATTAACATGTCCCTTTGGTCACATTATTTTCAGTGTTTTCTAGGGGTACCATCATTTTCGTCCATGCCTGTTTCATGAGATTATTTTTTAAAATAATTCTGTTGAAGCATGGTTGAACAACTATGTCTGACTTTCATTGGTTAACATTTATAGAATTTTTATTTATTATTACTTTTATCAGATTAAAGTTATTTCTGTGACCATTGTGAGTTTTTCTTTCATTGATCGAAGGGTACCAACAATTTTGTCCACGTCTGTATATGTTCACAACATGAAGTTGAACACAAGTTCTTCCTTTAGAGTAGTAGGTGGAGTGTTTGTTTGTGAAATAAGTGCATGTATGAGCAAAAAACAGCCCCACATTCACTTACCACCACATGAAAAACCTCTTTATGCAGAAGAAAGTAGGAAGAATAGGTGTGAAGTCACCACATGTGACTCCACCTTTGTCTCCAGAACAAGGTCTGTGATGATCAGCTATCTACCGTAGGAAGGCAGACACGTGCGGTTGACCCAACTTTAGGATGACATTAAAGTATGAATACACATCTAAATAGGATTAACTGCTTTAGACACAAGAATTATCTCTTGCTTTAAATGACAAAATAAATTCTTCCTAAATAAATAGAGTTAGTGCAACAAAAAACAGCTTTAAATTGAAAAGCTCAAAGGCGAAATGATGGCAAATTACAAAGGGCAATGGTGTCCACCTGAAAATAAAGCCTTGTCTCAAATTATACAGGCTGGAAACTAACGTAGCCAATGCAATCATGTAACAGAGTTGTAGCCGAAAGCACAGAGGCTTTATAGCACGGCACGAATCGTGAATGAAGCTATGTCTAGAGAGTAAGATGGTGAGTTGTTGGTCCTGTCTTCCTGCAGGCACCATGTAAGGTGGCCTGGTGCCACACTAGCCCCCCTCCCACATTGTGCATGTGGGAAACATGCACAATGTGGGACTAATAAAGGCTTAAAGTGTTTTTACAACCAGAGCCTCTGCAGTTTATGCTTAAGGGAACGATGGCTTATCAAACTTATCAAAAAGGGCAACTCATTAAGCTGTAGCAATCTCTCATAGCACAATTCTAAATTTTGATATCCACCATAAAAGATGCAAAAACATCCGTGATCACAACAAAACATGTTACAAATCCAAACACGTCAAATATTGTCAGTTTCACTACAAACAGCCAAACAAACTCTGCACAGACAGACAGAAGTGACAGTGTTACCTTCCCAGCCCTGTTATTTTACAGCACTGCCACTTGTACTTTGGAGTGAGACATTTCTTTTCCTAGAAGCATTTAATTTTAAAGCGGTTTTCTATTTTTGTGCAAACTTTTAATTCAATTCAATTAAGTGAGCCTTTAAATTTAGGGTATTGCTCCATTCACGTGACTTATTTTTCTATTTTTTTTTTCAACGTTCCTACAGACTACCGTATAAAACAGATATCAACAACAACAACAACAACAACAACTACTGAACTTTAGTGATCCCACATTGGGCATCAGATGGATGAAAAACTATATTTTCTCTTTATCGTTGGAGGCAGCAAAGACAATTCTATCTATCTCAAATTATAATATAATATATAAATAACAGTAAAGTGTTCAAAAAGGGAGGACATTCAGAGGTGTGAATCAGATTACTCAGTGAAGCATGTAATCTTTTTATTCACTCTCTGTTGCAATTATATTATATTTATATATATTATATTTATTATAAGTGTTGAATTCCATTTTAGATTAATGCATTGTTTTCAAGGAGCTTCTAATGTAATAGCATCAACAAAAAGTATTGACATCACTACAAAACTCAGGCTATTAGGAGCCAATTTTGTGAAGCTATGAAGAAAGTGTAATAAACATACTGAAAAAAGGCTTAATACGATGACAATCCACTGTGAATGAGTTGTTCCAGGCTAGTTGAGGATCTGCTTTCTCCACAGAATAGACTACACATATTATTCAAGCTGCTGTCAGACACAATGCACATGCAGGCAAAGCCTCTGTTTTCTCGAATTCAGTGACTGCAACACACACCAATGCTAGAAGCTAAAAGATAAACCTTTCCACACAGACACCAACGTTTTGTGAGAACCAGATATTAGAAGGTTTTAAACTGACAATGTTTCCTAAATCCATACAGTCCCAAGAAACATATTTTTATCATCATGTTCTGTCCTTCAATGTGTCCTGATGCTCAGATTATTACTAACTCAAGACTGATTGTGTTGACATACCACACTTTTCAGGAATGTGGGAAAGGTAAGACTCGATCTTTCAGCAAAGGAATAAACCCGTGACAGACTGAGGGAGGCCAGTTTATCAGAATACCTTATCTTCAAACCAATCTACCCTTCCCCATATCCATGTACTGTATACTGGAGCAGGTGTAGGGGTGTGTCACAGCTAATTTTTTTCAAATGAGTCATTCGCTGGGGAGAAAGGATTTAAGGCCAGATGAAATATTCTAAAAACATCTCCTGGAGTGCAGACAGAGAGAATGCCACTGTTTCCTGGGAGCGGTTAATTGAAAAAACACATCAAATGGTGCCCATATTAGTACAATGATTTTAAGAGAGGATTGTACACAAAGTTGAATATGGAGAAAATAATCAAACATTTTAAGAGAAACACCAAATTAAAACACAATTTTTAAAATGAAGAAATAAAATTTAAATGAATAAAATGCAAAAAAAGGCTTTTTTGCTTCAGGGAAAAGTGTCTGAGGTAAAATAGATTCTCCAAACTTACTGCTTTTTTGTTTTCCTTTTTTTCTTTTACTGTTGCTTTATTCAGTAGAGAGTGGCAAGTAGCCTACAGAACAGAGATGAGCACAATCATGGTCACAGCAGCAGCTACACACACAGCCCTAATTACTCCAGATGGAAATACATTCACATCTAGTCAAACACAGCAACATTAAAACTGCAGACAGTTTAGTCTTCATAGCTGCTCAGGGGATTGGAAGCATGTCCATGCATGAGCTGATGTGCTTTGAATTAGTGCGTGTGTGCGTGGCAGCACACTGGGGAACAGAAATCCAGAACAGAGAAGGAGAAACCTAAGATGTCACCTCATGGAAAACCCCCAAAACCCAGAGCTTGATACCAATGTGTGTGCAAAGACGTCTGCATTAGTAATAAGTGGAAGACCTTAACGTCTTAAATTAGTTGTTAAGTTTGGGGCAGAGCTGTGAAGCTCCTTCTCAGTAAAGTGAGGGCATGGCAGCGGTAGCAAAGCTAGCAGTAAGAGCAGTGTTGGTGAGAGGTCTAGCTAAGGTGCTCAGAGACAGCACTGTGTGTATCATCATGTCACAACAACAGATGAGTTCCACACATGCTCTGTAAAAAACATGACCCTGGACAGCAACAACTGTTACAACAAACACTAACACTAGCCTTTTAACAAGACAACAACATTACAGGTTTAGCAGCTGTGAAGTTGTGCACAGACTTCCAGAGTGGAGGTCTGTGGAAAGGCAGTTCCTAACTTCAGGAAACATGAATGTGTAAGATGTGAAGTGGCCGATAGCCAGGCTAATCATCCTTCTGTTCTGTGATCATATCTAAGCCTTATCAGTGCTGTCAAAGGTGGACATAATCACATTTAATGTGCACCCTGATTTCTTAATAAAGCCTGACAGTGTATCATCATTAGAGTGTCATCTGTGTTAGAGTTAGATCTCTGCAACTCTTCATGTCACCTCTTTGTCTGCTAGGCAGATATCAGATCTGCTACTGTAGACCAAACACATTCTTCACCGAGCTGATCCCAGAGGCACATAGATCTATTAGACTGTAGCTGACTATAACAGCACAGACTGAGGCCTAATGAAGGATTAGATGAGATCGCAGTTCAGGCGTTTAATCCATTACACATGCGCCAGGTATCACTGTGGTAGCTGGCCCAGCGGACCATTTGGTTTCTTCATTTGACTAATTTATCCATCACCAGTGTTCTGTTCAGGACAGATGATGACCTTTATGTTCAGGTTCAATTGTTGCTTAATAGGATTCTCTGTCCTTGGTCGTAAACTAACGAACAGATAAAATAATAAATACTACAATTCGTAAAATGTTGATTTACATTATATGAATATAATACTATGGTCATCAAATCACTAGAGACTATATTAAAGGGATGTTGGATTGCAGCTGGATAATGTGTAGTAGTACCACTGCCTAAAAGCAGCACTTTCAACTAAGGTGTTTTTAAAGACGGATCAATCATGTATGACACATTAAAAGAAACAAACAGAAAGCATATAAACTATCTACAAATGTGTACAACTTAAGCATTTATACACATGTTTACACGCAAGTGATGAGCAGTGAGTAGAGCAGGAGCTGGAGACCGCAGAGTGGCAGAGGCGTTAGCTTGAAATGTGAAAGTGGCTACACAAACAGGGCAGAGATGCTGGGTGAGCAGCTAAGGACTGTTAGGTTGTGTGTGTGTGTGTGTGTGTGTGTGTGTGTGTGTGTGTGTGTGTGTGTGTGTGTGTGTGTGTGTGTGTGTGTGTGTGTGAGAGAGAAATAGTGAGTGAGATAGTGAGAGAGAGAGTGAGTGAAGTGCGAGAACTGAGTGAGTGAGTGAGTGAGTGAGTGAGTGAAGTGAAGTGAAGTGAAGTGAAGTGAAGTGAAGTGAAGTGAAGTTAAGTTAAGTGGAGTACTCTACCTGATACAGACAGTGGCAAACACTGCGGAGCTGTGGCGGGAACTCGCTGGAGGAGCCAATGATGGCCAGAAAGAACCGCTCAGTGATTTGTAGCAGGTTCCTCTGGTTCTCCTCCAGGTTCTCACCTTGTTCAAGCCTGGTTAGTTAAATGACGCATGGTCACTGTTTGGCATCATGGCCATAAGCCTTTAATTTTGCTAATCTTATTTACATTTTCTTTATAACAATGAGTTTTAGATGTTATCAGAGCTGAGAAGCAGATTCTAACCTGGTGGGGTCCACCTCAAAGCTGATGTGTTCAGGGGTGGTGATGACCCCTCTTAATAAAGGCTCCAGGAGCTTCTGCAAATAAGCTGCTCCATATACCTGCCATGACATCAAACACATTATTAACACAGCACGCTGAAAGTTAAACCTCTCTAACCATGACAGAAGACGTGCTTGGTTTTCCACCTTGAAACAGAAGGTCATTATCTTGCTGGCCAGGCTGTTTCCTCTGAACAGAGTCTGCATGGAGTCAGCCAGTTCTACCTCCTTCGAGAACATGTTCCATAGCAGCTGGTAGAGTAGGTGGCGAGAGTCAAACAGGGTCACCAGGACACGGGCCAGCTCGTCCTGGGAACACAAGACGGTAGTTCTATGCTGTAAGTATAATAATAAGCTACCGATTGTTTCTATTGCCAAAATAATAAGTGAACCGGAACACACCCACTGAGACCCTGGGACCACATTAGCCAGTGCCATAGCAATTGGCAGCTCTCCCTGGTCTCCCATCATAGTGACAAGCTCCACAAGTCTCTCAAAGCGGTCAGCCAGCACAGTCTCCGCCAGTGTGTCAAACTCCGTCCCCTGCTGCAGGATCTTGGTCAGGACTTCCATGAAGGTTGCCCGGGTCTGCAGGTCCTTGTGGTAGCCCAGACCTGGAGAAGATAAAACCAGCATTGTGTTTAGGGGAAGAATCTAGCAATCTACCAACAAATTGGCGGGAGCAAGTAGCTGACTGACCGATGGAGTGCATGAGGCCGCTGTCCACATTAGCATTGAGCAGATTGGACATTGCAAGGACAGTGCAGTGGCGGAGTGAGGCCAGGCGGCGGGACATTCCTCTCTTTCTTCCTCCCACTGCCTGACCCTCATCCTCCACTTCACTGCAATCATTTAGCAAGTTCATGAAGAGAGTGAAGTACCTAAAAGCCACCACAAACATGAGCACAGCATTTATTAAAATCACAGTACCATCTAGAAGATTTAGAAAGTAATTAATAAAGGACTACGGGAAAGTATGTCTTTGGTGATTGTGAAAAAGGACATTTCTAAATATGTGTATGCATGTATGTATAAGTAACTTAACATTGAGAACAAATTGAGATTTTTTCATCATCTTCTTTTGGCCTCTTACTTGAGGAAGAGCTGAGATTTGGCCTCCATAAGTTCTACTCCATCCCCCTCCTCTGGCTGTAAAGGAAGACCAGCTAACAGAGATACTACTGCCTCCATACTGGCCTGGTCCAGATCCCTGCACGGCGCAAACACATAATAGAGGAATGATTAGAAGGGGCTCACTGGTTTAATGCAAAGCATTAGTTAAGCTGAGCACAAATTGCAGAGTTGAACCTTGTTAGGCATTTGATGTCATCATCAGCAGCTTGGTTGGATGTTCCCATCACCCAGTCAGTCAGGTACTCTACCATCTTGTTCCTACATACAGCAGTAGAAATTATTGTTTATGCTCTGTAACGAGCCTTAATGTCTTGACAAGCAGCATCATGTGAATGTGCTAATCTCTACTGAAGTGCTAGCAGACACAAGCAGCACAGGTGACTGGTCTGTTAACTGATGAGTGTGCAACTTCTTTGACCTGAACTTCATCTCTTGACAGAAGGAGAGGTCATCTCGTCTCTCCATCATCACCTCCACCAGCTGGCACAGCTTCGTTTTGACCTGGATTGCATGGACCACGTTGCCTAGGATACGCACGTACCTAACAGGTGGCACACAGACATGCCATGCTCATCATGGAGGCATTGTGTGAAACTGACACCAAAACCTGGCCTAACAAAGCTGATCAGCTAATACAGCTGGTGATAGTAAGCATATTTTGGATAGATAGCAACCCAAATGAACGTGGTGCTAGACTGCAGAAGGCCAACTCTCCAGCCAGGACAAAAGGAGCTTCACTCATCCTTCTTGTGTGGCATAAATGCCAGCTGAATACTCATCATATTGTTAATATTTAGCGGTCATGAACAAATTTTGATGAAGACTTTGCACAACCCCCCCCGCAACCACAAGCTCTGGGCAAACACAGACCTGACCAGGTTGAGCATCATGGTCTCAATGCTGGCCTGTCCCAGATGTTCAGAGCTGCCCTCTGTGTGGTTGTCCAACAGGTTCTTCATGATGGCAATGGTTTGCTCCACAAACTGGGTGTTAGTGTCATTGATGGGAACCTGGAAACAGAAAAGATTAACCTCTCTCCCACAATAGCAACTTCAGTTTAGTCTTGGACATGTCATGCGTAGATTCCATGATGATCAGTTCCACAGTGGTACCTACCGGACCCTGCGTGTCAAAAAACTTGCCAATGCTGTTTCTCAACTTGTTGAAGAGCATGGGGTAGAGGGCAGGACTAAGCTCAAGTCCCAGGAGGTCCTTAACGTTTGTACGGACATGGAGGCCTACCCTGTCATGGCCACACACCAGCAGAGCTAGCAGTCGATCCAGGAAGCGGCTGACGGGTGATTCGCTGGAGGCAGAATAGGAGCAGGCGGTGGCCGAAGCCACAGGGTTGGGCACCTCACAAGGACCCATAGAAATCATGGAGGGCTTGCGCTCATTAACTTGGCCCATGGGCGGGCTGTACGTGGCCGGGCCAGGTGTGCCTCGTTGTTGAAGACACACACCGCCCAGAGCACAAAGGAATCCCGTCATGTTTATCCACTCCTGCTGTGGGGACACAGGGAACACATGGATTTATCATTCAACAAAGATTCTCTGGCTATACACAGGTTAGCATTTAGTTCTCACCTTAAAGAACATTGCCATAAATACATTTTAAAGCTAAGCAATTTTCTGTGCAAAACCTGATTTAAACCTGTATTTGAAGCAAAACCTGGGTTCATAAAAGCAAGTGGATGTGCTCCCAGTATAAGAGTCCCTCTTTCTGTTTCCCGTTCCATGATGTAATAAAATAGAGAGGTTTGCACTAGAACACCTTTATTCACCACGAGATGATTACAGTGAAGGTAGTTTTAGCATGGAGTTTCCAACCTTCGAAAAGGCAAATAAAATGCAATTGGTTGAACAAACAAGATTTTTAGACTTTGTTTCATTTAATTTACAATTCCTCCACAATAAAGTGAAGATTCAAAAGTAACTAAACAGTTAGGGTTGCAATAAAGACAACATTCTCACATTCCCTTCACTCATAAAGAAAGAGGAAACAGCTTTTAGCATACCTGCCCGTCATCAGCTTTGCTTTTGGGGAAGTTAAGAATCTGCTTGGTGACCTGGTCCCATTTAGTGTATGTGTCCTCCCATGCCTACAGGTTGAGACAGCAGTGGTAATAAAACTTTGTAGAGGTCCACTGCTGATACCAAGCCTGACTCATCTACGGCTTCACATGACAATTGCCCATGAATTGAAATAAATTAAACCTAACCTCAATATTTCCAGGCGTGGGGTGCTCTATTCTCCTTAACAAGGCCATCACCCTCTTCTGTAAGGTAGAGCGACCTGGGAAATGAAGACAAGCATTGTCAGCTTGAATGATAATGTTTGCATAGCTTGTGTCCTTTCTTACATCCATTTACACTACAGTAGGAATTTTATAATAACTGAACTTTATTGATCCCACATTGGCGAAATTAACTTGACTTAACTAGCTTGAACATGGGATCTTTAGCTCCCCAAGTCAACGCTCTACCAACTGAGCCACCAAGCCACCATTGGCTTGAAGAGGAACCATTAGCAGTGTTACGGCTGAACGTGGGTGCAGTGCAAGAGGTAAGACTGGATTACTGACCTGTCCCCATTATGTTGCTGACAGAAGCTAGTTCGCTGAATGTGGCATAGTTGGGCAAAATGTTCTGGACAGGGACCTCGTCAGCAGCGCTGCGGATGTCTGCTTCTTCACAGAGATGACGGAAACATGACATGGCCACAAGCACTGCTTCGGTGTCTGGACTCCACAGGAACATGTAGAGACACACCTCCAACTTGGTCTGTGCCTGCCGGCAGATGGGGATCCCTCCGCCCATAGTGGCACACTCCTGGGTGGAAGACAAGAGATCCTAATCCTGACTGTGCATTCCAAGGCAGCTTGCTGCAGCTGGCTTATGGTACCACACCTTGTTCTTGAGGAGGAACTTGTTCCTGCATATGAGAATCTCCCTCAGCCACTTGAGGACTTCAGTCCCATTAACCATCTGTTGGCTAATCAGCTTACGGCAGATGAGGAAGAGCACCTGTGAACTGAAAGAAAAGGTGAAACGAAAAGCATCATGTGTCATTTGTCTGTCAACATAAATGAACTAAGCGCAGCATTGGGGATAAGGGATCAGTGACCGACCACAAATAAATCATTTGCTGGTAATAAACAAATATACACTATGTTAATAAACTATCTATAGCTCTAAGAAGATCAGACCCAACATAGTAGTTAACTTCACCCCAGTAGATCCCATCCTTTTCTCCTGTCTAACAGCTTAGCTGTAGTGGACACCTTCATATGCTGGAAAGACCAGCTTCTACAAGTACAGTGGGGGGGGTTATGTTACCATCAGAGCAGTAACAACCAGCAATAATGATACCAACAGGCAAACATAGTCCATCCACACCCCACCATTTCATTACTAAACCAATGCCACCAGTGATTCTGGCCCAAGTATCAAGAGTGGGACATAGCGTCATCTGAATCTGGTTCAGACCCAGCAACCAGGTAAACACAAAGCCCACCCCACAGACCACCAGCATTCATTCAAATTATATCAAATCAAAGCAGACACAAGAACAGGAAACAGCACATTTGTCCTTAACATGTTCAACGTTTAGACCAAGTTGCTTCTTCATGCAAAGATGAGACATCTGGTGAGTACCTGATGTCCCAGAATGTCTCTATGGGGGTGTCAGGATTCCACAGCTCTATGGTCTCAGGCTGATGCAGAACTAACAGAGCCTAGGAACCAAAAACAGGGGGTTAGTGGGGATTAAAAGAACCGCTTCAGATGCTCTATCTGCTTGATCTGAATCCAAGTCAACAGGGAATCAGCATTACCTCAAAACCATTTAAGGTCAGTATGAAACATGGCTATTTAATAAACAGTGATTTTACCATTGGTCACCTTAGAAATCAAGGCAAATTAATTTAAAACGCTGACGGAAAAATTGCGGCCAAACAGGGGCTAGATGATTATTTGCATTAGCGATGATAATATAACATACAAAACTTGCTGGATGCTTATTCTCTGAAATTAGCAACATCAATCCCAAAATGTTGCTTCTTTAATCAATCCACCCACATGGCACTAAAAATGCCCCTGAAGTAGACGCCGCCTAGAGTCTGGGTAAGTGTATGTGTACACACCATGGACAAGTGTCTTTTCCAGGTAACTGCAAATAATTACGTTTTACAGCATGTCCTATAGTTTTAATGGCAGCCAGGCTTCAGCAGCTACCTCCTGGCTAGAGAGAGACATCTGGGCACAGCCTCCATTTGTTATATTAACACAGACACTAGAATAGTGTTGTGTTGATTCCTATCAACAACATGTCATGTCAGACTAATATGTCCAACCTTGGACAATTTACCAAAATCTGACAAACTCAGAAACTTTAAAGTACAAGTGGTGGACTGATTGTTGGGTTTGTTGTCTGACCTCCATGGCTTCTTGGGAGAGTTGGGTGGTGTTGTTGAGAGGCACTAGCTGCACCAGGCCGGTGATGAGTTCTGCTGTACTGCTCTGCATATCTGGAGCTTGCTTCACTGGGTTCTAACACACGAAGACACACGTCAATAAAGGAAACCAAGGTTGTCATTTGTTAGTTACAAAATATAAGAAGTACAGGTATGTGGAACAAAAGCACCAGAGACTAATCCTAATGTGTAATGGGTCAAAGCCCAAACTCACATGCAACATTAGTTTGGGGTCAGCATGGATTAGTTTGACTAGAGCAAGAAGGAGGCACTTATAGCTTCGAGTGTCCAGGTCTGTCGTTTTTTCTTTAAATTTAAGGCTGGTGCTCATCTTTCCTTTGAATGTCAAACTCTGTGGGAAGACAACAGAAAACAGAGGTTACATTCAGGCTGCATCAGGATCTGAGATCCATTATGATAAAACATGACCCCATTTCACATCACTGTTATTTATGTCCTTCCTTGGTGTATGTGGGTGACATTCTGTTCCTACTAAAGGATCATATTATCATTAATATAATACTGTAACGTTAATTAGTCAACACAGTGTGGTTTCAGGGACTGCTTGCAGAAAGTTATGCTTGTTTAATATCTTTGTGTTTGTTAAAGTGTTTTAATCTGAGTCATAAAACACATTTAATTTGTTCTCCGAACTCAAAAGGACGTGAGATGCTACTATAGGTAACTCCAGGATATTCAGTCAATCCCAGCTTCCAACTTTACATGAATTTGACATAGTGGTTTACATGTAGGAATGTGGACAGTGTCTTACAGGTGTCATCCGTATCGGAGGGTGGGTGCCAGCACCCTGAACCACCCGGTTGAGGGTGTCAGAGAACATGAAGCGAAGCTCGCCAGAGTAGCAGTACACTGCATCAATCTTAGGCCACCAGTCCAGATCAGACTGTAAGTTAAGACACCAAAAGACAAACATCATTGGAAAGAACAGTTACAATGTTCTATTAGTGCTTCAGGAATGCTGACCACTTACATTGGTGATTATTCTGTGCAAAGAATTGACGAGGACAAAGTGAAAGGTAGAAGGGGAGGATGAGGCCAAGCAGACCTAGAGGACAAAAGAAGACACTGGTGAGAACAACTCAGAGACAGGACACAATTTGTCTATGCTAGCAACAATGGGACTAGTAGAAAAAAACTGAATCTAAATCACTAAACCAGAGCAACATTTAAAACAAACACTTCAGAAAAGTCCTGACTCTCACAGATGATTATTAAAGCAAAAAAAAAACGAAGCCTTTTAAAGTCAGAGCAGTGATGTGTATACAGAGCTTTGCATGTGCAGATTGATCCCTGTAGGACTCTGATCTGACATCATACCATTTCACTCCAAGCCACAAACAGTCCATCATGACAACAGAGATTGGGAATCAGCACACTGGAAGATAAACATTTACTATATTGAACATGTTAGCCTTGGCATCAAATGGCTGAACTTTGGCTGCGTCAAACCCTGAAACCTGGACTCTCGTGTGCATGTTAAGCATGTAATGTAATGTCAGGCAAGTTGATTTGACCCAAGACTAAACACCACACTGGGTTTGCTGTGTGTGCAGCCTGAGTAGGGAAAATGAATCTGATGTCCCTTTATATATTGAATGAGCTGAGTGAACAGAGAGAAAAGCTATAAAACAATTAGTGGCTAACATAGTTAATGTAGCGCCCAGTCAGTTCAGACCACCTGCATGTTGTTAGGCCTCAACTCTCACCAACAAGCAGCTTTGCTTATGTACATCTATGTTAATTATATAAAATAATATTAATACTTGACATTAAATACTTTATAAACTTTGTGATAGTCTGAGTCATAGTTTTTGTAACAAACACTTGTGGCTTCATACTCGAAGTAAAAAGATTTCTCATCCAACTATTAAAATAAGATAATAATGGACTGATAACTGATAAAATACTGGACAAATGGTTCATTGTCACTTTACCTTAAAGTGTTGGTTGTTGTGTGGATTGATGCGGAAACAGGAGACGAAGCAGTCCATCATGAGCTCCACGTCTGCATTTTGACTTCCTGTGCCCCTCCAGAAGGATTTTGCAGGGTTGAACAGCAGAGCCTGATAAGACAGGGAGGTCAGTCTGCTCAGTCACAGCAGTAGTAGTAGCAGCTTCACAACTGTGGACCTTTTAAACTGCAACAAAATCTTTGTTTTGGGATAGAATGTCTACATGATGTCATTAAGGAAAAAAAGGAGGGAGATAGATGGAGTTCAACAAGTAAACCCTAAAGCATCATGTTGCTTACATCATGTTATCACACTTGTTAAATTTAATACATATTCACCATCTGGTTACTGTACCTTACCAGAATAAATAGTGAACATTAGCATTATACTAACAGTGGTTGTCTAATGCTGTCACATACAATGCTCCGTTTAGAAAATAAAAACACAAAAAACACAATGTGAGCTGGTTCTAAGAACCAACACCTGTGACTATATCAGTAAGTGTGATGGGAACCCTGACTTCATGCTGCTAGGGTTATGATGAACAACATGGCGCTTCAAACAGTTACACACTGTCTGGTTTAGCATTTGTCATGTTAAATACATGAGGGAACACCTCCCTATGTACTCGTTGTCTCTGTACTCGTGTAATACTGCAGGAAGGTGTTGGTCAGCTAACTTGCTAAAATCTACAGCATTTGTTGCTTCTTATCATTTGCTCTCTCCTAAAATTGACATTTGTTTAAGCAGAACAGCTTAACCCTACTTTTTGAACGCTGCTTGTATGCAAATCATAATACAAGAAGTCAAACCTTGAGATCCATAACAATAGACTGGACCAGGAGGAAGATGGTGGAGTGGTCCTCCCAGTTAATGTAGGTGGAGGCTTTACACAATTTGACGCAGGCTATGGCAGCACTCTCCATCAGCTGCTTGCTGCCACCCTGGCCGGCTAAGGCTTTGCGTAAGTTGTCCAAAAACAGTTTCTACAGATACAGACAGGAAAGAATGCATGTGTGAGAACAAGCATGAGTTAAGTGTATGTGTGGGGTGGCATGCTCCTCTCTCCCACCTTGTTGGCCTTGCTTTCTTCTACAGTGTCTTTGGAGATAGTATGTAGAATTTCTGGACACAGGATGAGGAGGATGATCTGCAGCGGCCACACAGCTGCCTTCCTTTTGGCACTCTCTGCAAAGCTGTCCACCAGGTCAAACAGCTTCTCTGCTGCTTCTGATTGCACCACAACACACATATACTACAGCAGTCAAAAACAACTGGTCTTTAATGTCCATGTAGCAAAATGACTATCAAGTAGGTAAAGCAGATAATAGTCTGAGGGAAAGAAGCTCACAACTATGTTCTATGGCTTGACCACCAAACATGTTATTACACCTACTTGTACAATCACATGAAGTCAGATAAATCATTTCTCCAACCACTGAATTATAACAAGTTTATGTTTTTTAGTGTTTGTTGCAGCCAAACCAATAATAATACTACATATTTTATTACTTACGTCACAGAGAGTGGTGGAGTCATGGTGTGAGCGTCTGAGCTACTTTTTGGTTATGGAGGAGTATTTCTGACTTCTTGCAATGCAGAATTTTATTTAGGTGCTAAAACCCTAAAATCCAATAATAAATTATCCATTTTTGCAGGTTTAGTCAGAAATGTTATGTAACAAAAGCTGTGCTTTGCACTAGATGTCATATCTATCTGGGGGCAGCAGTGTCTCAAGAGGTAGACCAGTCGCCCACCAATCCAAGGATCAGTGATTCAATTGAAGATATTCAAGAGCTTCAGGAAGGAAAGCAGGCGCAGACCATGCATCTACTGCCTATTGTTTCAATGACTGGCTTTATACCTGCCATATCTGCCTGTGGTCGCTGGTAAAGCATGGTAAACTCATCTGGGTAATTCTCCACCCAGTTCCAAAAAGCCTGCAAACAAGAACAGTAGAAGTGTAACAAAACCATGTGCAAATCAAACTATCATGACACTACTGTTTATATGTAGGAGCCGTCAAAATGGCAGCAACTAGTACCTTCTCTAAACTGTTTATGACGGCCAGCTGGGCAGGCTTTTTAAGGGCTCTAAACTTCAGGACAGTTTCTGTAAGAAAGGCAAACATAAATAATGCACAAACATGCCAGGTATGGATAAGTTTACACAGCACTGATCGTAAGCTAAGACAAGAAGGTCTGGCAGCTTTCATTAGAATATTGTCCTGTATGACTGACACCACGACCATTATGGGGCCTTTGTTCATGTAAAAGAAACCAACCTTGTAACAGCCTTTTCAGCTTGGAACAATCCACACTGATGTACTGCATCAGTTCTATGTCGTGAACATCCACGTTATCCTCAGAGCATACGGTCAGTTCCTGAAGCCTGAAGACACGCAAACAGCTTCAAAACATGAGCTTAGAGTTTAGCTGCATGTGAAGAAGTCACATGAAAGTTGTGGTAAATTGCGAATGACGACTTCTATGTAGGAAAGTATTTTACTACATACATGAGCACGGTGTTCTAAAAAGTCATCCTCATCTCAATAAACAATTTGTGCTTAAAGTAATTGATAATAGTTAATTTCCATTTCTCCCTGGTTCAAATAAAAATAGATAAAAAAAAAGTGTTATTTCATTATCATCGTATCATAGAATTTGTGTGAGCTAATCAGGAAATAAATGGAATTGAAATTTGAAACTGGTATAAAGATGCTTTTATAACTGCAACCTGACTGCAGTAATCCTATTAATAATGATAATCAACTGCCACATCAGGACCTTGTTGAATCAAAGGTTTCAGTGTAGTGTATAAACTAATAAGACAGAAAGAACTACGTCCTGTTAGCGGGTACACACCTGGTGGAGATGCGGCTGAAGACTGCGTTAAAGTTGTTGCAGCTCAGGGAGAAGAGAACAGCTGAAGCTGAGGCCCGGAGATCTGCAGCATGCTGGTGGCCCTCGCGATATGTATGGATAAAGTGGCAGATCTCCGGCAGCAACTGTTTAACAAGCATGGTCTCATCTAGACGCAAGCAGTCCTTCGATTGCTGTGGAGAGCACAGACAAGTAGGACAGTCAAGGAAAGCTATGAGGAAGGGAACCTGGCCAGTGCTCCTCTGCACAGACAGACATCCAGGCTTTTTAGTTGTCATATCCTACAAATTAAGCTGCCTGTACTTTTATACAAAGTACAGACAGATTTTATCTTCAGAAAACGGTGGACAAGCTAGAAAAAGGTGGAAGGCGACAGGACCATTAGTTCTTAGCCCAACATGAAATACAGCCAATTAAAACCCACAAAGGCAGCTGCTCTGATCTCACAGGTAACACTGTATTGACCAAACCTAGGAAGCAGAGAGCAGCTGCTGAAGCCAGGGCACCCCTGTACATGTAATTCAGGCCTATGCTTCACACATCAACTCCCAGAAACTACTACAGTAATCGATGGAACGAAGAACTATAGCAAAGACTTGATTCTCTGAGATAAGAAAGGATTGCTCCGATTTCCTAGTACAAAAGAAGGAGATGCGTGATAGAAAGGATCGTTGCTTTTAAAATGGTTTACATCACAACCCTAACACAAGTCTATCACAGCCATGTGATGAGAATGTGAATCACCCCCGCGAGGCACTTCTCCAGTGTGTCCAGGATGATGAGCTGGGAGAGGTAGAGGTTCTTCTCAGAAGCTTCTCCAAATATCCGCTGCAAACAAGAGTCAAACATAGCATTTACTCATTATGTGTTGGTAGTTGTCTGTGGCGTTTACACGACTACTAGAACTGAGAAGACCACCACTTTACTCCCAGAGCACAATGGAGCCCACTCACCATGTTGTTGACATTTTTCAATATGTTGGTGAGGCCACTGATGACCAGGGAGAACTTATATTTGGAGATGTTGATCAGACATTCCTTGTTGTGCTCTGTGCTGACTTTGGTGTGGGTGTTCTGGTGTCCAACCTTGATGGGAAGCTGAGGGATCAGAGGAGCAGGATGAAGTCAACACCAACCTCATGGCCACAGAACTGTTACTTCACTATATTCACATCACTAAAACCAGAGACAGCCTCATTCATTGCTAATGTCCATAGTTTGTACATATATTATGCAGATAATCAAATGAAAAGCCTCTTGTTTATTAAGCTGCTGTTATTCGCTGGGACTGAAACACACACACATTCACACACCAAGGGCAAAGTAGGCTTCAGTGTCCTGCCCAAGGACACATGACCAGGAGCCAGGAATCAAACCACTGATCAAGGGATCACAATAACAACCATTACGTTGGGAATCAATGAAACGGAACACTGTTTTTTCAATTATTCTATTCTAATGTTTGTCTTTTCTGTATAAAACCCAGAATCAATTACAAACGGTTTAGTGTACTTTAAAAAGGCAAAAGTCACATACTGAGTTGAACCATATTTCATTTTGACTCTTTAGACCTTAAATAAAACAAATGTTTGTCCAGGTTCTGAACAATAATGTTTTGTTCAGTTGTAAGATCTGCAGCAGCTACACTCAAGCTGAGGGAGAACACCCAGGTAGAGAACATAGATGTGATTCCTGACAGGTAAAGAACATAAATGAGGCCACCAGGATCATGTTCTATTCATGTTATCATTCATCATGTAGCGGGATGATTGTTCAACCACCTAATGCTCTGAGTCAAAAACAAAAATAGTGCGACAGTCCTGAGCACTTTATGAAACTCCACCGTCTGCTGTTACACCAGTGGTTGTTGTGAGAACATGGCCATGCCCAGCATGTTGACTATATTCACTGACTTCAAGTGACAATGAAAAGTTTCAAAATTGTCTTGCAGTATTTCTAGTGGATGCAGAATGATGGGTATGTATGATCTGAAGCATCTCATCATGTTAAATGCATAAAACACAGCCCACACAGAAGGAGAACATTACAGTAACAATGCTTGACTGACCTACCTCCAGTGTACAAGAAAACGACAGAACCTCAAAAACCTCAAACCAATGTTCTTGGTTTAAGACCAGCAAAGTGACTGTCCCAGTCTAGAATCAGCCCCTAAGGGTTATCACTGGTCGAGGAATCCCCAAACAGAATTTATTTAGTCCAGTGTAAGTGTTAAACAAATAACCATGACTGTTGTAGACGATACATAGGCATATACAAAGGAGCAGTCAGCTGGCAATCTGTAACTGATACAGTGCATGAGTTCAGGGCACCACAGAGGTCACCAATGCTGTGAGTACCATAACCCAGAGTCAGAAGTGAGGTACAAGTCCCAGGTTTCATCAAAACAGCCTGAACAACGATGTGAACTAAAGTGCTGGTCTGAAGAGTCATTTCACCTCAAAATGGAACATCCAAAACCTTTAAACCTTCATATCCATCACAACTAGCTCAGTCTATGGCTCCATTTTTTTCCTTGAGAAGTCGGTTACTGGTGGTGGAGCTGTTCCCTGAATGTCTCTGGTTGCGTTAGATCACATAAATTAATGAGGCTGACGCTAGAGCCTCCATCTGGTGGATTAGATAAAAATAAGACATGACTGTCTCTCAAATGACTTGCCACATTTACTGCCTTATAATAAGCTCATAATATAGAAAGACAGTTGCTTTTACGGGATTTGACTGAGATCTATGATGCTCGTGACCTATTTAATCACATCTCACGAACATTCCTAGTGGCTTGACTGGCTAAGTTCCTAGAGGCTGCTATGGAACCATATGAGCCCTGCCCATTGTGTCAGATTTTTGCTTTGACCTGTGCAACTCACCCTGCACTAGATGGAAATGGTTTAATAACACTTATTAATGTTAACTACACTAAATTAATTTGGATTGAAGCATAATATTTCTGTCTGCACAGCAAACACAAATATAAACATGTTAGTGGTTTATTTTAATCTTTATCTTTTAATAAAGTAAAAAGGTGTGTCAAGATAAAGGCATTGTGACATAAAGCAAGAATCAGTCACATACTGTAGGATATCTCTATTTATCTGCAATAAATGGTCTGATATGCAAAATTAAAAGCTGAACCCAAGTGAAATATTGGAAATATTTTACATACTCTGGGAAGAATTTACTGAATCTTATGGTTTCACACTTGAGGCCACAAAGAAAGCTCAAGATGGAAAATTATTATTATAAATGGGAGTCCCATCTAAATTTCATCCAACAGTACGACTTATAAGCAAAGACACAACAAACCACAACGGCCGGACATAGGACCATGGCAGACCTATCAAATAACCAGTCAGTGATCCCACACCTAAGGACAATGGAACTTTGTACAAGCTATGTTATAGGTGAAGCCCACATGCCTTCGTGTATTAATAACATGAAATGATGTTCAGTTTGTTAAGAAAGGCATGACTGGTGCCATTTATACAAGGTAAGCAGGAGAGAAACTTAGGGCACAAACGAGTAGCACCTAAATCCACTTGGATCTGGCTGCAGTAATCCACACTAAGCAGCTAAACCCTGACTACAAGGCCTGATCTAAAAGAGCAAGTACTTAGTGAACAAAGCCAAGTTACTTTAAGTGTAAACAGCTTTGTTTCTCTCAACATAAACTGGTTGTGGGACTTAATTTTTAGGAAGACAATCATTATGTTAAAACAGACTGACATCAAAGACTTTCTAAACCTTTACTTAGAAGGAAACATAGGTCTCCACTACTATTAGTGTTTTGAATATTTTTCCAAAGGAGAGGCCGATACCACTAGTGACAAGCCGGCAGTCACACAGACAAGACTCCAGGACGCGTCGTTTCTGCTCCATTCATGTCATTTTAGTGATCGCTTGTTGTCTTTGTTCGAAGTTTTGAGAATGTAACTCAAAATTAGCCCCACTTTATGCAGAGGCTGTGGTTAGGGGGTCGGAGACGAACCGAGCACGCCGCTAACCCTGTCACATTTTATTTGTTTACATTAGACGGCTAGGCCTGCTAACGTTAGCTGGCTATCACTAGCTAGCGACACATCGACTGCTGGACAGACGCTTGAGCGCGCGTCCGAACGCCCGTGGCATGCTTCTCTTAATCTAATTTTACAGTTGTGCGTCTCCTTCTGTTTTATGCTCAGGACAGATGTGGGACAGATGTGGTAGTTTGGGCTGGAGACGTGCTAGCCGCGGAGCCGTCCGCGATGCTCCAGAGCTGGGACAAACAGTGCAGACATTTAACGCAAGAACCGCTGCAGATAGGAAAACACTCCTTTCCGACATGGTGCATTTCCAAATCGGACCTAAGACGCATATCGTCAGCTACTGGCCGGAAAGACCAGCACAGCTCGCTACACCCAACCCTTAATCAGTCCATCTTACCTGCTCATCAAATCTAGTAATCACGGCCTGGACCCACTCCACGGGTTTATGAGCCGCCATGGCGGGGCGGAGGGACACCGCAGCGATGTGCTGGTTAATCCTGGGGGTGAGACCGGAGCCGACACGCTTATTTCTGCATGAAAATCTGCCCTGAGCAGATGGGAGACGACCACAAAGGCGAGTATTTTTTCCTCTCTGTAGGAGTCACCATGCCACCGCCATGACACACCACCGGAAGTCTTCTTCAGAGAAGCTGATGGGAGTGTAGGAGAGCAGGGTCAAGCTGGCTGCAGCGACGGACGCCGATTCCTCCGCCTTCAACATAAGTTGCGGCCTTAATCAAATGTTACATACACGCAGAATGTCTTGGAAATATTGAATGCGCCTTGTATTTCTAGGTCACGGTCACTGTCATGTCTGTGAATCGGCGACACAAAAGCATCTGGATAAGCGACAAAGCAACGCATCTGAGACTACTTTCTCCTCGGCCGCCCCGAAAAGACGTGTAGTTGCTTTATTGTGAAGTTGCTTGTTCTTACTTCCGCCACTCACCTCGCTTCGGGTAAATGCATCGATCATAGTCCTCGCGATTTCAGCCTAACAAACAAGTTTAGTTTTAGTCTTTCCACCAATAGCTCAGACACGTCGCAGACTTTTAGACAAATCCTTGAACACTGTTCCGCCTTGAAAAGACTAAAGGTTGAAGGTGGTTAATCTCATCCACTACAAAAGTCTCCGTTGCTTGTTTTTGCAGTAACAAGAGACATCACAGGTTGTCACTTGAGGCATTCACGGTCCTCTGCAAAATGAACTGACCGCGTGTTCAGCGGACGCGCCTCATTTTTACAAACTTATGTATATGTAGCTTCACTTTTGTCCTCATCACTAAAACGTACATTTTCCCAAACAGTTATTTTAGGTTACTAGAAAAAGCAATTTCTCAGAAAAATTATTTCGGAGAGCTGATCTGCTGCCGGGACGATGCCAGACGCGTATTAAACGGTCAAATGAGCCGCTGTTTGCTTTCCCGCGGTCAAATGAGCCGTCGCTATATTTGAGGTGCGCAATTCGTGCGATACTTACGGTAAACGTGTTGAGATCACCGAGACGAGCGGAGACACACTCTTATGAGCAACTGAGTTGATATTAGGATTAATGTCGTAAGAAGACGAAACAAATTTAAGAAATTGTGGAATTTACAAAAAAAAGTATTAACTGATGGAAGATATAAAAACGGAATTGGCCTCTATTCTAAAACTTGGATTTGAATAACATGACTTCTAATGACATGACTATATAGTTTCAGGTTCAGCTATTCATGTCAATTGAAATTACTGTATGATATTTTATTGATTGATTTCTCCAAAACTATACAGTAAAAGTATTTGATATTTGCTGTAATAGTAGTTGGTGAAGGACTAAGAAGAACTGTGAAGGAACGGTGATGTACCAATTTGAGGAACAGGAGTTATTGAAGGTCAAAGTTCAGATATTGATGTCCATTCAATGCACAGTATGATACTTGATTAATGGATTTCTCCAAAACTATACAGTAAAGGTTTTTGATATTACTAAATTACTAAGTACTAAGATTTTTTTAGGTAGTCATGATTAACCATTTTAAAGCAAAAACTGTGCTATTAAAGCTGAATATTTAAATTGGTGCTTGGTGCTGGAACAGTGATGTGTAATCCAGGCCCACAGGTAGACTGGAAGTGCATGAGGTTTGTGTACTATATATAAAAAAACTCCCTTCTCACCCTACGCGGGTCGTCTCATCCGCCTTCCAAGCTCGGGTCCTCCACTAGAGGCCAGGAAGCTTGAGGGTTCTGCGCAGTATCCTTGCTGTTCCTAGGACTGCACTTTTCTGGACTGAAATGTCAGATGTTTTTCCCAGGGATCTGTCGTAGCCACTCCTCCAGTTTGGGGGTCACTGCCCCCAGTGCTCCAATCACCACAGGCACCACTGTGGCCTTCACTTTCCAAGCCTTCTTCAGTTCTTCTCTAAGCCACTGGTATTTCTCTAGTTTCTCATGATCCTTTCTCCTTATGTTGCCATCGCTTGGTATTGCCACATCCACCACTACGGCTTTTCTCTGTTCTTTGTCCACCACCACAATGTCTGGTTGGTTCGCCATTACCATTCTGTCCCACAGGATCTTGGCTCGCTCGTTCTCTACCACCTTGGGAGGTGTTTCCCTTGCAGAAGTTCCTGGATATTATGCCAGCCACTTGGTTATGGTGCACCATGTATGCTTTCCTTGCCAGCATCTTACATCCTGCGGTTATGTGCTGGACCGTCTCAGGGGCCTCTTTGCACAGTCTACACCTTGGGTCTTGTCTGGTGTGGTAAATCTGGGCTTCTATGTCTCTGGTGCTCAGGGCCTGCTCCTGTGCAGCCAGGATGAGTGCCTCTGTGCTGTCCTTCAGCCCAGCCCTTTCAAGCCATTGGTAGGATTTGTTGAGATCAGCCACTTCAGTTATGTTCCGGTGGTACATCCCGTGCAAGGGCTTGTCCTCCCATGATGGTCACTCTTCTAGCATCTTATCCTCTGTTCTCCACTGCCTGAGATATTCACTCAGCACGTCATCTGTCGTGTCTTAACATCTATGGTCTGTACAGTATATCTTCCTTTGGCCACCGTATTATTCCCACAGGGTATCTAAACATTGGCAGGGCTTAGCTGTTTATTGCCCGGGATTTGTTCTTGCCGTTGAGCTGGCAGGGCTTAGCTGTTTATTGCCCGGGATTTGTTTTTGCCGTTGAGCTGGCTTCTTAGGACTTGCCTTACTTGTTGGAGGTATTTGGCTGTTGCCGCTTTCCTTGTTGCCGGTTCAAGGTTGCCGTTCGCCTGTGGTATTCCAAGGTACTTGTAACTGTCCTCAATGTCTGCTATTGTTCCTTCTGGAAGTGAGACCCCTTCTATGTGGATTATCTTGCCTCTCTTTGTCACCATCCTCCCACATCTCTCGAGCCCGAATGACGTCCCACTGTCCGAGCTGTAGATCCTGGTGGTGTGGATCAGCGAGTCGATGTCTCGCTTACTCTTGGCGTACTGCTTGTTGTCATCCTGTGACTTATGGTGGCCTCATTCCGGAGTCGTTATCCGTAGCCAGTCTTGTTTATTATTTGGCTGAGGGGGTTCAGACCTATGCAGAACACCAGTGGGGACAGTGCATCTCCTTGGTATATGCCACATTTGATGGATACTTGGGCAAGTGGCTTCCCATTGGCTTCACGGGTGGTTCTCCACAACCTCATCGAGTTTGCAATGAAGGACTGTAGAGTTCTATTGATGTTATACAGCTCCAAGCATTCAGTGATCCATGTGTGTGGCATTGAGTCATAGGCTTTCTTGTAGTCGATCCAGGCTGTGCACAGGTTGGTGTGTCGCACTCTGCAGTCTTGGGCGACTGTTCTGTCTACCAGGAGTTGGTGTTTGGCTCCTCTGGTATCCATACCAATGGTCTTGTGTGCTTCACTCATGTATTGACCCATGTGCCCACTTATCTTAGCTGCGATGATGCCTGACATGAGCTTCCATGTTGTGGAGAAGCAGGTTATTGGCCGGTAGTTGGATGGGACTGTACCCTATGAGGGATCCTTCATTATGAGGATCATACGCCCTTCGGTTAGCCATTCAGGGTCCCATCTCTTAGCAGCTGGTTCATTTGTGCTGCCAGGCGCTCATGGATTGCAGTGAGCTTCTTTAGCCAGTAGGCATGGATCATGTCAGGGCCGGGTGCTGTCCAGTTTTTCATACCTGAGACTCTTTGTTGGATGTCTGCCACTGTGATAGTCACTGGGTTCTGTTCAGGGAGGTTGCTGTGGTATTCCCTCAGATCCACCAGCCACTGTGCATCGCTGTTGTGTGATGCCTCCCTCTCCCATATACCTTTCCACTACTGCCAATGTGACCAGCGATGACATGTATAGCCAGCTGTCATTGCTCCACCGCTGGTTGTTTAGGTGGTGTCCTGCAAACGGTGTGGGCTTTGTGGCTTATTGGAGCACTTTTTGGGGAAAACCTGGGCTGATTAGAAGAGACGGCGTCCATCCCACGTTGAACGGAGCCTCTCTGCTCTCTAGTAACATGGCCATGTTGCTTAGTCCCCCCACAGCTTGACAACTCAGAGTGGAGCCCAGGACGCAGAGTCGCAGTCTTACACGCCTCTCTGCATGTTCTCTACAGCCGCCACCCACTCTTCGTCTTAGTTATCGCATAGAGACTGTGTCTGCTTCTCGACCACCTAAACTATACAAGTCACACACAAATCAAAGAGGAGTGACTTACTGTCATGATCTGTGTTTTTGTTCTTGTCATGATCTGTGTTTTTGTTCTAGCTGATTCCTTGTCTTATTTTGGTTCCAGGTTCCGTTTCCTGTTTTATTTTGGTAGTCCCCCGGTCTCTGTTTTGTGTTCTAGCTTCACTCCCGAGTCATGTCACGTCACAGCTGTTCTTGTTTCACCCGGTCGTTATCCTCACCTGCGCTGCATCAGTAATCACTCACCCGTGTATTTAGTCACCTCCTGTTCCCGTAGTCACTTGCCAGATTGTCGTTTCGAGTCCCATGAGTGTATCCTTGTTTCCTGTGTTTCCTGAATGTTCGTGCTTCTCGTGTTTTGTTCCTGTTCGCATCGTGTATCCTGCCCGACCCCGGATTACCTACTTACCGTGAGTTTTTGCCTGTTCCCTGCCTGTACTCTTGCCGAGCCTTTTTGTGTTGACCTGGACCGCCTGACCGTGTCTTAAGGAATAAATCTTTTGTTAATTATAATATCGTCTCCGTGCTGTGCATGTGGGTCCGCCGCCCGCCCGAGTTCCTGACAGAACAATCTGGCCACTCTTGGACCCAGCCAGCACTTAGCCTCCGGTCAGGTCAGTGACTGTTTTTCCCTTGTTTTTTTTTTTTCGGCAAATATAACTCTCCCGCGGAAGTATGGTTTCGGTTTCCCCCTCTCCGCCTCGTCGGATCGTTGTGCCTGCACCAACCTGCCCAGCTCCATGGTTATTTCCCTGGGAGGATTTCCTGCTCTCACGCGGTCCTCAGTCTCCAGTTCAGCCGCGCGCTGCTCAGTCGCCAGTTCAGCCGCGCGCTGCTCAGTCTCCAAGTCAGCCGCGCGCTGCTCAGTCTCCAGTTCAGCCGCGCGCTGCTCAGTCTCCAAGTCAGCCGCGCGCTGCTCAGTCTCCAGTTCAGCCGCGCGCTGCTCAGTCCCCAGTTCAGCCGCGCGCGGTTCAATCTCCAGTTCAGTCGTGTTTTCCCCAGTCTCCAGCCCAAGCTCCAGACGCCGCGGTCCCGGTTCACCATGCGGGTCCCGGTACAGAGGTCCGGTCCACACCGCTCCCAGCGCCCCAAACGACGGACAGTCGCAGCTGCTCCGGACGGCGCCGGCGGCGGCGCGGTTCCAGGATTCCGGGTCCCGCGGTCTCGGTCATGGGGACCGAGCAGTCTCCTTCTCCGACAGAGGAGCCCCTTGATTCTCTAACTGACTGTGTCTCTCTGATAGCGGGCATCCCAGACAGCGTCGCCCGACGGGTCCACCTCCTCTGCTCTCCTCCGGTGGCGTTTCTCTTCGCCCACCTCATGAACACCGCCGATTCGGCAGCAGACCAGGGCGCGAGAGAACAACTGTTCCAGGAAGCAGCCGCTCTCGTCCTGAGGGAGCCTGTCCTGCGTGAGGCCCTGCAACTCCCGGGCCTGCAGCCAGCGGCCGCTTCATGTCCCACCTCTCAGTCAGGTCAGCCTCGCCATGCTCATGCCCTGGTGCAGCCCTGTCGCCTCCAGGCCCCAGCCCAGTCGAACCTAGTCCAGACCCCAGATCAGCCGTGTGTTGCCCAGACCCCAGAT
Source organism: Betta splendens (assembly GCF_900634795.4). Classification (NCBI taxonomy): domain Eukaryota; kingdom Metazoa; phylum Chordata; class Actinopteri; order Anabantiformes; family Osphronemidae; genus Betta; species Betta splendens. The sequence goes on from NC_040893.2 coordinate 64,941, forward strand.
CAGCCGTGTGTCACCCAGACCCCAGATCAGCCGTGTGTCGCCCAGACCCCAGATCAGCCGTGTGTCGCCCAGACCCCAGATCAGCCGTGTGTCGCCCAGACCCCAGATCAGCCGTGTGTCGCCCAGACCCCAGATCAGCCGTGTGTCGCCCAGACCCCAGATCAGTCGTGTGTTGCCCAGACCCCAGTTCCGTCCTTGTCCCCGTCAGAGGGCACCGCCCGTCTGACGATTGTTAACCCCACCCAATCAGGCCCGACGTCTTCCCCGTCGAGCTCGGCAGCTGTAAGCTGTCATGCCAGCTCCGGAGTTGACGCCGTTCCAGTCCCTGTCGGCCATGTTGCGGCCGTTCCAGCTCCTGTCGGCCATGTTGCGGCCGTTCTAGTTCCTGTCGGCTCCTCAGAGGAGGACGCCGTTCTAGTTCCTGTCGGCTCCTCAGAGGAGGACGCCGTTCCTGTTCCCGTCGGCCATATTGAGGCCGTTCTAGTTCCAGTTCCTGTCGGCTCCTCAGAGGAGGACGCCGTTCTAGTTCCTGTCGGCCATGTTGAGGTCGTTCCAGTTCCTGTCGGCCATGTTGAGGTCGTTCCAGTTCCTGTCGGCCATGCTGAGGTCGTTCCAGTTCCTGTCGGCCATGTTGAGGTCGTTCCAGTTCCTGTCGGCCATGTTGAGGTCGTTCCAGTTCCTGTTCCTGTCGGCCATGTTGAGGTCGTTCCTGTCCCTGTCGACCAAATTGAGGTCGTTCCAGTTCCTGTCCCTGTCGGCCATGTCGAGGTCGTTCCAGTTCCTGTCCCTGTCGGCCATGTCGAGGTCGTTCCAGTTCCTGTCCCTGTCGACCAAATTGAGGTCGTTCCAGTTCCTGTTCCTGTCGGCCAAGTTGAGAGCGTTCCCGTCGGCCAAGTTGAGAGCGTTCCCGTAGGCCAAGTTGAGGGCGTTCCCGTAGGCCAAGTTGAGGGCGTTCCCGTAGGCCAAGTTGAGGGCGTTCCCGTAGGCCAAGTTGAGGGCGTTCCCGTAGGCCAAGTAGAGGGCGTTCCCGTAGGCCAAGTAGAGGTCACCCCTGTCTCTGACCCCGTTCCTGCCGACCCTGTAGCGGTCGTTCCAGTCCCCGTTCCTGCCAGCCCTGTAGCGGTCGTTCCAGTCCCCGTTCCTGTCGACCCTGTAGCGGTCGTTCCAGTCCCCGTTCCTGTCGACCCTGTAGCGGTCGTTCCAGTCCCCGTTCCTGTCGACCCTGTAGCGGTCGTTCCAGTCCCCGTTCCTGTCGGCCCTGTAGCGGTCGTTCCAGTCCCCGTTCCTGTCGGCCCTGTAGCGGTCGTTCCAGTCCCCGTCACCCGTGGAGCCGTAGCGCCCGCCGGCCCCCAGGAGGAGGTCGCGCTAGTCGCAGTTCCTGCGCACCTCCAGGAGGAGGTCGCGCCAGCTACAGCCCCTGCGCACCTCCAGGAGGAGGTCGCGCCAGCCGCAGTTCCTGCGCGCCTCCAGGAGGAGGTCGCGCCAGCCGCAGTTCCTGCGCGCCTCCAGGAGGAGGTCGCGCCAGCCGCAGTTCCTGCGCGCCTCCAGGAGGAGGTCGCGCCAGCCGCAGTTCCTGCGCGCCTCCAGGAGGAGGTCGCGCCAGCCGCAGCTCCTGCGCGCCTCCAGGAGGAGGTCGCGCCAGCCGCAGTTCCTGCGCGCCTCCAGGAGGAGGTCGCGCCAGCCGCAGTTCCTGCGCGCCTCCAGGAGGAGGCCGCGCCAGCCGCAGTTCCTGCGCGCCTCCAGGAGGAGGCCGCGCCAGCCGCAGTTCCTGCGCGCCTCCAGGAGGAGGTCGCGCCAGTCGCAGTTCCTGCGCGCCTCCAGGAGGAGGTCGCGCCAGCCGCAGTTCCTGCGCGCCTCCAGGAGGAGGTCGCGCCAGCCGCAGTTCCTGCGCGCCTCCAGGAGGAGGTCGCGCCAGCCGCAGCTCCTGCGCGCCTCCAGGAGGAGGTCGCGCCAGCCGCAGTTCCTGCGCGCCTCCAGGAGGAGGCCGCGCCAGCCGCAGTTCCTGCGCGCCTCCAGGAGGAGGCCGCGCCAGCCGCAGTCCCGGCGGATCCCCAGGAGGGGGTCGCGTCAGCCGCAGTCCCGGCGGATCCCCAGGAGGGGGTCGCGCCCGTCGCAGTCCCGGCGGACCCCCAGGAGGGGGTCGCGCCCGTCGCAGTTCCTGCCGAACCCCAGGAGGGGGTCGCTCCCGTCGTAGTTCCTGCCGACCTCCAGGAGGGGGTCGCTCCCGTCGTAGTTCCTGCCGACCTCCAGGAGGGGGTCGCTCCCGTCGTAGTTCCTGCCGACCTCCAGGAGGGGGTCGCTCCCGTCGTAGTTCCTGCCGACCTCCAGGAGGGGGTCGCTCCCGTCGTAGTTCCTGCCGACCTCCAGGAGGGGGTCGCTCCCGCCGTAGTTCCTGCCGACCTCCAGGAGGGGGTCGCTCCCGCCGTAGTTCCTGCCGACCTCCAGGAGGGGGTCGCTCCCGTCGTAGTTCCTGCCGACCTCCAGGAGGGGGTCGCTCCCGTCGTAGTTCCTGCCGACCTCCAGGAGGGGGTCGCTCCCGTCGTAGTTCCTGCCGACCTCCAGGAGGGGGTCGCTCCCGTCGTAGTTCCTGCCGACCTCCAGGAGGGGGTCGCTCCCGTCGTAGTTCCTGCCGACCTCCAGGAGGGGGTCGCTCCCGTCGTAGTTCCTGCCGACCTCCAGGAGGGGGTCGCTCCCGTCGTAGTTCCTGCGGACCCCCAGGAGGGGGTCGCTCCCGTCGTAGTTCCTGCCGACCTCCAGGAGGGGGTCGCTCTCGTCGTAGTTCCTGCCGACCTCCAGGAGGGGGTCGCTCCCGTCGTAGTTCCTGCCGACCTCCAGGAGGGGGTCGCTCCCGTCCCGGCTCCGGCCGCACCGGCATCGGTTCCTGGCGGCCCGGTTCCGGCTGCGCCTGCATCGGTTCCTGCCTCTCGTCGCGGTGGGCCAAGGAGGACGCCGCTGGTCCCTGCCTCGTCCTCGTCTCGGCCGCCGGACTGGTGGTCTTGCCCTCGGCGCCTCCTGCTGCCCGGATGGCGCTGCCTCCTGCGGCGACGTCCGCCTCGACTCCTCAGCCCATTGGATCAGCGTCCGCCTGGAGGACGTTGCCATTCGGGGTGGCTCCCGGGGACATCGGTCCAGCCCAAGGGCACTAAGAGTGCCACCCTGGCTCAGCGGCTGCTGAGCAGGGTCTCGCCACGCCGTCACCCTCCGTGACGGAATCTCTGAACTTCATGTCTTCCCTGGTCGCGGACTTTGTTGTGGACTCTTGTTTTGGCCCTCCCCCGGTCCTCCCTCCACCCACCCTGCTCATGTACCTTGAGGGGTAGGGATTCGGTCCCTCCGCCTGGGACCACCCTCCGCCCGCCCTGGTTTGGGGGGGGGGCTTCCGTAGGCGCCGTGGAAGGCGCCATAGGGGGGGGGGGTACTGTCATGATCTGTGTTTTTGTTCTTGTCATGATCTGTGTTTTTGTTCTAGCTGATTCCTTGTCTTATTTTGGTTCCAGGTTCCGTTTCCTGTTTTATTTTGGTAGTCCCCCGGTCTCTGTTTTGTGTTCTAGCTTCACTCCCGAGTCATGTCACGTCACAGCTGTTCTTGTTTCACCCGGTCGTTATCCTCACCTGCGCTGCATCAGTAATCACTCACCCGTGTATTTAGTCACCTCCTGTTCCCGTAGTCACTTGCCAGATTGTCGTTTCGAGTCCCATGAGTGTATCCTTGTTTCCTGTGTTTCCTGAATGTTCGTGCTTCTCGTGTTTTGTTCCTGTTCGCATCGTGTATCCTGCCCGACCCCGGATTACCTACTTACCGTGAGTTTTTGCCTGTTCCCTGCCTGTACTCTTGCCGAGCCTTTTTGTGTTGACCTGGACCGCCTGACCGTGTCTTAAGGAATAAATCTTTTGTTAATTATAATATCGTCTCCGTGCTGTGCATGTGGGTCCGCCGCCCGCCCGAGTTCCTGACACTTACCAGAATTTAATAAACATCAAAACAGCTCCTCTTACAGAACAAAGTAACAGTAAGCTAATAAAGTGTGGTTTATTAAATATCAGATCTCTCTCATCTAAATCCTTTTTAATAAATGACTTGATAAGTGACCATCACATAGATCTGTTCTGTCTCACTGAAACCTGGCTGCAGCAGGATGAATATGTTACTTTAAATGAAATAAATATAAATCAGATTTATTAATTACTCCTACACCTAAACATAGTTATAACTCATTTGAGAGCCTCACTCTGAGCCTTTCTCACCCAGACTCTAAAACTCAGAAACCAATTGTGTTTTGTATTGTTTACCGTCCTCCTGCTCCATATTCAGAGTTCTTAACTGAATTCTCTGAATTCTTATCTGACTTAGTTCTTAGCACAGATAAAGTCATTGTAGTGGGAGACTTTAACATTCATATAGATGTTGACAGCAACTGTCTCAGCACTGCTTTTAACTCCTTAATAGACACTATTGGTTTTACACAGCAGGTAAATGAACCCACTCATCGTTTTAACCACACCCTAGATCTTGTCCTGACATATGGGGTTGAAATTGATAATTTATTAGTTCTTCCCCAAAACCCTCTGTTATCTGACCATTTCTTATTAACTTTTGAATTTAGCACAACTGACCCTATAACAGCTGGAAAGAAATGTTACTATAGCAGATGTTTATCTGACAATGCTGTTGCCAGATTCAAGATGATTCCATCATCTTTTGCCTCAATGTCTTGTAGATACACAGAGAACAGTCACCTTAATCCTTATGAACAGGTTGACTGTCTTGTAGATGATGCTGCAGCTTCTCTACGTACATTGTTAGACACAGTGGCTCCTCTGAAGAAGAAGACAGTGAATCAGAGGAGGTTAGCTCCGTGGTATAACTCAGAGATCCGCAGCCTAAAGCAAAGGACTAGACAACTAGAAAGACAGTGGCGTTCCAACAAAATAAATGTAAACTGCATTGCATGGAAGGACAGTCTAATGAAATATAAAAAAGCACTTTGTGCTGCTAGAAAAACAAATTATTCCTCCCTAATTGAGGAAAACAAAAACAACCCCAGGTTTCTTTTCAGCACTGTAGCCAGGCTGACTAAGAGTCATAGCTGTGTTGAGTCTACTATCCCCTTAAATCTCAGCAGCAATGACTTTATGAACTACTTTACTAATAAAATTATCATCATTAGAAAAAACATTCAGCGGGGACTTCTTCCAAATGACAGAAAGCACTGTCTAGATCCATCAACTTTAAATTTATTAAATCCTCTGTCTTACCTAGACAGCTTCTCCCCCATAACTCATATGGAGTTAACCTCAATAATTAACTCTTCCAAGTCGTCCACTTGTCTTTTAGATCCAATCCCAACCAGATTGCTCAAAGAAGTTCTACCTTTAATCAGCTCATCCATATTAAATCAAATCAACCAATCTTTACAACTAGGCTATGTACCACAGGCTTTTAAGGTGGCTGTGGTCAAACCTCTATTGAAAAAACCTACCCTGGACCCTGGACAACTAGCCAACTATAGGCCCATTTCAAATTTACCCTTTATTTCCAAGATTCTGGAAAAACTCGTGGCTAAACAATTATCTGACCACCTTAGTGGGAATAACCTGTATGAAGATTTTCAGTCAGGATTTAGAAAACATCATAGCACAGAAACAGCTCTGGTTAGAGTCACTAATGATCTTCTATTAGCTTCGGACAATGGTCTAGTTTCTGTCCTTGTCCTGTTAGATCTTAGTGCTGCATTTGATACAATTGATCATAACATTCTATTACAGACACTAGAACATAGAATCGGGATTAATGGAACAGCATTGGGATGGTTTAAATCCTATTTGTTGAACAGATTCCAGTTTGTTCATGTTAATGATAAATTCTCCACACGAACAAGGATTAGCTATGGAGTTCCACAGGGTTCTGTGCTGAGTCCAATTCTGTTTAGCCTATACATGTCTCCTCTAGGTGAGATTATTAGAAAGCATTCTATTAATTTTCATTTTTACGCAGATGATACTCAGCTATATATGTCCTTGGGACCAAATGAAACAGATCAACTAGTCAAAATTCAGGGTTGTTTAAAAGACATCAAATCCTGGATGTCCCAAAACTTCCTTCAACTAAACTCAGATAAAACCGAGATTCTTATTGTTGGGCCAAAAAGCCTGAGAGAGACACTATTGAGTCAGATAGCCACCCTGGATGGCATAACATTAGCTTCAGATTCTACTGTGAGGAACCTTGGTGTCATGTTTGACCAGGATCTCTCTTTTACATCATACATTAAACAAATCTCCAGAACCGCCTACTTCCACCTTAGAAATATAGTTAAAATCAGAAGCATCCTCTCTCAGAGCGATGCAGAGAAACTGATCCATGCATTTGTTACCTCTAGGCTGGACTACTGTAACTCCTTACTCATAGGATGTCCTAACAGCTCCTTAAAAAGCCTACAGCTTATTCAAAATGCTGCAGCCAGAGTTCTGACAGGACTTAGAAAGAGAGATCACATTTCTCCTACATTAGCTTCTCTGCACTGGCTGCCTGTAAAATGTAGGATAGAATTTAAAATTCTCCTACTCACATACAAAGTACTCAATGATAAAGCTCCTTCTTATCTTAAAGACCTTATAGTTCCTTATGCTCCCAGCAGAACACTTCATTCTCAGAGCGCTGGGCTACTTGTGGTTCCTAGAGTGTTTAAATGTAGAACAGGGGGCAGAGCTTTTAGCTACCAAGCTCCTCTCCTCTGGAACCAGCTCCCTCTTCAGGTTCGAGAAGCTGACACACTCTCCACCTTTAAGATTAGGCTTAAAACCTTCCTTTTTGATAAAGCTTATAGTTAGAGATGGTTCAGGTCACTGGCAATTATTGTTAGTCACAGGAACCATCTCTTAGTTAAGCTGCAATAGACATAGACTGCTGGGGGACTTAATTTATACACTGAGCTCCTCTGTTTCCTTTTACCTCCTCTGTCCCATAACCTCCCATCATTGTCCCATGTTTAACTAACCTTGTCTCTTTCTGTCCAGTAGTTGTGCTTCTCTCCTCTCCCCCCCCACTTTTTCTCCCTCTCTGCCCTCACCTACAGGTATCATTGGACTCAAAGTTTGGTGTCTGATCCAACCATCCTGCCTGCATCCAGTCCCTGGTCCTACCATCCTGCCTGTGCTCTATTGTTGCTTGTTGTTGCTTGTTGCTGTGCTTTTCTATCTCTCTATCCTCTCACCCCAACCTGTCGAGGCAGATGGCCGCCCACATCCAGTCTGGTTCTGCTGGAGGTTTCTTCCTCGTTAGAGAGGGAGTTTTTCCTCTCCACTGTTGCTGTCAAATTAAATGCTTGCTGTATGTGGGATTTGTTGGGTTTAGTTGTGTGAGGTTTTAACCTTACTTTGTAAAGTGCCTTGAAATAACTTTGTTGTGATTTGGCGCTATATAAATAAAATTGAATTGAATTGAATTGTTCAGTTTTTAGCCTTGGTGGGTCTGCTCTGCTGTTATTACCCTGCCATTGAGAGTACACTTTCGCAGGTTGTGTTGCGAACAGCCGGTTGAATCGTCAGGCTTTGTTATCTCTGGTGTATCTCTTTAGGCAGCTGGCCAAGGTTTGTAGCCTTTGCTTGGCAGTTTCGAGTGATTCAGGTATGGGCATCTGGCTGTACCTCTTGGGCATCGGTCTTTTCATTGCACCTCTCTGGGCCTCTGTCATTTGGCTCACTTCCCTCCGAGCTGCCTTGATTTTTGCCTCCAACCTTCGTTTCCATGGTGGGTATTGTTTCCCATGGCTCCCATGGTTGCTCTTATAGCCAAGCACCTCTAGGATCACTGATGCTGTAGCGTATATCAGCTCATTGGTTTCTGTGATTGGTGTGGTAGGGATTGTTCTCAATGCTGCATTCACATCTTCCATGAGACTTTATGATGGTACTTCACTTAGCCGTTGTAGTGGGCTTCGGGGTTGCCTGTTCAAGCTCGCCATGATCTTATCTTTCAGGTCAGTCGCTGCCTAGCTCAGCGTGTCTGTGCTCATTGGGGCTTCATACCCAATTTCCGGTTGGGGAGATGGTGAAATCTCCCCTCTGACCTGGCGTCCTGGCTCCCCTGGCCGTAGTATTTGTGTTGCACCTCGTCAATCTCAAGTTGTGATAGCAGTTGATTCATTTCCGCTTTCCAGCATTGTTTGTTCGTAGCCCAGTTGCCATTCTTGCCTGTTCCCGACCTTGTTTGTAGCCTAGCTGTCACGGTCCAGACTTTTGTTTTCCATTTCCTGTGTTTATTTTGACATTTCCTGTTTTGGTTCTTGGTTCTTTTATTTCTTGCTTTACTTTTCCTGTGTCCCGTCAGCTGTTTTCATTCAGTAAATACTTGCGTATTTAGTTCCCAGTTCGCTCCTAAGTTCTCTGCCAAATCGTAGCGTGTTATCACCTCAGTCCAGCGTTTGATTCTTTTTTCCGGTTCAAGTAAGATCCTGTTTTGTTTTTTGTACTTACCCGTCTTTGCGTATTCCCTGTCGGTACTTTTGACTGTGTGTTCTGGATCTCCTGTTTCCAACCACTGCCTGTCTGATGCTAAATTTTCGCCCGCCGTTTGTGGAGGGATTCTTCATTAAACAAACCTCCAAGCTAGTTCTATCCCCGGCTGTGCATGTGGGTCCTGCATTACGCTCGTTTCCTGACAGTCCCTGACACTAGCCCTTTTTGAACCTCAGCCGAGCTTATCCTGTTACCTATGTTTGCCTGTACCCCAACCTTGATCCAGCCTAGTCCATCCTGTACTTTAATCGAGCTATCCTGTTGCCTGGCTGACTATCGTTGTTTGCCTGCTCCCCAAACGGAGACCTGTTACGTGAGTCCAAGCCTGTACTGTACCTGTGTCTGGAGCCTATTGTGAACATTAAAGACTTTGTACGTACTTGCTGGTCTCAGTCGCCGTGCATGTGGGTTCACTTTGTTAAAACACCTGCCAGCCCTGACAAAATGATTTAATGTTGAATTCATTCCATAAAAAAACATTTTTTTAAATAGCTAAAAGTGGTTGATAGAATACAAATGTAACTAAATATACCTATATATGTTCAGGTAATTTAAATAAACCTGAATGTCTACATCTGTTCTTATGGGGAATCAACAGTGTAATGAACTGTGATATAAATTTGCATATATATAATTTGCTCATCTATTAATATGCATAGAGCTGTTGTCTGCATTGACTTGTCATTGAGACGATTCTCCAAAGGCAGGAACCTCCACAGATCAGCTCAATGAGCTGTAGTGCAGCTGATTTCCACCTCAGGTTAACAGGCTTGTTATACCAAAACCATAAAGCTTACATAACTTCACTTTATGAATTCCAAGGCTTTACTGATAACTGCTATGACTTTTATGCTTGAGGAATGAAAATTGTAGCCACAGTCGCGATTTAAAAATGCCTGTCCCTCTGTGATTCTCCCCAGAAGTCAGAAAATAAATAAGAAAAATTTCCATTGGAGTCTATGGGAGGAATCTGGAACTCTCTGCACTTTGAGGCAGATACAAAGTATAGTTTTGATGGCTTAGCCAGGCGCATCATCAGAAAGACAAGTATGACTACGACTCAACGAAAAAAGTATGTTGATAGAATGATAACTGTGGTTGTTGTGACGAGTTAAAGAGAAAGTTTTCTGACTTAAAAAAACGTGTCCTTGTACTCTAGCTGTGACATCACGCACCCTAGCTCACGCAATACACACTAATTTAAAATTTCTGAATTCCTCAAGAAACACCCTATACTTAAACTGCTATAATTCAGAAACTATTAAATATATTAAAAAGCTGAACAATACTTTAATAGTTGAATAGTTGAAGATTGTTTTATAGTTCAAATGGTGTCTGTATCTTAAAGTATGTTGACGTATTCAAAGCTGAAATTACACAAAGCTGAAGAGGATTTGAAAATGGCTTTCCATTGATTTCAATGGGAAAGAAAGTTGATATGAATGTGGAAGATAATAACACACGTCTCTCTAAAAAGCTGCAAATTTTCATATTTGAATGGTTTCTGTAGCTGAAAGTATGCGGGACTAGATAGCTGCAGAAAAGCGTACGGAAGAACCACTAAAATAACTAGAAAAAGCATTTCCATAAGAAAATGCACAGTGAATGCTTCCATTTATTACTGACCAACTGCAAAGAGTAGCTAATGAAATGAATGTAGAGCTGTATATATCTGAAGAGGTGGTTTAAACTTGACTGTACACAAAGTATACAGGCAGCATAGATTAATGTATCTGAAGAAATTTAAGAGTTATTTAAACAGAGTTGAATGTTTGCAGAAGAAGCTTAAGTAGTTGCATTTGAAACTAAGGAACTGGAAAAAGATTTGTTGAAATTGAAGAAATGCTGAAAATCAAGGAAGTGTGTAAAGGTTTGCGGAACATGATGCAACATAGCTGAATGTATCAAAACAGCTAAACAGGGTTCAAGAGCTGAAAGAATAGTTAAAACATTTAAAACAACTGAGAGTAGCTGCAGAGGAAGTAGTTGAATTTTAAATTGAGAAAGGTTGGAGCATTAGAGGAAGCATGCACAAGCAATTGCTAAACAAAAGATTTTGGTTTCTTTTGATGTCCTGTCCTGTCGTTCCCTGTGGAGGTTTGTGAGTATCTTGTGTCTTCATGTTCTGTGTTTAGGATTTTGCCCATAGGGTTATGGAGCGTTTTAGGTTTATGTGACGTAGTGTTTACCTGCATAGCAGTGATTTTTATTTCTCGCCTTTTCGTGTTAGAGCTGAGTCCTGCTTTGCAGTGGTTTTGTGTTTAATAAATTGTTTTATATTAAACTTTATGTTCTTGTGTTAGGTCGTATATTAATGGATTCTACCCCATTGTGTGATGTGTTTGTGCGTGGACTTTCTCGTCATGTTAAGGTCACTCTCGCGCCCCAGGAATTACCCACCAAGCTCAATATTTTGATTGCCCTGGCCATCCTGGTAGACCCACGGCTGTGTTTCAGTGACCAAGAGCATAGGGAGGAGGAGCACGAGGAGACGCGAGGCCATGCGCGTGACGCAGGACAAGCTGTGTTCCGAGACGACCGGGGCTGTCATGACGTGAGTCCTCAAGCTGATTTCTCGTATCCCGTCACCTCAAATGTGGCGGTTCGTGAACAGGCAGCGTCACACCTGGCTGCGGCTCCGACCTGCGACCTGGCACGTCTTCCCCCAAGGGAGACTACCCATTGGCTTCTAAGGAGAGGCTCGCCATGAAGGAGTATATTGATAACGCGCTATCTGCTGGTCTCATCCCTCCATCCTCGTCCCCTGCTTGAGCAGGGTTCTTTTTTGTTTATAAGAAGGATGGCTTTCTTCGTCCTCGTGTTGACTACCTGGGCTTAAACGAGATAACAGAATGTGATTCTTACCCTTTTCCTTGTTGTCTTCAGCATTCGGGCTACTCACATACGCCCGGATTTACACCAAGCTAGACCCCCACAACACATCATCATCTGGTCCGCATTCGAGAAGGGGACGAGTGGAAAACAGCGTTTAACACCCCAAGCAGACACTATGAATATCTCGTCATGCCCTTTGTCCGCACCAATGCTCCTGCAGTGTTCCAGTCCTTTGTGAATGATGTCCTTGGTAACATGATTAGTGATTTTGTATTTGTTTATTTAGACGACATCTTGATCTTTTCACGCTCTGAAGAGGAGCATCATCAACACGTGAGATAAGTGCTGAAGAGGTTACCGGAACACAGACTGTACAGTATGTCAAAGCAGAAAAATGTGAATTTCATGTACCTACCATGTCATTCTTGGGATTTGTCATATCACAGGGCCAAATCCAAATGGAGCCTGCTAAGACTGCTAAGGTGGCCAGTTCCCTAGTCACGACGGGATGTCCAGTGATTCTTGCCAACTTCTACCGGCATTTCATCCAGGGGTTCAGTAGCATTGCTTCCCCTCTACATGCCCCTACCTTGTGCAAGGTTCAGTTGTAGTGGTCGGCGAAGGCTAACGACGCCTTCTCCCAGATCAAGCACTGCTTCACGACGGCACCAGTCCTTCACATGCCAGATCCGACTTGCCAGTTCGTGGTGGAGGTTGATGCATCTCTGGGATAGGTGCAGTGCTTTCCCAACGAGACACAGAGAGTGGTAAGCTGCATCCCTGTGCTTTTATGTCCCAGAAACCGTCTCCAGCAGAACAAAACTATGACACTTTGGGATCGGGATCTTCTGGCCGTCAAGGTGGCCCTTAAAGAGTGTCGCCATTGGCTGGAGGGAGCAGAGCAGCCGTTCCTTATCTTCACAGACCATAAAGAAGTAGAGTATCTCAAGTTCACCAATTGGTTGAATTCTCATCAAGCATGTTGGTCTCTGTTCTTCAGCAGGTTTAACTTTCATCTCTCTAGTTGGAGCAGTTACGTGGGCCATTGAGAATAGAGTCAAGTAAGCGGACCAGAATCAACCTCCCCAGCCAACTCCGGTGCTGTTGCCGGACCTGGGTCCAGGCTCGCCGAGTAATGGTGCTCAACCAGGGAAGATACAAGGAGGCAGCCGGCCGCTCCCAAACCCAAGGCCGGGGAGTTGTGTCTCTGTCTGTTGAGACTTGGTGCTCCTTTCTCACAGATAGTTGACGTCAGCAATGCAAGTGTGACAATGTAAACATCTTCACACACACTGTGACAGAGAAGACTGGTTGCATGTAATTTGATTGGGTTAGACAGACAATTCTCCTTAGTCGGACAGAGAGGTTAAAAGGCAGAAGCAACTTGAGGATCGTGGGCTCTTTGCATCACACCTTTGTAGTGTATGCACTGATCTCCCCAGCTGGTTTTTGGTTTGTTGATGTGCACGATCATAGTCCATGTTTTTAATTTGCTTTCCCCATTATTTTTATTTTCCTTTATTTTTATAATAAATCTCACAAAAGACAACTCTCTCATCTGCCTCTTTATTGTGAAATTTCCACCAAACTATGTACATATTTTTTTTCAGTTGTTCATAGTCATACTTGTCTTCTTTCTAAGGATGTGTCTGGTTAAGCCATCGGACCTATACTTTAGTTCCAGAAATCCTCCCATAGACTCCAATGGAAATGTTTCTTCTGGGGAGAAACACAGAGGACTGATATTTTTTAAATCACGAGTGTGGCCACAATTTTCACTCCTCAAACATAAAACTCACACAAGTGGCTCATTGAAGCCTTGGTATTCCTAAAGTAAAGTTGTTGTCTTGATAACCATTACGGGTTTGCTGTAACAAGCCTGTTAAGCAGAGGTGCAAATCAGCTTCAGTACAACTAATTGAGCTGACCTGTGGAGGTTCCGGCCTTTGGAGAACCGTCTTCATGACAACGGTGCAGCCGCAGTAGATCAGTGATTGAGCGCAGTAAGACTTTCACTGACAAGTCAAACTCCTAATGCTCAGTGTCCACAGTTGCTCTATGCACATTATTGATGAGTTCATTACAGAAAGAAAAGAAAGAAAGCCTTTATTGGTCATTATCATATGCAAATGTAACAACAAAATTTGTCTTCTGCATTTAACCCATCCCCTTGGGGTGCAGTGGGCTGCCATGCAAGGTGCCCGGGGAGCTAGGTCGAAGTGTCTTACTCAAGGACACACTTGGTGCTGTGTTGGGGGTTTGAACTTGACCTTCTGCTTGATTGATTGATTGGTTTAATGTTGATTGATTGATTGATTGATTGATTGATTGATTGATTGATTGATTGATTGATTGATTGATTGATTGATTGATTGATTGATTGATTGATTGACTCTACAGCTAATCTAAGACTGGTTTATGCAATGACATCGTAATATAAATATATGCATTTCCTAAATAAGTTAAGTTATATGATAATGTATCACCAATGTACAACTTTATTATAGATGTTTAAAAAAAATTCAGTTTTTCAAATAGTATTTATAGTTTTGTTCTGAAGTGACATCAGCAGCTTTTGTGACTGAGTGGTTAAGGAGCTTCACGCTGACCCTGGAAATCCTGGTTCAATACCTTACTAAAACAAGACTTTCAACAAAAATCGAAGGAATGATTTAAAGGACTGTTGTAACAACATGTGTTACTTTTTAAAATTGAATCAAACTGCTTTTACGTTTTATTGGCACATTCAGCTCTGCATCTTTTGCTTTGTAGATCCACCCACAGGCTGAGGGGGACCTGAGCTGGGTCAATGACCTTGTGGTGGAAATTTCTCATAAAGAAACAGATGAGAGAGTGGTCTTTTGTGAAAATTATTATAAAAATAAAGGAAAATATTGATGTTGACCGTGCACATCAACAAACTAAAAACCAGCTGGGGAGATCAGTGCATACACAACGAAGGTGTGATACAAAGAGCCCACAATCCTCAAGTTGTCTCTGCCTTTAAACCACTTTCTCTGGCTCTGGTGGAATGTCTCGCTACACCAATAGAATTGTTTGTGCCACCTTATCTCGCCGTGACCCTAACCCTTCTGCATCTGGATTTACGCAGAAAGCAGCCTGCTCTCATCCCACCGATGCACATCCAGGGAATGGACGTTGAGAGAGTGGACTCTTACAAGTACCTGGGTGTGCATCTGAACAATAAACTGGACTGGACTCATAACAGGAATGCACTATACAGGAAGGGTCAGGGTAGACTCTACCTGCTGAGGTGACTGCGGTCTTTTGGAGTAAGGGGACCACTCCTGAAGACCTTCTATGACACGGTGGTGGCATCAGCCATCATGTACGGTGTGATCTGGTGGAGCAGCAGCATCACAGTCAGGGACAGTAAGAGACTGGACAGGGTTACCAAAAGGTCCAGCTCTGTCCTGGGCTAAACTCTGGTCACAGTGCAGGAGGTTCATCTTAAAGACCTCATAGTTCCTAATGCTCCTAGCAGAACGCTTTGTTCTCAGAGCGCTGGGATACTTGTGGTTACTAGAGTCCTTAAATGTAGAACGGGAGGCAGAGCTTTTAGCTACCAAGCTCCTCTCTGAAACCAGCTCCCTCTTCAGGTTCGAGAAGCTGACACACTCTCCACCTTTAAGATCAGGCTTAACACCTTCCTTTTTGATAAAGCCTATAGTTAGAGATGGTTCGGGTCACTGGCAATGATTGTTAGTCACAGGAACCATCTCTTAGTTAAGCTGCAATAGACATAGACTGCTGGGGGACTTAATTTATACACTGAGCTCCTCTGTTTCCTTCTACCTCTTCTGTCCAATAACGTCCCATCATAGTCCCATGTTTAACTAACCTTGTCTCTTTCTCTCCAGTAGTTGCGCTTCTCCCCCGCTCTCTATTCTGTCCTCACCTACAGGTCTCATCGGACTCGGGGCTTTGTGTCTGTGATGGGCAGCTGCGGATCCAACCATCCTGCCTGTGTCCAGTCCCTGGTCCAACCGTCCTGCCTGTGCTCTGTTGTTGCTTGTTATTGCTGTCCTTTTCTCTCTCTCTCTCCCCTTACCCCATCTGGTTGAGGCAGATGGCTGCCTACATCCAGCTTGGTTCTGCTGGAGGTTTCTTCCACATTAGAGAGGGATTTTTTCCTCTCCACTGTTGCTATCTAATTAAAGGCTTGCTGTATGTGGGATCTGTTGAGTTTAGTTGTGTAAGGTGAATTGAATTGAGGTGGGTGAGAGAAGGGTCCTGGCTAAACTGACATCCATCCCGGACCAGGACTATCAACCACTGGAGGACTTACTGTTTGCTTTGGAGAGCAGCTTCAGTAGCAGACTGATCCACCCTAGCTGTGTGAAGGAGAGATATCGTAGCTCCTTCCTACCTGCTGCGATCAGATTATACAATCATCAATGTTAACAATGTTAACTACCTTTCACACCTAAAATGATAAACCACCCACTGGTTCAGTGTTAATACAGACATTCTCTCGGTGCAATATCTATGCAATATTTGTGCAAAACTGTGCAATATGTAGATTATATTTATGACTGCATACCCACTCTGATCACTGTTTAGTGTTATGCATCAGCATTGTGGTGACCATTATTTTGCCTGTTTGCGGTTTCCGGTTTTATTTTGCCAAGTTCCTGTTCAGTTCACCTTTGTTTTACAGTCACGTGATCACCAACTGTTTCCGTTCAGTAATCACTACCAGGCATTTAAGCACCAATACTCACCACTCTTGTTTGACAGATTGTTTGATCACCTACCTGTTCGACTCTCCAGCGTTTTCACCGTGTAAGACCAACCAGTTTTGATTCGTGTTTGACCTCGTCTTGCCTGCTCCCTATCAGTACTGTATTGGACTCAGCCTCTGCGTATGATTCTTGCCTGGAGACCATTTTGCCTGTCTGACAACGTAAACGTGCGCTGTGCATTTGGGTCCTTTCCTATGTGATCGTGAAATTTTAGTATTATACTGTGCCAACTCAACCCAGTTTCACTATTTTTACTTGCTGCTGTATTTTTCTTGTGAGAAAAAAATTCCCTAATGTGGGACACTTCCTCCACATCCTTTCAAAATAAACTCACTAATCCAAATCTTTCGCCTAAATAGCAATTTTTCTGCTTTTGACTGGTTAATTAGGATTACTTTTTATTGTTTCGCAATTACCTGTGCAAGTTTGCTCCAATGCTCCAACGTGTATCAATTTAAAATTCAACTACTTCCTCTGCAGCTACTCTCAGCTGTTTCCACAGCTTTCAACTATTCTTTCAGCGCTTGAACTCTGTTTAGCTGTTTTGATACATTCAGCTATATTTCATCAAATTCTGCAAACCTATACACACTTCCTTAATTTTCAGCATTTCTCACTTTTCTCAATTTTAAACTCAGCTGCTTCAGCTTCTGTTGCAAATATTATGCTTTGTTTAAAGGGCTCATATCATGCAAAATCCACTTTTTAGACATTTTGGAGCGTTCCTATGACTCTATGGGTCACATATACACACACTGAGCACGGTAGAAATGCATTTCCTGCTTTTTTCACATTTTGAAAACGTAAATTTTCTCACCCAATGAAAACAGACCACGACCTACTCTGAGGCCGTGTCCCAGTTGTCGTCACCTTGGTCGGAAGTTCTCCCTGCAAATCCTGAACCACCACCCCCACAATGATCCCGAACCAAAACTGGACTTCCGCCATTTCCCCCCTCTCACTCACCGTGAACAGACGAGCACGGCAGCGCCCAAGTCCTCCCATAGAAATAGTTCGGTTCTTAGGTGTTCTAACCAACACCAAAGTCTATTCACTTTAACAAGGGATCAACAAGTGAGGATTTGTGGGTTACTTTTATTTTTAACGGACCGGTGCCAGAAACACTGCCTATACGTATGTGCATTTCAAACGAGGGTGCGTACAATGCTGGATTTGTTTAACGGCTCCTGTTGGAAAAAAAAAGGATCTATTCCTACAGTCCGTCATCCACTCACTGCAGTAAGTACATGCTTGATATTTATAATGTTTTAAAATGTTAGTTTGTCCGTTTAAATGTAGTAACCTATGTGTGGGGCAAGTTACTAGCTAGCTATGCTAACGGCTACAGCCAGTCGACCGAGCCTTTGTCCCCTTCAAATGTGCTCATGTGGGCTCCTGCAGCCACACACCTGTGTGGAGAAAAGCTAATGGCTAATGGCATCGAGCGGCTACAGGCAGGGAGTGGTGGGTCTAGCGTCTGTCCTTTTTCTGTAATCTCATACACCTGCGGGGAACAGCTGATCGTAATCGCCCTTCCAGCGGCGACAGGCAGGAAGCGGTGGATCTAGCTCGCTGTAGTAAGTTTGTGCTTGATACTTGTGATATCTAAATATGTTAGTTGGGTCTGTTTAAAATGCAGTAACCCACGTGTGAGACAAGCTAATCGCTAGCGTCGCTAACGGCTACAGTGAGTCAACCGAGCCTTTGTCCCTTTCAAATGTGCTACTCTGAGTTGGTGCAATCACACACCTGTGTGAGGAACAGCTAATAGCGATGGGCCTTCGATCGGCGACAGGCAGGAAGCGGTGGATCAAGCTTTTGTCCTGTTGACGTGCTGCCGCTCCTGTTTGTGTTGCGTTAGCCGTTAGCATGTCTTTAGGCCTTTGCACTTTAGAGCTACAGCTGGTCGATCGCTACAAAAAGAAACTGCAGATGAAAGCGGTTATGTTTGTTATTACCCCGTCCTGTGTCACAGCCTAAATCAACTTGTGATTTGGGGTTATGTCATTGTTCTATCAAATTCTAACATGATTAGTTGGAATGATTACTGTGTTGTGTTGCAAGCTTAGTTGCTAATTAGTCACATCTCTACAATAACCGCTGCTTATCTGGTCAGTTACCTATAGCTTGTACCATAGCCATTATATTTGTAGGACCAATACAATTTACAGTAAATGTAACAGTCTTTTCTATACTGTAGGGAGCCACATCCTAGTTACCTACATGCAAGGAGGCTGTCAAACAGAGAAATCACTGCAGACTGTTGGTACACAGACATCTGCTGCCCAGCTCAGGAGTGAAGGTATGTAAGTTTGTATGTACCAACAGTAAGATAGGCAATAGAAGATTTTAATTGGTATATACTGTTTAGATTTTATATTTGAATTGTAACAACTGTTTATCTGTTGTTTTAGCACAGACAGGCCTGTCCTCTTGTGTGGTTTAATTTTTTTTCTGGTATTGTGTGTTCTTACATTAGAGAAGGTTTTGACCTACATAATAATGAAAATTTCACTAATCTACAATTCTGATTGCAGTACCTTTTTGTTTTGATGAGGTGATGGTGAGGACAGCCACAGCTTCCATCTGGTAGAGGACTGCTTCCGCTCAGTCTTCCAAATAGTGATGAGAACAAGGATCACCACATCTCCCTGTTTACCCTACTTTCATGCATTTCGTCTGCAAGGCCCTGCAAAAGCTTCTGTCATCAAACCCCCAGACTTCTTAATTAACTCAGTAACCTATACATTGCACATTGGAGTGTGAAGGTAACAGTTTGTTCTAGCTTTGGAGTAGTGGTGCATTTTTTTGGTTTACAATAAAGTTGGCTTTAACTATTATGTATTTCACTGAACTCTGTTTCTGAAGGGAAAACACTTTTATTCAGGAAATCATAGTATTGAAATTACATGTTTTTTCTCTTTCTAATATGGTAAGCTATAAAGTTGAAGCGGCCATAAATAAAAAGCATATAAATTATATATAAATAAAAAATAAAAAAATTCTTTGAGTATTGCACTCACAAAAAACACATTTTTACTCAAATGGTAAAGGAGTTATTCCACAGGTGGTTTACATCCATCATACAATGAGTGTTTTAGTGTTTTATCCATCAGGAAACTCTGCCTTCATCTACAACCCAAGCATGAAGAGATGGCAACTCAGATTCTTCACCCTAGGAATCCTCAGCACCAGCTCACTAGCCTCTGTAGATTAGATACCTGTAACAACTTCAGATACAGAGACATATTACTGTCAGATTTAACAAGAATGACAAAAAACATAATTAAAAGCAGTAAAAATACGTTAGGTCAATATATAATTTGAACCAATGCTTTTTGTTCCCAGGTAGGTCATGCAGTGATTGCTCTAAATATTAATGCACATTTTTAAATAAAATTATGTCAGAGCAGCAGCACAAGTAAGACAAAACAGTGAAATGTGTAAATGTAAAATGTATTTATATTATTTCAGCTATGCTCTCAAACTTATTTATTTGTATAACGTGAGCTAAAGTAGTGTTATCTATTAACGAGAGTTTTCCAGGTAAGTCGTGTTGTGAATATTGAAGCTGTCCACGCCATTTAGCATACGCATTAGCAACCGCTAGTCACTTTGCAAATTACATAAATCAATTAAATTGAAGTAAATGCGACATTACCAATGAGACACATCTTGCATCAGCCGAAATGTGGCGACTTCAACAGCCTCCTCTTCAGCTTCAGGGTCAGATTCGGGATCGTAGACGTATGGTTCTACTACGCTATGAACCAGCTGGCTAATGTTGTGCAGTCCTGTAGCGGGTCTTCTTCTTCTGTGGAGGATTGCGATGGATTGTATTCTCAACGTCGCACTACTGCCACCTATAGTATCCTAACCGTGCGGTGGCTCGTATCCATGGAGCCAAAAAACAACAACAACAAAAAAGGTATGCGCTTCCGCACAGAGGTGTGGCGAGCAGCTTCGCTTGCGACACGCCCAGAAAACACAGCGTTTGCTGATGGGGAGTGAAAACAACATATTGACAGGGGCAGTGTGGACGATCTAAAGAGTTTTATGGAATGAAAATTTACAGAGACCTTACTGAGACATTAAAGTCCAATATTCTTTAGAGTGAAAAGCTGTATGATCAGGGAGCTTTAAACCACTCGTAATTCTCTTTAGATACATTCATTTATGCTTCCACATTCACCAAGTTTAAAACACCTCTTTGGATATATACATCTCTACATTCAATTCATCAGCTACTTACAGCATTTCTTCAGCTATACATTCAGCATGGAAGCATTTACTGTGCATTTTCTTCTGGAAATGCTTAGATATGAGTGAGAAAAATAATAGTAGTCGTCTCCTCAAAAAGCTGAATATTTTGATATTTGAATGGTTTCTGTAGCTTAAAGTATGCAGGACTAGTTACGCGCCGAAAAACGTACAGAAGAAAAATAATAAAGAAAGATGGCCGACAAGAAAAACTAAACAGTTACTAAACAACAACTAAACAATTGCTTCCAGCAATGCTTCCTGCATTCACTGTGATAAAGAGCGAAGATATGTTACCAGCTCTCCCACTACAGCAGTGCAGCCGTTATGTGCGTGACGTTATCTGTTGACATGAGCTGTAGTTGGGAAGAAGGCTCATTCTCTGATCTATTTCAAACGTTTATTTCTTTTACTTGTGATCATTATAACTGACAACTAATGAAACCCCCAAATTCAGTATCTTAGAAAATTAGAATATTAGTTAATACCAATTCAAAGAAAGGATTTTTGGAAATCTTGGCTGACTAAAAAGTATGAACATGAAAAGTATGAGCATGTACAGCACTGAATACTTGGCTGAGGCTCTTTTTGCCTGAATTATTGCAGCAATGCAGCATGGCATGGAGTCCATCAGTCTGTGCCACTGCTCAGGTGTTATGAGAGAGTTATGAGAGGTTGCTGTGATAGTGGCCTTCAGCTCTTCTGCACTGCATTGTTAGCTCTATCACATCTTCCTCTTTACAATACCCCATAGTTTTCCTATGGGGTTAAGGTCAGGCGAGTTTGCTGGCCAATTAAGAACAGGGATATCATGGTCCTTAAAACAGGTACTGGTAGCTTTGGCCCTGTGTGTAGGTGCCAAGTTCTATTGGAAAATGAAATCTGCATCTCCTTAAAGTTAGTCAGCATCAGATAGCATGCAGTGCTCTAAAACTTCCTGTTATACGGCTGCATTGACCTGGAACCTTGGAAAACACAGTGGACCAAAACCAGCAGATGGCATGGCACCCCAAACCATCACTGAATGTTTAAACTTTACAGTGGACTCCAACGTGGATTCTGGGTGTCTCTTTCCCCAGACTCTGGGACCCCGATTTCTATAGGAAATGCAAAATTTCCTTTCATCAGAGAACATAATTTTGGAGCACTCAGTAGCAGTCCAGTCCTTTTTGTCTTTAGCCCAGGCAAGACGCGTCTGATGCTGTCTGTTGTTCAAGAGTAGCTTGACACAAGGAATGCGACAGCTGAGACCTATGTCTTGCATTTTCTCTGTGCGTAGTGCTTCTTGAACACTGACTCCAGCTGCAGTCCACTCTTTGTGAATCTCACAAACATTTTTAAATGGGTTTTGTTTTACAATCTTCTCCAGGGTGCGGTTATGCCTAGTGCTTGTCCACTTTTTCCACCATATCTTTTCCTTCCGTCCACCTTTCTATTAATTTGCTTGGACACAGAGCTCTGTGACAGCCAGACTCTTTTGCAATGACCTTTTGTGTCTTGCCTCCCTGTGCAAGGTGTTAGTGGCCGTCTTTTGGACAACTGTCAAGTTGTGTAGCAAGATTGTATAGCCTACAGAACTAGACTGAGAGACAATTTAAAAGCCTTTGCAGGTATTTTGAATTAAATAGCTGATTAGACTGTGGCACCAGGTGTCTTCAATATTGAGCCTTTTCACAATATTCTCATTTTCTGAGATACTCAATTTGGGTTTTTCATTAGTCAGTTATAATCATCAAAATTAAAGAAAGATTTAAAATATATCAGTCTGTGTGTAATGAATGAATATAATATACAAGTTACATTTTTTAAATGGAATTATGAAATAGATGGGGAGATGGGGCCATATGTCAGCTCAAATATAGTAATACGTCTGCAAGTTTAACAAAACAAACATTTAGTTCTATAAAAAAATCATTTATTCAACTGAACTAATACAGCTCCAAATGTGTTAAGGCACTTTATCACATCTGCACAGATGTCGTAAGAGTCTGGTGGCCAATAACTTAAAGAAAAAATTTCCTTAAAATAAAAAAATGGAGGGTGTTTGACTGAACCTGACATCATAGAATGCACTTCTGAGTGACATTTAATAAAACGCTTCCAGTGAGGGAGGAGAACCCTCTTCATGTAGGGACTTTGGGGGGTAGTCCAGAGTGGCTGTGGAGACCACATCCGTGTGGCACTGACCTAATCACAGCAGCAGCAGAATGGTCAGACTTGGCAGATTGTGCACTAGTGGAACTTTGGTTTGCATGATGCTACATTATTCTGTAGGACAATAACACTAATCCATCTCTATTTAAATGTCTGTCTGCAGCCTTTTTCCTGCTCAGTGTGTCTCTTGAGCACAACCACAATGTCTACTCAATAGCGCCAGGCCTGGTAGCCACGTAGACGAAGACCACGATGAGCAGCACCAGCACAGCCAATGTGGGCAGGACTATGGTGCCCACTTGCTGCCGGGCCTCCTGCATGGCCTGCTTCCGCTCCTTCTTGTCCTTGGACGTTTCTTTCTTGGGTTTGCCTTTCAGCTGCCTCATAGTGTTCGAGTCGTCACTGGAACCTGGCAAACAGAAAAACACTGTCATTTGTCAGCTTTCAGGTCATGAGCAGCAGCCTGACAGAAACAGACAGGAGATCACAAGAGAAGGAGCTTTTTTTATTCCATTATCATAATTTTAACTTATTAGCATCATCAAAGTTCCCATTTTGAGAACTTCAAACATAAGCAGATAGAAACATTTGACCTGAAATGAAAACGTGCTTCACAGGCTCCAGATCAACTACTTCAAATGGAACTTTTAACTCATATGAACATGCATTGACAGATGTTACTGTCTGTCATGGTTAGTTTATGCTAAAGCAACTGCTTTGGCTTGTTTCTTCTCTTAGTGACTGCAAACTGAATCTCTTGTATTAGAGGAGAATAAAGACAACGACTGTAACAGGTTAAGTTTCACCTCTGTGACCCTGAAACTGTTTGTTCGGCGGGCCTCAAACCTTGTAAAGTGCCTTGACATGACATTTGTGGACCAGCGCTATGCAAATAAAACTCCACTGAAGTGAAGACCTATTTTCTCTGATCCTTGTCGTGTTTATATCACCTGGTATATTTTAATATTGGACTTCTCTGTGTTATTAAGTTACCTTAGTTACTCAGTTTACACACTAGTACAATAATCTCACAGTTACAGAGAAACTGTTAGAGAAGCTTGGCCTTCCCGTTTGGTCCACAACCCAAAGCCACTGGGTCACTAACGGAATCACTGTGAGCCCGAGAAGGCAACACGGCAACTGGCAGGCGCTCCGGGCTTCACCGTAAACATCCTCAGGAAGTTGGTATGCGTTTCACCAAGACCCAGCGGTCGCACGCGCTAAGCAGTGCTCGTATTCAAGAAGTTCACCAACGTGACTTCTCTACCGCCACAGCAACACAACACGAAACTGCCGACGGTTCAACAGCCAGAAGTTATCTTACAGCTGCAGCAGTGACAAGTTAGTTTCTCCCGGAGAAGCGCGGCTTGTAACGGCAGCCAGAACCTGCTGGTCCCCCGGAGCTCGACGTGGCAGTCGGTGGAGGGGCTGCGGGGCGAAGCGCTGTCAAATCTCCACCAACACAGCCAAGCTACTTCCGCTCGAGTCCTCCACAATAAGGGCTGTCTTTGTGGGTTTATTGTTCAGTATTCAGCTACTTCAGCGTGAAACAGAAAACCCAAATAACCACAAAAAACAAGGAGATATAAAATATAATTTAACAGACAGAAAATTAACAGATAAAAAACATGACAAGGAAGAAAAAGATATTTAATATGTTAACACATATGCAGAACAAGATAATAAGATACAAAATAACCACAAAAAAATTACTCATTTTACATCTGTAAAAAGCAGTTAAAGGATCACAGTGCACATATCCTAAACAATATTAGAGACAACCAAGCGCTACCATAAAATCAAAAGGAACCATTACAGAGATAGGAAACAATCCTGAAGGCCACAAAAAGAAAAAAGGGGTTTCAGAGCAAAAAACAAAGATCACAGCTACACAAAGCAACCATAGAGACCAACCAATGTGTAGATCTGGCGTTTATTTAGTTTCCCTACCTACGTGCCCAAGCGCATATTCCAGGAAAAGGTATTAACAAAAACAATGATGACTATGTAGCAGGGCAGTAAATAAAGGTTTTGTGGGAAATTTGCTGTTTGTCATAATATGCTGTGCCTTTGGTTGAGGGTAGATCCTGGGTGGTCATCAAGCATTTGGCTATCAAGATTCAACATTCAAAAAACTTTATTAATCCCAGAGGGAAGTTTTTTTTGCACACTTTGATCGCTGTTACAGATGAAGGTACACACAAGAAGGACGGGAGATTAAAAATAGAATGTTAATACATCTACACACACTCACATCAAATCTTATTACTATTGTCTAATTACATCTAATTACTAGTTGAAGTTTTATTATACATGTTATTGCATGGATGAGGATCAGCCCTTACAGACAGAGAAGGAGTTGTACAGTCTGATGGCACCGTAAGGAAGGTTCTCCGGTGGCGTTCTGTGGAGAACCTAATACTGATGAGCCTCTGGCTGAAGGTGCTCCTCTGTCCAGCCACACACTGTGTAGGGGGGGAGGCGTTGTCTAAAGAGAGGAGTTGGACCAGCATCCTCCTCTCAGCTACAGCATGTAGGGGGTCCAGCTCCACACCCCGAACAGAGCCAGCCCTCCTGATCACTTTGTCCAGTCTGTTACTGTCTGCTACATTCATGCTGCTGCCCCACAGACCACAGCCCAAAACACTGGACCCACAGACTCATAGAACATTCTCAGCATGGAGCTGCAGACGTTAAAGAACCTGAGCCTCCTCAGGAAGTACATCCTGCTCTGAGCCTTCTTGTACACAGCTGAGGAGTTCTTTTTCCAGTCCAGTTTAATGTCCAAGTACACTCCCAGGTATTTGTACTAGGTCACCACCTCCACCCCTTCATTTTTAATAGTTAGGGGGATGACAGCACTCAGATTTCCTAAAGTCTGATATTCAGTTGGAGATGGTTCTGTCCACACCAGTCCACAAAGCTGTTCACCACTTCCTAATACTATGTGACATCACCGCCCTGGATACATCCTTCAATAGCAGAGTCAGCAGACTCATCAGAGAACTTTTGGAGATGACAGGTCTCTGAGTTGTACCTGAAGTCTGAGGTGTACAGAGTGAAGAGGAAGGGAGACAGGACTGTCCCCTGTGGAGCTCCTTTGCTGCAGACCACGGTGTCAGACACACAGTTCTGCAGGCAAATGTACTTGGGGCAGTTGGTGAGGTGGTCCATGATCCATGAGATCAGGGGGAGCTCAACCTGCATGTCCTTCCAAATGGTGGGGTTTCACCGTGGTGACCACGGGAACATCATTAAGGAAGTAAAGGGGGGTTTACTGCACTCAT
Organism: Betta splendens; assembly: GCF_900634795.4. Classification (NCBI taxonomy): domain Eukaryota; kingdom Metazoa; phylum Chordata; class Actinopteri; order Anabantiformes; family Osphronemidae; genus Betta; species Betta splendens. The sequence continues at coordinate 90,760 of NC_040893.2, forward strand.
GTATATCAAAGGCCAGTCAACAACCCATGTGGGGGTTGTTATCCCAGGTCTTGTGTCCTCAGTCCTCCAGTGAATATTTTGTACATAGCAAGATGTGCCTCATGTACTGTAATTGTGATCCACTCCGTGTCGACACGAGAGTATACTTTAAGACACTGAGGATCTCCTGTTGAAAAAAATTAAACAAGATTGTGAACCACTTTAAGCTCAGGTGGGTGTTATATGTGACTTTGTGTTAGATATAGCTTGTTTGTTTTTTGTCTTTGTTGGTTTTTAAGTCTTTTAATTATATTTATTTATGGCAATAGTAGATCTATGGATGTCCCACTTAAGTAAAAGCGGTATATGATTGATCTAATAATATATTGCTATAAGCTTGTGATGACTCCTTCAGTGTCTGTGTGCAGCATGATAAACACACCACAGGGTACGTTGCTCTGAACGAATGTGTCCTACAAACTACCTGGCTGAAACAGAGTCATTATAAGGTAATTGTGTGAATGCTAATGTCTAACCATGCTGTGGTATGGGAAGATCAGAATGAGTGGCGACTTGTGTGTTCGAATAAAGCAGCAGAAGACCTACAATGGGGGAGAAAGGACACTCTCTGGCCTCTGTGCAGGACACAGACCAAAACTCTCACTAACTGCTCCTTCCAGGAAAAAAGGAGCAGTTAGTGAGAGTTGTTGATTACAGGCACCAGAATCGGAACAAAAGAGAAGATTCACCAAATACTCTAAAGTGAGGATGTGAAGGTGTTGGTGACTGGGAGGTGGAGGAATAGCTGCTAACAAAGGATATGGTTCTGACTTCTTGTGCAATATTGAAAGTAAAAAAAAGACTAATTAAAAGATTAATGTTTACCTAGACGATTTCTGGTTCCTAAATGATGATCAAATTGGATTAAAATAAGATAAGAAAGATAATATAAGAAAGACCTTTAATAGTCCCACTGTGGGGAAATTACTTCACACAACAGCAAGTACAGATTTAGAGAATAAAGCCACAGAACAGTTTGTGTTGGCACACTACGATGCAGTACAGTACGGATAGAGTGAGTATGAGGCCATTGGGAGGGTTATTGCACAGTAAAAAATATAAATCTAAATCTTTTCCGGTTTGCACAAATGTTGCGGGTGGTCTCATCCACTTTCTAAGCTCGGGTCCTCTACCAGAGGCCAGGAAGCTTGAGGGTTCTGCGCAGTATCCTTGCTGTTCCTAGGACTGCACTTTTCTGGACTGAGATGTCGGATGTTATTCCAGGGATCTGTTGTAGCCATTCCTCCAATTTGGGGGTCACTGCCCCCAGTGCTCCAATCACCACAGGCACCACTGTGGCCTTCACCTTCCAAGCCTTCTCCAGTTCTTCTCTGAGCCCTTGGTATTTCTCTAGTTTCTCATGTTCCTTTTTCCTGATGTTGCCATCGCTTGGTATTGCCACATCCACCACTACGGCTTTCCTCTGTTCTTTGTCCACCACCACAATGTCTGGTTGGTTTGCCATTACCATTCTGTCTGTCTGTATCTGGAAGTCCCACAGGATCTTGGCTCGCTCATTCTCTACCACCTTGGGAGGTGTTTCCCACTTTGACCTTGGGGTTTCCAGTCCATACTCTGCACAGATGTTCCTGTATACTATGCCAGCCACTTGGTTATGGGTTCCATGTATGCTTTCCCTGCCAGCATCTTACACCCTGCAATTATGTGCTGGACCGTCTCAGGGGCCTCTTTGCACAGTCTACACCTTGGGTCTTGTCTGGTGTGGTAGATCTGGGCCTCTATGGCTCTGGTGCTCAGGGCCTGCTCCTGTGCGGCCAGGATGAGTGCCTCTGTGCTGTCCTTCAGCCCAGCCCTTTCAAGCCATTGGTAGGATTTATTGAGATCAGCCACTTCAGTTATGTTCCGGTGGTACATCCCGTGTAAGGGCTTGTCCCCCCATGATGGTCCCTCTTCCAGCATCTCATCCTCTGTTCTCCACTGCCTGAGACATTCACTCAGCACTGTCAGGAAGCGCTTGGATGAGGACCCAAATGCACAGCAGAACACAGGTTGACGGTGATCAAAGGGTGGTTTATTCCGGGTAGGCAGAGACAGCGTCAGGGACAGGCAAGGTTCGTACACGAAAGCCAGAAATAACAGTACCGAGTCGTCAGGCGGAGAAGCGTGGTCAGGCAGGCAAACAAGGTCGATCATTAACACCAGGATACATGAAAACACGGCCGGACGGGAACAATGAACTGGGGGAACAACGATGACACACGAAACAACGATCTGGCAAGGGACTATCAGAACAGGTGGTGGCTAAATACAAAATGACTTGATTACTGATAACGTGCAGGTGTGGATAACGACCAGGACAGCTGTGACAAGACGTAAACCGGTAGTGAAGCTAAAACCGCCGGGACTGCGACGGGCGCGACCCCCTCCTGGAGGTTCGCCGGGACTGCGGCTGGCGCGACCCCCTCCTGGATGTCCGCCGGGACTGCGGCTGGCGCGACCCCCTCCTGGAGGTCCGCCGGGACTGCGGCTGGCGCGACCCCCTCCTGGAGGTCCGCCGGGACTGCGGCTGGCGCGACCTCCTCCTGGAGGTCCGCCGGGACTGCGGCTGGCGCGACCTCCTCCTGGAGGTCCGCCGGGACTGCGGCTGGCGCGACCCCCTCCTGGAGGTCCGCCGGGACTGCGGCTGGCGCGACCCCCTCCTGGAGGTCCGCCGGGACTGCGGCTGGCGCGACCCCCTCCTGGAGGTCCGCCGGGACTGCGGCTGGCGCGGCCTCCTCCTGGAGGTCCGCAGGGACTGCAGCTGGCGCGACCTCCTCCTGGAGGTACGCAGGGACTGCAGCAGGGACTGCAGCCGGCGCCGCCTCCTCCTGGAGGTCGGCGGGGGCTGTGGCTCCGAGGGTGACAGGGACACGAACGGCATCTTTGCGGGAGCCGACAGGAACGGGAACAACATGGCCGACAGGAAAAGGAACAGGGACTGGAACGGCCGCAACATGGCCGACAGGAACAGGGACTGGAACGGCCGCAGCATGGCCGACAGGAACAGGGACTGGAACGGCCGCAGCATGGCCGACAGGAACAGGGACTGGAACGGCCGCAGCATGGCCGACAGGAACAGGGACAGGAACTGGAACGGCCGCAACATGGCCGACAGGGACTGGGACAGGAACTGGAACGGCAGCAACATGGCCGACAGGGACTGGGACAGGAACTGGAATGGCCGCAACATGGCCGACAGGGACTGGGACAGGAACTGGAACGGCCGCAACATGGCCGACAGGGACTGGGACAGGAACTGGAACGGCCGCAACATGGCCGACAGGGACTGGGACAGGAACTGGAACGGCCTCAACATGGCCGACAGGGGCTGGGACAGGAACTGGAACGGCCTGAACATGGCCGACAGGGGCTGGGACAGGAACTGGAACGGCCTCAACATGGCCGACAGGGGCTGGGACAGGAACTGGAACGGCCTCAACATGGCCGACAGGGGCTGGGACAGGAACTGGAACGGCCTCAACATGGCCGACAGGGGCTGGGACAGGAACTGGAACGGCCTCAACATGGCCGACAGGGGCTGGGACAGGAACTGAAACGGCCTCAACATGGCCGACAGGGACTGGAACGACCTCTACTTGGCCGACAGGGACTGGAACGACCTCTACTTGGCCGACAGGGACTGGAACGACCTCTACTTGGCCGACAGGGACTGGAACGGCCTCAGCTTGGCCGACAGGGACTGGAACGGCCTCAGCTTGGCCGACAGGGACTGGAACGGCCTTAGCTTGGCCGACAGGGACTGGAACGGCCTCAGCTTGGCCGACAGGAACAGAAGCGGCGTTCTTACTAGAGCCGGCGGCGCTGCTCTCAGGCTCCTCACAGGAGCCGGCGGCGCTGCTCTCAGGCTCCTCACAGGAGCCGGCGGCGCTGCTCTCAGGCTCCTCACAGGACCCGGCGGCGCTGCTCTCAGGCTCCTCACAGGAGCCGGCGGCGCTGCCCTCAGGCTCCTCACAGGAGCCGGCGGCGCTGCCCTCAGGCTCCTCACAGGAGCCGGCAGGGACTGAAATGGCGTCTCCTCTGGAGCTGGCATGGCTACTTGCCGCTGCCGAGCTCGACGGAGCAGACGTCGGGCCTGATCGGGTGTGCATAGCACTTGTTCGACAGGTGGTGACCTCTGGCTGGGACAAGACCTGCACGGGACTGGGCTGGAATGGGGCAGGAACGTGACTGAGCTGGACTGGGGCAGGAACGTGACTGAGCTGGACTGGGGCAGGAACGTGACTGAGCTGGACTGGGACGGGAGTCGACTGTACTGGGCCCTGGACTGGGCTCGACTGTACTGGGGCCTGGACTGGGCTCGACTGTACTGGGGCCTGGACTGGGCTCGACTGTACTGGGGCCTGGACTGGGCTCGACTGTACTGGGCTCGACTGTACTGGGGCCTGGACCGGGCTCGACTGGACTGGGCTCAACTGGACTGGGGCCTGGACTGGGCTCGACTGGACTGGGCTTGACTGGACTGGGGCCTGGACTGGGCTCGACTGGACTGGGGCCTGGACTGGGCTCGACTGGACTGGGGCCTGGACTGGGCTCGACTGGACGGGAACCTGGACTGGGCTCGACTGGACGGGAACCTGGACTGGAGACTGAACAGCGCGCGGCTGGACTGGAGACTGAAGATTCACCAAATACTCTAAAGTGAGGATGTGAAGGTGTTGGTGACTGGGAGGTGGAGGAATAGCTGCTAACAAAGGATATGGTTCTGACTTCTTGTGCAATATTGAAAGTAAAAAAAAGACTAATTAAAAGATTAATGTTTACCTAGACGATTTCTGGTTCCTAAATGATGATCAAATTGGATTAAAATAAGATAAGAAAGATAATATAAGAAAGACCTTTAATAGTCCCACTGTGGGGAAATTACTTCACACAACAGCAAGTACAGATTTAGAGAATAAAGCCACAGAACAGTTTGTGTTGGCACACTACGATGCAGTACAGTACGGATAGAGTGAGTATGAGGCCATTGGGAGGGTTATTGCACAGTAAAAAATATAAATCTAAATCTTTTCCGGTTTGCACAAATGTTGCGGGTGGTCTCATCCACTTTCTAAGCTCGGGTCCTCTACCAGAGGCCAGGAAGCTTGAGGGTTCTGCGCAGTATCCTTGCTGTTCCTAGGACTGCACTTTTCTGGACTGAGATGTCAGATGTTATTCCAGGGATCTGTTGTAGCCATTCCTCCAATTTGGGGGTCACTGCCCCCAGTGCTCCAATCACCACAGGCACCACTGTGGCCTTCACCTTCCAAGCCTTCTCCAGTTCTTCTCTGAGCCCTTGGTATTTCTCTAGTTTCTCATGTTCCTTTTTCCTGATGTTGCCATCGCTTGGTATTGCCACATCCACCACTACGGCTTTCCTCTGTTCTTTGTCCACCACCACAATGTCTGGTTGGTTCGCCATTACCATTCTGTCTGTCTGTATCTGGAAGTCCCACAGGATCTTGGCTCGCTCATTCTCTACCACCTTGGGAGGTGTTTCCCACTTTGACCTTGGGGTTTCCAGTCCATACTCTGCACAGATGTTCCTGTATACTATGCCAGCCACTTGGTTATGGGTTCCATGTATGCTTTCCCTGCCAGCATCTTACACCCTGCAATTATGTGCTGGACCGTCTCAGGGGCCTCTTTGCACAGTCTACACCTTGGGTCTTGTCTGGTGTGGTAGATCTGGGCCTCTATGGCTCTGGTGCTCAGGGCCTGCTCCTGTGCGGCCAGGATGAGTGCCTGTGTGCTGTCCTTCAGCCCAGCCCTTTCAAGCCATTGGTAGGATTTATTGAGATCAGCCACTTCAGTTATGTTCCGGTGGTACATCCCGTGTAAGGGCTTGTCCCCCCATGATGGTCCCTCTTCCAGCATCTCATCCTCTGTTCTCCACTGCCTGAGACATTCACTCAGCACTGTCAGGAAGCGCTTGGATGAGGACCCAAATGCACAGCAGAACACAGGTTGACGGTGATCAAAGGGTGGTTTATTCCGGGTAGGCAGAGACAGCGTCAGGGACAGGCAAGGTTCGTACACGAAAGCCAGAAATAACAGTACCGAGTCGTCAGGCGGAGAAGCGTGGTCAGGCAGGCAAACAAGGTCGATCATTAACACCAGGATACATGAAAACACGGCCGGACGGGAACAATGAACTGGGGGAACAACGATGACACACGAAACAACGATCTGGCAAGGGACTATCAGAACAGGTGGTGGCTAAATACAAAATGACTTGATTACTGATAACGTGCAGGTGTGGATAACGACCAGGACAGCTGTGACAAGACGTAAACCGGTAGTGAAGCTAAAACCGCCGGGACTGCGACGGGCGCGACCCCCTCCTGGAGGTTCGCCGGGACTGCGGCTGGCGCGACCCCCTCCTGGATGTCCGCCGGGACTGCGGCTGGCGCGACCCCCTCCTGGAGGTCCGCCGGGACTGCGGCTGGCGCGACCCCCTCCTGGAGGTCCGCCGGGACTGCGGCTGGCGCGACCTCCTCCTGGAGGTCCGCCGGGACTGCGGCTGGCGCGACCTCTTCCTGGAGGTCCGCCGGGACTGCGGCTGGCGCGACCCCCTCCTGGAGGTCCGCCGGGACTGCGGCTGGCGCGACCCCCTCCTGGAGGTCCGCCGGGACTGCGGCTGGCGCGACCCCCTCCTGGAGGTCCGCCGGGACTGCGGCTGGCGCGGCCTCCTCCTGGAGGTCCGCAGGGACTGCAGCTGGCGCGACCTCCTCCTGGAGGTCCGCAGGGACTGCAGCAGGGACTGCAGCCGGCGCCGCCTCCTCCTGGAGGTCGGCGGGGGCTGTGGCTCCGAGGGTGACAGGGACACGAACGGCATCTTTGCGGGAGCCGACAGGAACGGGAACAACATGGCCGACAGGAAAAGGAACAGGGACTGGAACGGCCGCAACATGGCCGACAGGAACAGGGACTGGAACGGCCGCAGCATGGCCGACAGGAACAGGGACTGGAACGGCCGCAGCATGGCCGACAGGAACAGGGACTGGAACGGCCGCAGCATGGCCGACAGGAACAGGGACTGGAACTGGAACGGCCGCAACATGGCCGACAGGGACTGGGACAGGAACTGGAACGGCAGCAACATGGCCGACAGGGACTGGGACAGGAACTGGAATGGCCGCAACATGGCCGACAGGGACTGGGACAGGAACTGGAACGGCCGCAACATGGCCGACAGGGACTGGGACAGGAACTGGAACGGCCGCAACATGGCCGACAGGGACTGGGACAGGAACTGGAACGGCCTCAACATGGCCGACAGGGGCTGGGACAGGAACTGGAACGGCCTGAACATGGCCGACAGGGGCTGGGACAGGAACTGGAACGGCCTCAACATGGCCGACAGGGGCTGGGACAGGAACTGGAACGGCCTCAACATGGCCGACAGGGGCTGGGACAGGAACTGGAACGGCCTCAACATGGCCGACAGGGGCTGGGACAGGAACTGGAACGGCCTCAACATGGCCGACAGGGGCTGGGACAGGAACTGAAACGGCCTCAACATGGCCGACAGGGACTGGAACGACCTCTACTTGGCCGACAGGGACTGGAACGACCTCTACTTGGCCGACAGGGACTGGAACGACCTCTACTTGGCCGACAGGGACTGGAACGGCCTCAGCTTGGCCGACAGGGACTGGAACGGCCTCAGCTTGGCCGACAGGGACTGGAACGGCCTTAGCTTGGCCGACAGGGACTGGAACGGCCTCAGCTTGGCCGACAGGAACAGAAGCGGCGTTCTTACTAGAGCCGGCGGCGCTGCTCTCAGGCTCCTCACAGGAGCCGGCGGCGCTGCTCTCAGGCTCCTCACAGGAGCCGGCGGCGCTGCTCTCAGGCTCCTCACAGGACCCGGCGGCGCTGCTCTCAGGCTCCTCACAGGAGCCGGCGGCGCTGCCCTCAGGCTCCTCACAGGAGCCGGCGGCGCTGCCCTCAGGCTCCTCACAGGAGCCGGCAGGGACTGAAACGGCGTCTCCTCTGGAGCTGGCATGGCTACTTGCCGCTGCCGAGCTCGACGGAGCAGACGTCGGGCCTGATCGGGTGTGCATAGCACTTGTTCGACAGGTGGTGACCTCTGGCTGGGACAAGACCTGCACGGGACTGGGCTGGAATGGGGCAGGAACGTGACTGAGCTGGACTGGGGCAGGAACGTGACTGAGCTGGACTGGGGCAGGAACGTGACTGAGCTGGACTGGGACGGGAGTCGACTGTACTGGGCCCTGGACTGGGCTCGACTGTACTGGGGCCTGGACTGGGCTCGACTGTACTGGGGCCTGGACTGGGCTCGACTGTACTGGGGCCTGGACTGGGCTCGACTGTACTGGGCTCGACTGTACTGGGGCCTGGACCGGGCTCGACTGGACTGGGCTCAACTGGACTGGGGCCTGGACTGGGCTCGACTGGACTGGGCTTGACTGGACTGGGGCCTGGACTGGGCTCGACTGGACTGGGGCCTGGACTGGGCTCGACTGGACTGGGGCCTGGACTGGGCTCGACTGGACGGGAACCTGGACTGGGCTCGACTGGACGGGAACCTGGACTGGAGACTGAACAGCGCGCGGCTGGACTGGAGACTGAACAGTGCGCGGCTAGACTGGAGACTGAACAGCGCGCAGCTAGACTGGAGACTGAACAGCGCGCGGCTGGACTGGAGACTGAACAGCGCGCGGCTGGACTGGAGACTGAACAGCGCGCGGCTGGACTGGAGACTGAACGGAGCGCGGCTGGACTGGAGACTGAACGGAGCACGGCTGAGCTGGAGACTGAACGGAGCACGGCTGAGCTGGAGACTGAACGGAGCACGGCTGAGCTGGAGACCATGGAGACGGGGGACCGCACAAGTGCAGGAAGTCCTCCCAGCGGAGTAAACGTGGAGCTGGGCAGGCTGGTGCAATCGTGACGGTCCGACGGGGCTGGGAGGAGGAGACCGAAGCCATCGGCGGTGCGACCGGTGCTGGCGTGACCCGAGCGGACGGCGTGGAGGCGGGTGTGGTGCGGAGTGCGCTGCTTAACTCCCCAAGCCGCGCGCACAATTGCTCGTAGAGGTGACGGACACTGGAGCGTTCTAGCACGCCGTCCTCGTCCTCTAGGGTCCACACCGCCACTTCCATGGCGCTGCGCTGGGCTTCCGGGTTGGGCGCCCTTCGGTAATCCTCCGCGAGGATCGAAAAATACTGGCGTAGATCGCCGGGTAGCTCGGCGCATGTAAACTCCATTCTCCCCCGGGTGAATGGGACTCGCCGCCAAAAAACAAAAAACAAAACAAGAAAAATAAACAGTCACTGACCTAGACGGAGGCTGAATGCTGTCTGGGTCCAAGTCTGGCCAGATCGTTCTGTCAGGAAGCACTTGGATGAGGACCCAAATGCACAGCAGAACACAGGTTAACGGTGATCAAAGGGTGGTTTATTCCGGGTAGGTAGAGACAGCGTCAGGGACAGGCAAGGTTTGTACACGAAAGCCAGAAATAACAGTACTGAGTCGTCAGGCGGAGAAGCGTGGTCAGGCAGGCAAACAAGGTCGATCATTAACACCAGGATACATGAAAACACGGCCGGGCGGGAACAATGAACTGGGGGAACAACGATGACACACGAAACAACGATCTGGCAAGGGACTATCAGAACAGGTGGTGGCTAAATACAAAATGACTTGATTACTGATAACGTGCAGGTGTGGATAATGACCAGGACAGCTGTGACAAGACGTAAACCGGGAGTGAAGCTAAAACAGGAACAGAAACCAGGAGACTACCAAAATAAAACAGGAAACAACTAGACACAAAACCCAGATCGTGACAAGCACGTCATCTGTCGGGGCCTTCTCCTTGATGTACTTATGGTTCTTGGATGTTTCATCCTGGATAGTGGCTCTCACGCTCACTAGTCCTCGGCCTCCTTCCTTGCGGCTAGCGTACAGTCTCAGGGTGCTGGATTTAGGGTGGAACCCTCCATGGATGGTGAGGAGCTTTCGTGTCTTAACATCTGTGGTCTGTATCTCTTCCTTTGGCCACCTTATTATTCCCGCAGGGTATCTGATCACTGGCAGGGCGTAGATGTTTATTGCCTGGGATTTGTTCTTGCCATTGAGCTGGCTTCTTAGGACTTGCCTTACTCGTTGGAGGTATTTGGCTGTTGCCGCATTTCTTGTTGCCTGTTCAAGGTTGCCGTTTGCCTGTGGTATTCCAAGGCAAATCCTCCCACATTTCTCGAGCCCGAATGACATCCCGATGTCCGAGCTGTAGATCCTGGTGGTGTGGATCAGTGAGTCGATGTCTCGCTCACTCTTGGCGTACAGCTTGATGTCATCCATGTAGAGGAGGTGACTTATGGTGGCCCCGTTCCGGAGTCGGTATCCATAGCCAGTCTTGTTTATTATTTGGCTGAGGGGGTTCAGACCTATGCAGAACACCAGTGGGGACAGTGTATCTCCTTGGTATATGCCACATTTGATGGATACTTGGGCAAGTGGCTTCCCATTGGCTTCAAGTGTGGTTTTCCACAACCTCATTGAGTTTGCAATGAAGGCCCTTAGAGTTCTGTTGATGTTGTACAGCTCCAAGCATTCAGTGATCCATGTGTGTGGCATTGAGTCATAGGCTTTCTTGTAGTCGATCCAGGCTGTGCACAGGTTGGTGTGTCGCACTCTGCAGTCTTGGGCAACTGTTCTGTCTACCAGGAGTTGGTGTTTGGCTCCTCTGGTATCCTTACTAATGCCCTTCTGTGCTTCGCTCATGTATTGACCCATGTGCCCACTTATCTTAGCTGCGATGATGCCTGACATGAGCTTCCATGTTGTGGAGAGACAGGTTATTGGCCGGTAGTTGGATGGGACTGTACCCTTTGAGGGATCCTTCATTATCAGGATCGTTCGCCCTTCGGTTAGCCATTCAGGGTGAGTCCCATCCCTTAGCAGCTGGTTTATTTGTGCTGCCAGGCGCTCATGGATTGCAGTGAGCTTCTTTAGCCAGTAGGCGTGGATCATGTCAGGGCCAGGTGCTGTCCAGTTTTTCATACCTGAGACTCTTTCTTAGATGTCTGCCACTGTGATAGTCACTAGATTCTGTTCAGGGAGGTTGCTGTGGTCTTCCCTCAGATCCACCAGCCACTGTGCATCTCTGTTGTGTGATGCCTCCCTTTCCCATATACCCTTCCAGTACTGTTCAGTTTCCAGCCTTGGTGGGTCTGCTCTGCTGTTATTACCCTGCCATTGAGAGTACACTTTCGCAGGTTGTGTTGCGAACAGCCGGTTTATTCGTCTGGCTTCGTTATCTCTGGTGTATCTCTTTAGGCGGCTGGCCAAGGCTTGTAGCCTTTGCTTGGCAGTTTCGAGTGCTTCAGGTATGGGCATCTGGCTGTACCCCTTGGGCATCGGTCTTTTCATTGCACCTCTCTGGGCCTCTGTCATTTGGCTCACTTCCCTCCGAGCTGCCTTGATTTTTGCCTCCAACCTTCGTTTCCATGGTGGCTATTGTTTCTCATGGCTCCCATGGTTGCTCTTATAGCCAAGCAACTCTAGGATCACTGATGCTGAAGCGTATATCAGCTCATTGGTTTCTGTGATTGTTGTGGTAGGGATCACTCTCAATGCTGCATTCACATCCATGAGGCTTTCTGATGGTACTTCACTTAGCCGTTGTAGTGAGGTTTGGGGTTGTCTGTTCAATCTCGCCATGATCTAAAAAGAAAAAGAAAAAAATCTCTAAAATACCAGAAACTATTTAACTACTATAACCTCCAGAGCTAAAGTTTGAGAAAATATGTTGTTGGGGATATGCGAGGAGCACAAATTATAATAATTGGATTTATAGCTCCTGATTGGAGATACCAATTATGTTTATAATTTAGATTCACAAATCTTGGTTATTAGCTTAAATATATATAACTATATGACAAATGTCTATAGTTTGGTAAGTGAAGCACTTACTATTATTGATTTAATAATTATTAATTGAATTAACAATTACTTAATTTACGGGGCACCACCCTGTTACCAGGGACCAATAACCAATTTGGAATAGCCAATACAGTCTCAATTGTATTTTTAGTTGGTTGAAGGATGAACTCCGTACCATAGCCGACTCAATTCACCAGTGCTGTAAAACCATATACAAATAATCACAGACAACGATCAATTAAATTATGAACGCTTTATTAAACAATTAATATTAACTCTAGTGTCAACACTATCTTGAATGACTTAGCAAATCACAACTTAATCTTATGGTGTGTTCGTCTGGACTTACTGTATGTGTATGCGCGTTACCTGAGATAAGAGGTGTGTGTGTGTGTGTGTGTGTGTGTGTGTGTGTGTGTGTGTGTGTGTGTGTGTGTGTGTGTGTGTGTGTGTGTGTGTGTGGGTGGGTGCGTGTGAGAGAGAGAGAGAGAAAGGAGGAGGGAGAGCGCGCCCTCCCTTTAGGGGCGTGGTGAGGTGGCACAGCTGCGCGCGTGTGCTGGTGAGTCCTTTGAATGGAGCGCGCGTAAATCACAACTTAATCTTATCGTGTGTTCGTCTGGACGTACTGTATGTGTATGCGTGTTACCTGAGGTAAAAGGGGTGTGTGTGTGTGTGTGTGTGTGTGTGTGTGTGTGTGTGTGTGTGTGTGTGTGTGTGTGTGTGTGTGCGTGTGTGTGGGTGAGAGAGAGAGAAAGAGAAAGGAGGAGGAAGGAGGAGCGCGCCCCCCTTTAGGGCGTGGTGAGGTGGCACATCTGAGCGTGTCTGGCGCTCACAGGGAAAGAAGCGTGTAAAGGAGTGTGAAGGGGGACTAGCGTGAATAAGGCTTGCGGTCACTCAAACACGTGGGGCTATATTCGGTGCTATAGTCACGTGATCGCGGAAGCGTGCAGTGGTTGAAACGTGCGCTTGGCGTGGTCGCAGCAGAAACAGAGCACTGCACAGTAACACAATAAAGCACTTAAGCTAGCGAAATCACAGATTACAACACTTAAATGTGCACCTCTTAGTGTTAGGGAAATTGTTAGTTCCCTTTGTAAATCTTAAATAAAGCAGACACAATGAGTTAAGACCTTCTTCAGGATTTTACTTGCAAGGAGTGAGCAGTTTACAGCAATGACAACTTCCTCTCACTGAAGAGAAGATAAGGATTCAGCTCATAATATGTATTGCATTCTGGGAGGTGCATAGTCACACAGTACGTAGGAAATATTCTCTGCACAAAGCAAGCATTGGGCTGATCAGATAAAGATGCTACACACCGGTACTCCCTATTTCTTGCAGAGCAGAAGGTAGAAAACTTCAAAGCTATAGCACAGCTAACAAGGCTTCAGCAAAATATGTTTCAATGATTAAATGTAGTATTTTTCCAACATTTCCCTCCTGTTTAATATTGAAACATTCATTAAACAATCATGCATACATCAGAACAGCACAACGTCTTTTGATTTTCAGCGCAGTCGTCATGAAACATGGAATAAATGTTACAACATCGTAGGCAGGGTCAAAAGCACAGAAACACAATATTTAAAGCTTAGTGTCCATTTCCGTGGGCATCATGGAGGTTCTCTTCAGAGTTATCAAGCTTCAAAGGTGTATAGTGTATTTGCCGAGAGTGCATGACTGCGCACACCCTGAGAAGGCCTTGATTCACCATCCTGATGATCATGGCCCTCAAACAGGGAATTACGCACAACACAATCAGCATAAGAACCAAAAGAATCAGTAGAATCGGTCCAAAAATCTTCATCATAATGTCAGTCCATGTGCCAGACCTAAACCAACCAGGATTTGTCCTTCATTACGTCAGCCGCCTGCACATTGGATATGTCCTGCAGGTCACGGAGTGCCTGTTGGGTCATTCACTAATTTATGGTTTCAACTCTTAGCATGATTTTTCCTACCCCCAACCATGGAAATAGGGATAGTGCCACTTTCTGGCCTGTAGTCCAGAGCTTCTTGTCCATGGGGACGTCTGATCCCCAGATCCGATCACTTTCCTTCAGATCAATCTCTCGCTTCCGTAGCCGTCCCTTGAAAGTCGTCTGCTGTGGTGTTATCACGTAGGAGCCATCTGAAACATAAACAGGGGCACAGCGTCCTACCCAATTGGGTGGAAGATGCACATAGATTGTGTGCCCACAAACATAATTGATATCAGACTGTGGGAGAGTCCCCATGAAATCAGGACCATCATAATAAGAGACACACTGAACCAGTAAAGTTAAGAGTGCTCTCTCTTCATTTAACAATACCACGAGTTAGTGTGATACTGGTCAGGAGGTTTCTCCTCATCCTCATTGAGGTTTGGGAGTGGCCTAGCATCAATCAACAGTACAAGGGCAGTTAGTACAACTCCCGTGGCTGGACAGTGTCCCCTTATAGTATCTCCTTATGAGAATGTCCCCTAAGTGAGAGAAGGTACTGCTGGTTTCTTCACTGCCGTTGAGACGACCAGTGATGTAAACGCTGCTGACCCCCTTTGTAGGCAGACTTTTCCCCTCCCTCAGTTGGGTTTTTTCTCACGGACAATACTACTCGGTTGCCTGTACCTGTTGCCTTTTGCAGTGTGTGTTGTGTATCCACCGGGAGATGCCTTCGACTTTGCAGGCTGTAGGTGTTGCCAGCGTCACTGTGTGGGCCTCCCATCGGGGTGAGGTCCAGTTCTTGCGCTTTATGACTTTGATGAACACCCAGTCACCAACCTGCAGTGGTCCCTCCTGTGGACAAGGCACATCTTGAAAAGCATTTTCAGAAAAACATTTCTTGTGATGTTTTTACACCTTTGACATAAGGAAGGCATTGGAAGGGTTGTTAAATTGGTTTGTCAAATATTTCCTTGAGGCTTATATTTAGCGCATGTGATGCATCAGGAACAAATTTTTTAGAATAATTTGTAAATGCATAAGCAGTATAGTATTTGTTTTTTATCCATACCATCCCCCCCGTTGAGACATGGCAAGGCCCACGTCTCAATATTGCTGCTCCTTTATAGAAGGATGTTGGTAGTTACTTTTCTGCAGTTTGTCCTTTGAGTCCATTTTTTTTCACTTTTGAGAGTGCAGTGCATCAAATGGCTATTTTTGCTGGTAGTTGTACTGCTTTTAACAAATTTTTCATTAAATCACCTTCATTATAGTCTTTCCCGTTGATGTCATCTTGTCTGTACTTTCCCATTGACTGGTAAATATATGAATAGTTCATTGTGCGTACCTGCTATCAGTATAGATGGTAACTATCTGACCTAAGTTTGCATGTCTCAGTCAGTGCAATTATTCCTGCTGCTTGTGTTCTGTAGTGTGGGGGTAACGGCTCAGCTTTCAAGGTTTCAGTATCAGTTACAACTGCATAACCGCTTTGTGTCTTTCCACTTTCAGACTTTGTGCTTGATCCATCCACAAAGACAAATACAGAACCAGGTATTGGGTTGTCCTGTAAATCTGGTCTAGGTTCTCTACTTTTGAAAACTCTATTTGGATCAATTTTGGTCCACTTTGTTCTAAATATTTAAGTTCTTTCTTCAACAGTTGCAGTTTGTTTTTACTGACCTTGTGACTGTTCTCTGGCCGAAATTAAATAAGTGCTACAGTATCTTTCCTGCATCCTTCTTCAGTCTGTGACGCTACCAGAACATCATCTGCGTACAGTAATATCTGACTACTGTGTGGGGGTGTAATTTTAGCAAGATTTGCTGGCATACACTGAGAAACTAGTCGGGCTTTCACAGTAACCTTGGGGTAGCCTGGTGTACGTGCATTGCTGACCTTTGTAAGTAAACGCAAACCAAAATTGTGAATCTGGGGGAACTGGGATGCTACAAAAGGCATTACTAATATCTATAACTGAGAAGATCTGCTTATCTGGGTGTAAATAATTCAACAGAATGTAGGGATCAGGTACCACAACTTCTTAACAGGGAGTCTATGACAAGTGCTATTCCTTGTTCTGCATCAGGTCTGAGTGTATTAGTCTAATATTGTCTCTGACATGACTTATAAAGTTTTTTTTTTCTACATTTGAAAAACATTGTCAAATCATTTCTGAATCTAAGCGTTACAAGCGTTCTTCATTGCAGTTAGCTGTGAGCATTTCTGAGTCTAAGCATAGCAAGCATTCTTCATTGCTGTTAGCTGTGAGCATTTATGAGTCTAAGCATGTGTGTGCATTCACCTCCCTCCTCAGTGTCATCTACACTGGTACTGGAACCCAACCAGCCTCTCGCCCATCACTTTGCCCCATCAGAATCATTCTGTGGACAGTCAGCTGGTCTGTGGCCTCAGCCGTGCAGTATGGTTAGTGTCTCTCTCTTCCTAAAGCACGCTGTTGCTGATTGTTGATTTCCTCTAAGGTGGGCTGTGAGCACAGTCTGGGTTGTCCAGTTCAGAGCTATTCTCTTCCACACTGTCATTGAGCTGTATTCACACTTTTGTTTTGGATTCCAATCATACACTCTGTTAACAACCTCATGTGCAGGTTTTCCTTTTTGATAAATATGGTTAGGGTAACTTGTGGGTAATCATGCAGTCTTTCACATAAGTACACTTTTACTTGAGGTTCTCCCTCATCAACGTCACTCTCACTTTTCTCACCCTAAATGGTCGTCCACCACATCCTCTAAACCTTTTTCTGTCACGTCCTCTCTGTCCACTGTTATCTTGCCAATTGCATTCTTCACTGTCTACAACAAACATTGTTGCTTTTGCTTCATTTCATTGATTTGTATTCAATATCTGAACATAGACTATTAGTTTCAGACATCACATAAAGTATTTTAACAATAAGGAATTATAACAGAATGTTAATATTCGTGCACCACTTCCACAACGTTCCATCTAATTAATCAATGAGCTTGTTCTTTCCTATATTTTAATTGATGCATGCCTTTATATTTATATTTAAGCACATATAGTAATATATATTATCATTGTTCTATTATAGGTTATTTTTTATATTAATATAAAACAATTATTAAATTATATCTATTATATATTTTCTATTATATTTCTATCACTCCATTAATATTTTTTATGTCTTCACTTAATTTATTCTATAGTTTTACACCACTTTAGTGTTTATTTTGAATTCAAAATCTTGTTGTGCATATAGCATGAGTTTTTAACTGGTCCCTTTATTATATTCCCCATCTCGTTCTTTTAACTGTTTCAGTTATCACAGTTATTTTATCCATCAAATTTTTTACACAATTCTACTTTTTTAAATTTCCATCAAATCCAAATTTCTTTTTCCACTATGGTAAGTTATGTATATAGTATTATAGTCGATGGAGAATGTCTTTTAAGACATGTATTTGGAATCACCTTCAAGGTTTTCACCCTTAGTGTTCTTTAATTTGCTTCACTACGAGGATTGAGATCAACAATCATGCATAGTGTTCACAGAGAGCATCGACTGTGCCAAGCTTCTACAGGAACTAGTTTCCTGCGTACACAGCTGTCTCAGGAACCAACCTCTCAATTTTGATCTCAATCAGACACACAACACAAAAGGTCTCTGAGACTTCCTCTAAGAAGTTAAAATTCACTTAGAGACCGACAAACATTAACACTTATTTATATAGTCTGATTTACTCCAGCTGATCACAGAGTTTACGTTGACACCATCAGGTTTCCACTCTGCCGCTGCTTCAATCAGACAAACTATCATCAATCTATTTTACCCGGTTCTCTTTTACCTCGTGACCTCGTCACGGAACTATTCTGAAGACCCAGTCTTCTTTTACCTCCGTGAGCCACTCACGGAATTTAAGATACCTTAGGATTTACTCTTTTCATACTCGCCTGATCTGTGTCCTGGCCCTGGTTCAGGATCCCGTCACCTCGCCTCGTCGGACCACCAGCCGACATCTGACCTGGGCAGGGATTCACCTCCCAGGATTTTCTGCAGGTTCCAAACCTGGCTGTGCACAGACTTCAGTCGCCGACTCGATGTCCCTGCAAAGAGAGGATCTTGGGATCCCCCAAGGAGGATCCCAATTATGTTAGGGAAATTGTTAGTTCCCTTTGTAAATCTTAAATAAAGCAGACACAATCAGTTGAGACCTTCTTCAGGATTTTACTTGCAAGGAGTGAGCAGTTTACAGCAAAGGCAACTTCCTCTCACTGAAGAGAAGACAAGGATTCAGCTCATAATATGTATTGCATTCTGGGAGGTGCATAGTCACACAGTACGTAGGAAATATTCTCTGCACAAAGCAAGCATTGGGCTGATCAGATAAAGATGCTACACACCGGTACTCCCTATTTCTTGCAGAGCAGAAAGGAGGAAACTATAGCACAGCTAACAAGGCTTTAGCAAAATATGTTTCAATGATTAAATGTAGTATTTTTCCAACACTTTAGCACCAGACACGCGCGCTCCATTCAAAGGACTCTCCGGCACACGCGCAGCTGTGCCCCTCACCACGCCCCTAAAGGGGGGCGCGCTCTCCCTCCTCCTTCCTCTTTCTTTCTCTTTCTCTCTCTCTCTCACAAACGCACACACACACACACACACACACACACACACACACACACACACACACACACACACACACACACACACACACACCCCTCTTATCTCAGGTAACGCGCATACACATACAGTACGTCCAGACGAACACACCATAAGATTAAATTGTGATTTGCTGAGTTATTCAAGATAGTGTGGACACTGAAGTTAATATTAATTGTTTAATAAAGCGTTCATAATTTAATTGATCGTTGTCTGTGATTATTTGTATCTGGTCTTACAGCATTGGTGAATTGAGTCGGCTATGGTACGGAGTTCACCCTTCAACTAACTTAAATACAATTGAGACTGTATTGGCTATTTCCAAATTGGTTATTGGTCCCTGGAAACAGGGTGGTGCCCCGTAAATTAAGTAATTATTAATTCAATTAATAATACTATTAATACTTATAAAATCAATAGATAGATTAGGTCTTCTAGTATTCTATCATTGGTTGGAGAGGCAGCATATTCAATCTCTAGAGATTTTATTTTTTTCTCTAATTCTAATTCAAGTAACATGTCCTTTTTTTCTTGTGCGATGAATATGAAATAATTCTACCGCGCATAACTGCCTTCCCAGTCTCCCAAAGAACACAGGGTGAGATTTCCGGTGTATTGTTGATTTCTATAAGGTTGTCCATTCTCTCCTGACATAACTGATGAAGTCTTGATCATTGAGTAATGATGTATTAAACCTCCAATTCCTGGTTGATGGTGTGACTGTCTTAATCAACGAAATGGACATTGGTGCATGATCACTGATTGTGATAGAGTGAATACTGGTGTCAGAGACATCTTGTAAGACTGAGTTATTTGCTAAAATATAATCTATACGGGAGTGAGAGTGGTGAACTGGCGAGAAAAAGGTATATTCCCTGGATGTAGGATGAAGAGAACGCCATGTGTCACAGAGACCGGGTCATCCATGTACTGTTTTAAGGTCTGTACTGATTGCCAGTTCCTGTTGCTCACAGCTTTGCTTAGCCTGTCCAACTCTGGGTTGTATACTAAATTAAAGTCCCCTCCTACTATAAGTTTGGAACCAGAGTGAGCAGACAGTGATGTGAAGAAGCTGTGAAAGAAAGAGGGGTCGTCAACATTAGGGCCATACACATTAGCTATGCAATATTCAATGTTTCCTATCAAGATATTAATGATTATATATCTCCCTTCTGGATCTACAATGGTATCGTTATGAGTAAAGTTAATCTTTTTATTTATCAGGATGGCGACCCCTCTTTGTTTAGAATTGTAACCGGCTAAGTAAGCATGTGGGAACTCTGCTGATGCCAGAGTGTAATTTATAATTTTGGGAATATGAGTTTCCTGTAGTAAAACAATGTCTGCTTGTAGGGTTTTCAAATGGTTAAATATTTTAAATCGTTTCTCCTTCTTATTGATTCCACGTACATTCCAGGTGACAATCTTCAGTGGTGTCATATCTTACCTGACTGCTGTGGATCACTAGTCTTGTGTGTATGTAGTGTGACAGACTTTTGGTGTGTGGCTAACCTTAAGTACCTGTGTATTCTGAGTTGTGTGTTATCTATGTACAGTATGTGCACGTGTTTCCCCTGTGCAGTAAATGTTTGTGTGTGGCTGCTGGAGGGCTACATAGCTGGCTGACTATGTGGAAAGAAGAATAGAGAAAAGAAGGATGTACACAGTGTGGAGTGAAAGTAGGTGAAGGAAAAAGCGTAAAGGGAAGGAAAAAGTGAAAGGAAAGTGAGTGATTAAGTATCATGAGCACTTTGCAAAGTGAGTGAGTGAGTGACATTAGATTGACAATAAACATTTACATGAAACATCTGCGAGAGAACGAGTTTGAATACTGGATGTAAAGTTATAACACATAGTTGCATTGCATCTATTATTATTATTATTTTTTAACAAACCTTTTATATTAAACCATTGTTTTTACATACCACCTGCTAGTAGAGCCACGGAGTTGCTTCCCGGTCCCGGTAGAGCTCTCCGTTGACGTACAGTTTGTCGACGCTGATGACAGCCCTGCAGCCTTCTGCCATGAACTTTTTACGGATGGGGAACAGTCGGCGGCGGCGGTCGAGGATCTCCTTGGGGAACTGGTCGCTGACGCTGTAGTCGGTTCCCTTCAGCTGTCTGCCCCGGCTCTTAACCAGTTCCTTTTGCTTAAAGTCATGAAACTTGGCAACGATGGGTCGAGGGCAAACTTGTTTTACTCCCCCTTATGCACTGAGGACAGGAATGCCCCCACTCTGAGGAGGGAAAACTCACCCGAGAACCAGAGTGACAGTGGCAGATTAAGCCCCCTGTTGGAGGAGAAAGCACCTCGTCTCAAACGCAGGAAGCAGCGTCGGGTTCACCCACGTTTCAGCGACCAGTGGGACGACACAAGCTCAAGTGACTCTGATAGTGCTTATCCATCCCAAAACTTAGGTTTGCGCCTACGCCAGCTTGAATCCCTAGCCAAGGACATTGAGTGCTTTGACCCCAAGAGCCATAATTCCACCATAGACGACTACTTGCGAGAAGTCGATCGTTGCTTATTGGACCTCCCTCATGCAACAGCTCGCGAGAAACTGAAGCTAATCTGGAAGACCACACCCAGGAGTGTCCATGTCTTCATGGAAACACTGGAGCCTGCCATTCGGGATCATTACTCGTTACTCCATCAAGCTTTAAGAGAAGAATATGCCCCCTATTCTGATCCGGCAGCAACTATCTTTGAAGCGTTCAATGTCTTACACAAAAGAAATGAACCTCCCAAAGAATATTACAGGCGCCTCAGAAAGGCCTACTTCCAAGGACGGAATACACCAGGTCTAGAAGAAGACAGTACATTCCAGTCCTTATTCCTGCATAATCTCCATGACAGCATCCAATTTGATTTTGCCATCTGCACTGTAAGACAGGCAGGCGCACAATGCAAGGAGTTGTGACATATGCCCAGCTGGTATTGGAAACGCGTGTACGCCCCATTAGGAGACCTGTAGCAGACGCCAGAGTTTTTAGCATCCAGACCCATCAAAAGTCTGACTTAACACTTGAAGGGAAGGAAGAGAAACAGACGAGGGCAAAGGAAGACTCAAAAACGCAGGTCACGTAGCCAGCAGGTTGACACAGTCAACCGGGAAGATGAGCCTCTTCAACACTGTAATTCAAGGCTAAAACAACCTCGTTCCCACCCATGAGGGGGAAGAGGTCGGTTCAGAACTTGAACCGTAGGTACAGGAACTACAGTCCAGTTCACCTGTCACGGGAAGACTCAGAGGTGGACATTGTAAATCTGTTACGGAGATGCGTGGAGGAAGCCCTAAAAGAACTTAATCGGCCCAACAGTTCGGCTGCTCCTTCAGACCTCTCAACAGAAGCCAGACACTGACTCCCCACTAGGGGATTAGACCAGGCATCTTTCCCTATTACACTAGGTACGAAAGACATAGGTGGCCTAGACCAGGCACCAAGCCTGCGTCAAAACACATCCACATATCAAAAGGGGGGAGCAGTCCCAGCTCCCAAAGGCGAGGGTAGACTAGTCCATGCCACAACGTGGTATGTATAAAGAGAACTAGTCCGCATCCATGGTAGGTCCCAAAATCTTATCAGCAAGCTGGTAGAAATAGCTGGATCTCTGGATGAGCCTAAACAATGTGTAACCAACACATAGTTCATTTCTTCTCCTAAATGATTTTGCAGCCTCCTGAGACCCTCCAGGACAATCAGAGAAGATAATTCAGGTACAGGTAGCTAGGTAGGCTAATGAAATCTCATCTGCAAAGTTAGCTCCTGGTCAGAGTCAGTAGCAACTTATTGAGTTTCTGTTAAAGCCTTATCAAGGAAAGCCTTGTGTCCACTGCCACCACGGTTATGCATCCCTTTCAGGTACCACAACCCTGGCAGTACCAATTGTGGTTAGATTAACCTAGAAGCAGGTCCATGTCTTTATAGATCTCATGCAACGAGAGAATGTACACACTGTAGTCCACACCAGACACAGACATGTACACTTCATAAAGACACCAACCTGGCAACTCCTTGCCAGCTAACAACTCTTTCACGAGTTGACCAGCAAACTCTAACCACACCTCTCTTCACTCATCTATCCCTCTCTTTTCTTGTGTTTTCTTTCACCTGAGAAATACATTGGAAATGATATGGTTTAGGATGGTAGACAGACATGCTATTGCCTCTGCTCAGACATGCTATTGCCTCTGCTCAGACATGCTTTTGCCTCTGCTCAGACATGCCTCTAAAATGCTCAGACTTGCCTCCAACTCTAGCAAACAAGGACTGTTTGAAATAAATGGACTGTCAATGAACATTGATAATGCCCACAGGGGATGACAAGTGCATTGAGGACCTTAAGGAACTCGTCAGAGCACATGGACGCTTTCAATGTCTTGTTCCGAAGCGACAGCTGACACGCCATCATTCAGAACAAAAAGGGGGGATGTTGGGGGACCTCATCTGTATAATCTGGTATTAACAGAATCATTATTAAGGTCCCACATGCTTAAACAAAGGAGGTACTGCGGCCTGCATGCAAAGTCCTCATCCTGATAGTAGTGAGTGAGAACAAAGAGATTTCAAATCTCAGCGCCAAAACCAGGCGCCAGGCTGGGGACCCATACCTGGCTCCCCCGCTGACATCCAACTTCCGCTGACACAAGCGACAAACGGCGAAGAAACTTGGACGTCAGCCGGAGAAACTTGGACGTCAGCCATCCTGATTGGACCAAACAATAGGACGGGCCTGACCAAAAACACGGTTATAAAAGTTGCCGTGACCGAAGAATCGACCCTTGTTCTCTCCAACCCTTCTTCTCTTCGACCCTCTCCCTTCCCCACCTGGAGCTTCCCTCTGCACGCCTGAAGCCTCCACCACAGCCAGCAGCTGAACTATCGGGGACGTCGTCACAGAGAACGGGCCTGATCACCCATCTACTTCCAGCCATCCGGCAGGAAACCGCCAGCTTAACTGCGAGTGAGGCTTAACTGCCTCACTCGCCGCTGCATCAGCGGATAACGACCGGACCGCAACAGCGCAAGCACGCACGCAACGCCGGATTGTCTCACGAGGATTAAGCAGTAAGGCAGAGGCATTCTTAAGTCTGAGCAGAGTACAACTCTTAGGGTATCAGTAATTGTTTTATTGTTGTGTTGTTTCTTTTCCTGCACACGCGATCTGATCACTGTGTATTTCCGCGATCGCGTGATTGTAACGCTGTTACCGATCTACGTGAATCACTTATGTGCTTTATTGTGTTACTGTGCAGTGCTCTGTTTCTGCTGCGACCACGGCAAGCGCACGTTTCAACCACTGCACGCTTCCGCGATCACGTGACTATATCGCAGAATATAGCCCCACGTGTTTGTGTGACCGCAAGCCTTATTCACGCTAGTCCCACTTCACACTCCTTTACACGCTTCTTTCCCTGTGAGCGCCAGACACGCGCGCTCCATTCAAAGGACTCACCGGCACACGCGCAGCTGTGCCACCTCACCACGCCCCTAAAGGGGGGCGCTCTCCCTCCTCCTTTCTCTCTCTCTCTCACACGCACGCAACACACCTCTTATCTCAGGTAACGCACATACACATACAGTACATCCAGACGAACACACCATAAGATTAAGTTGTGATTTGCTGAATTATTCAAGATAGTGTTGACACTGAAGTTAATATTAATTGTTTAATAAAGCGTTCATAATTTAATTGATCGTTGTCTGTGATTATTTGTATCTGGTCTTACAGCATTGGTGAATTGAGTCGGCTATGGTACAGAGTTCACCCTTCAACTAACTTGAATACAATTGAGACTGTATTGGCTATTCCAAATTGGGTATTGGTCCCTGGAAACAGGGTGGTGCCCCGTAAATTAAGTAATTATTAATTCAATTAATAATTATAAAATCAATAATAGTTAAGTGTTTCTCTTATTAAACTATAGACATTTGTCATATAGTTATATATATTTAAGCTAATAACCAAATTTGTGAATCGAAATTATAGACATAATTGGTATCTCCACTCAGGAGCTATAAATCCAATTATTATAATTTGTGCTCCTCGCATATCCCCAACAATGGAAAAATGGGAATGATTACTGTAGATACTTCAAAATGATTGGTTTTGAACTAAGTAACAACACAGTTACTGAGACTATTCCACAATAGGTTTTATAACAGTTTTGTTTTTACTTTGAACATGTTTTTGAATTTGTTGATAACTCAGCCAGTTTTACAGAATTTACAGGTGTAATGAAAACTTTGTTTTTTGTCAGATGTTGTTTATGTATAGGGTGTAACTGCTTTTAGCTTTCCTTTTACAGTTTTATGCTTTAACTATGCCTTAACTATGAAGATTCTCCACCTCAAAGCAGGAGCTGACCTGACTTACTGTTTGGACCACAGATGACTGGAAAGTTGATTAAACGATGCTTCTGCTAAGGCGGAATTGCTGACTGTTGAAGGTTCAGTTGAAGATCAACTTCTAACTGGTTGCATGTCTTCTGATTGGGAAACAAATCAACATCAGACCACAGACAGACAGGTAAACCTGTTCTGTTTAAGAAGGAATCTTCTGTGAGTAGGGGAACCATATTTCCCTCTATGAATGTGGACGAGCACCAACGAACTTACTCAAAGTAACCGAAAGAGAGACTGACACTAAATGGACAATAATTGTGGACACTGGAATGTAGGAAATTTTACGTTTGTCATGACATGACTGAGTTGGAGAAATAGTGGAGTGTTAAGAATATGTTGTTGAATCAGAGTTCCATCTTCTGAAATTGGAAATATTTCAATGTAGATTTTGGAAATGTTGCACACATCTAATCAGAGCATGGGATGATTCGATGCCATTAGTCTAAATACCCTGGCGTAACTCAAGGTCCTTGTTTAGGTGCCATTTAACGAATTATTCTTTAATCAGAAACCCTACTGCAAGTGAAGTCACAGATCAAATCATAGAGAGAAGATCCATGTGCTGCCTACAGTAACAGTATCATTGTATGTTCACGTGTGCTCGGTCCCACGGTCGCGTTACTAACCCGCGCGGGCCATTGCCTGCCTTGACTTGATGTGACGTCACTGCGGTGCGGAAGGTGATTGGCTGTCTGTCCCGCATCATCTCACCGCCGAGTCGCTAAGGTTTTGTTCACCATGTTGGATCCACCGCTCATCTCAGCTGTCTTGTGAGCAATAGTTTGGTTTTGCCAGCTGCAGCGGACCTTCCTGGTGTGCTCAACGTCCAGAAGTTCGGTAGGCTACCGGATCCTTCGCTCGTCGACAGGAGACGAAAGCAAGCTCAGCTGTTTTGATGTGGACACACGGAGTCGTAGCGACTAGCTGCGGGCTGTCAGGTTCATTACTACTGTCTTCTCACTGGCTGCTGGCAGCGGGAGAACTGATCCCGTATTAAGGGTTTAACTTTGTCTCTGCACGCTCGTTATTCCCAGAGAGTTAGTCCCCGTGAGCCGGAGGAGGACAAGGGGAACGTACCAAACAAAGCCTGCTGTCGATGGGGAAAGTAAGTTGTGTGGCTGCCGCCTGTGAGGATCGCTTGTGTTTTGCGTCCCGAGTTGAAGCGGTGATGGGGGGGGCGGCTCGGTGAATCGGTGTAATAATATGTGAGTGGAGTGGCCGGTCGAGGCCTGGGCCTGCCTGCCTGCCTGCTGTACTGTGGCCTGGGCAGGGATACACCTCCACTGCACCGGATCAGCTGCGTTAATTACGGCCCGGAGATTAGCCTTGTTTACGGAGGCGCTGCGCGAGGAGAAGGATTCATTTGAAGGGAATAGATGAGATTTGGGTGACGTGGGACCGGAGCGGACTGTTTTTAAAAGATGAGCGTCCTGCTCACTCCACGTGACAGCCTTTAGATCGGGAAGTGTCAACAGGACGGAGGGATCCGCACCTTCACCATGAGGGACATCTGAGGCCACCGGCTCTTATTTACTGAGGGGGGAGCGGGATATTTTCTAAGTTGTCGTTGTTAGTGGCGGCAGCGCACAGGTTTCTGTAGCTACGCGCCCATGTTGTGCTCTCCGTTATTAGCCCCGGGCTACGGCAGCCTAATGATGTGCCAGCAAAAAAAATAATTTAGAGGAAGTGGGTCAGATCCTTACTGGCATTATGATAAAAAGACGCACAACCGTTGGCTCCAGTACCCGGTGATCAGAAGTAAGGTTCGCTGCTGCTGGGTCATTTAAAGCTCAGATTACTTTCCTCTATGTTGTCTCTTAAGTTTCACGAGTCGTAGCCATTAGCATCTCTGTTAGAACTGGTTTTGACTGAGGCGCTGCAGCCTCAGTGAATGGCCCTTTGCGGCACAGCGTCTACAGATGTCCCAAAAATGATGGCTGCTTACAACGGTGGCTCCTCGGCAGTGGCCGCCCATCACTCGCACCATCACCACCAGCTCCAGCACCTTCCGCCTCCCCATATGCACCATCACCACCACGCCAGCCAGCACCACCTCCAGCACCCGGGCTCCGCTGCCGCCGTGCACACGGTCCAGCAGCACACGTCCACGGCCGCCGCTGCAGCGGTGATGCTCAACCCCGGCCAGCAGCAGCCATACTTCCCTTCGCCTGCCCCCGGACAAGCTCCCGGGCCGGCTGCGGCTGCTGCGCCAGCCCAGGTCCAGGCCGCGGCGGTCAAAGCTCACCAGCACCACCACCACCATCAGCAGCAGCAGCAGCAGCAGCACCACCACCACCACCACCACCTCCAGCAACAGCCGGACGTAGAGCCTGACAGGCCCATCGGCTATGGAGCGTTCGGTGTGGTCTGGTAAGTCACTCCCCCACACTCTTCTGACATACAATATGGTGTTACACGTCTAACACAGATGCTGATCTGAGCTCTTGGCAAGTTTTGCAACACTATGAATCCACCATAACATGTTGTTGTCTGCTGTTATAATGCGCAGAAGGTAAAACTATGGAGTTTCAAAGATGTGGAGAATAATGAAAAAATGTTGTCAAATTACAAAATTGGATATGTAGTATGATCCTACATATCTGATGGATCCATTCAGGTTCTGTTTGTTGAACCCATGCTTTAAAAATCAGAATATTGCATTGTCCAGTAACATCAGCGTAACCTGTTTTTAGCTGTTTATCTCAGTGATGTGACACATGCTTTGAGATTATTACCTGAGACCATGTATACTGTAAGACATGATATTAATAATAACTGTTGATATGGAATGTTAAAGCATTAGAAGAGCCTAAAAACAAACCAGCAGCACTACTGTGCATAATGTACTTATCATTAAATCAAATGTGTGGAGGTTCATCAAACATGTTTCAAAGGTCATTCTCTAAATTTCCAGTGAATGTGTGACTTCATCCAGCTTTGTGTTCATTCAGCTATTTGTGTCTAGTCCAGATGACAAACAATGCACCTAAGATCTCATGTTCTGGCTCCAAAACAAGCACAACGTCCTCCCACATCACAGCCTGCTCCGGAGTCATGTCCACTGCTGATACTGTGCGTCAAACCTGAGTTTGTATTAATCTCAGCCACAGTTAGAAATCTAGGTAAAGCTAAAAACAGATCATTCATGGACCCGGAACAAACAGATGCTCCAACTCAACAATAAGGCAGAGGCTGATGTGCAAGCAGCTCTCACGCAGTGCTGTTGCTTCCTCTGTTGGCCACACTGAAGCTGATTTCTGGAAAGGTCCACAGTCAATAGAGACTCAACATAGCTAAAACTGAAAAATTCTCAAAGTCAAATTGGGCTTGATGACAGTGGTGGAAAAGACTTGAGTATTCAGCCGACACACACAAAAAAAGGCAACACATGTTCATGTCAAACACATGAAGCCAGAATGAATCATATGCGTGCTGACTGAGTGCCTGCTTTATTTGTGGAGCAGGTACATGTTTTGCATCATCTGCAGTTCTCATGCGTGATTAGCAAAACGGGAAGCTTTGTCAAGTAATAACAGTTTAGCAATATGCACGTGATGTGAAATTTATTCTTTCCACTTGAATTGACTGCCTGGTGCCAGGTGCTGCCTCTGAGAACATTCCAGTACGAAGAAATGGGTGACGTGTGTCATTCTTCAGACATTAGAGTCGCAGTGAAATCACACACTATTCATCCTTTAAGCCGGTGTGCAACTTTTCATGCCAGGCTCCTAATGCCTCTGTGTCCATTAAAACCTAGTGGGTCTCATCCCTCTGTCACAGGGACCAGATAATATGTAAAACATAATAAAAATAATAATAATAATATAACTTTATTGATCCCACATTGGGGAACTTAATCTCTGCATTTTAGCCCACCCTCTGGGAGGAGCAGTGGGAATTAGATTTCAAAAATTAGATGATTTGCAAATCTCATCATCGCATATTTTATTGGCAGTAAAAACACACTATCCACACTATCATGAGACATTTGACTAAAACATTAAAATTTAAAACCTTTAAATTCAGCAGCAAATGTCAGAATTTGGAGTGGGGATGATGTTTTCATTGTGGCGTCATCCCGTCTTCTAGTCTGTGAACATCTGGGCTTGTTTTCCTTGTCTCCTGTGAAGACTCGGGTTCATTTGTGGCTCTTTCCTTCTGTGATGAGGCTTTTACTCCTGGTCGTGTTGCTGAGCCACCCAGTGTCTATATAGAGTCATGCAAATTCGAGCGACCCCCAGCGTCGCTCTGTCACAGACGTTCTTCCTGTATCTCTGAATTTTTTAGATTTTTTTTTCATTATATAAACTGTAGATCTACAAAGTTTTCAAAATTTTACACTCAGAACATTTTTCTGAAATCCCAGTTTTATTGCAGTTGTTCACAGATGTTCTTTAGGTTTGAAATTTCTTTAAAATCCTTTTATGACCCGTCGTGTTGTGGGTGTTTTAGATTTGCAGCCTTTTGTTGCCTCTGTTCCACCTTTTGAGATGTTACTGTCATTAAATTCACAGTCATCTGATCTGTAAAATGTGTCACGAGAGTTGCAAATCGTGGCATTCATGTCTTAATGACGTCACTCACCTGGTCCCAATTCTTTGGATTTGGAGCTTTCCCCACTGTATTGTTCTGGCCGCTGCCCATCTGCCCTGTGATCTCCATAACAACCTGAGGTGACGGCTACAGCTGCCTCCTTTCTGTTTTCTCTAACTCTGGTCTCTTTGGTCTCTGTTCCCATTCTGTGGTGACCACTACATCTCCTCATTACCAGAGCAGTATGTTGGCTGCTTTGGTAATGAGGGAAAAATCAAACAAATCGTCCTCCTCCATGATGTTGGCCCAGTTCACGGATGGTGGTAAAGATGAACACATTTGTTCCTCTTCCTCCGTTGCATGACAAGAAGATTCTGTGGAGCCACTTGTGCTGTAATGGACAAGTTCTGAGCTGAGGCATGTTCTGGACTTTGGGAGCTTAGTTTAGAAGAGAAGCTGGACTCTCAGCGCACTGCCATCTGCCTGCACTGATCCTATTAGAAGCAGGTTGGCTTAAGGTTACGTACAAACCTTTTGTGTTGAGTACCTGCTGTGTTCCTTGCGTCTTAGACAGTCTTTTTCTTAGCTAACACAAACTAAGAGGAGGACTAAATTTTATTTTACATTGTCTTTGTCACAGGATCGTTTGTGGTGACTTTTAGTCTTGTGTGAAGTTTGACCAATGTCTCTGAGGTGATGGAAGAACCTGTATCCCAGAATAGTCAACCAAATCATTACACGATAACAATTTGATCAAAGCATGGAAACTTGGTTTCATTCAGCTCTTGTCTCCTTTCTTCAGGTCAGTGACTGACCCCAGAGACGGAAAGCGAGTTGCCCTCAAAAAGATGCCTAACGTCTTCCAAAACCTTGTGTCTTGTAAGAGGGTGTTTCGGGAGTTGAAGATGCTGTGTTTCTTTAAACATGAGAATGTAAGTACAGCAGAAGTTTGGAGAGTGGAGGTCTTGTGTGATTTGTTAAACATGTCCGTCCTTCTCAGGTGCTGTCTGCTCTGGACATACTTCAACCTCCACACATCGACTACTTTGAGGAGATGTATCCTTTGTCATTTACTTATCTAGTGTTGGACCAAATGGCTGGAAGCTGATGGGATACACTGGCGCACACACACACACACACACACACACACACACACACACACACACACACACACACACACACACACTCATCCATTAATGCTGGTTTGATTGTGATTGTGTCACTGTAGAGTAATTTGATGCCCATACCACTGAAAACATACAAGGAGCTAACCGGTGTTGTCCTGGTTACATTAATAGCAGCTTTGGTCAAACAGCTTCTAAGGCTGGACGGACTAACTTCCATTCCGTCCACTGGATGTAGAAATGCTAGGACTCTATGTGTCTGAACCTGTACAGTCTTGAGCCTTGTTTCCTCATTTGAGACGTGGAAAATAATGTTCCAAAACTCCAACGGGATGATGGCTTACTTTGCAGATGGTAAGTTTAATGGCAGCCAAAGCAGAGTACAAAAAACAACCAAGTGCACTATTTACCAGGTGACTGACACAAAAACCCCAGTGGCACAAAAACAGAAAGAAATAACAGGAATACAAACCATACAAAAACGTCTCTGTTGGTGACTCTCCTGCCAGGACTGACAGGCTGACCGGAACCATTGTTGGTATGTCTCAGGCATGGCCGCTACCGGTGGCTAACAGCTGATTGGGACGTGGGTGTGTGTGCGTATGTGCTTCGACGGGCCCGCTTGGTCAGCGGCTGAGACAAACTTGCAGTTTGTCACAATGGAGAAGACTAAACTACAGAGTGGGGAGTTATAGAATTATACACATGTTTTAGTTAGACCTTAAGACATTGATGTGAAAGCAACAGCAACAGAATTTCTGGTTTAGAGCCTGTGTGGTTTGGACTAGATTTGTTTGTAGAAGGTGTCAGATTCAGGAGGATTTAACCATTTACCTCAAAATCTGTGTTTTATTTGTTGAGTCACAAATAATGGCTTCATAATGAGCCTGACTGTCAAACACCACAGCAGAGACAGTGATGCTATTATGTGTTTCTCTTCATATTACTTTACAGGACTTTGAGCTTAATGCTGATGCTGATCTCCACTTAGCTTTATTGGGGTTCTTATTCTTCATACGGAGAATGTTCCACTGTGGAACCTGGAGTCCTGCAGGGAATCTAGTTCATTGCCTTGGTGTTGGTGGAGGGACCAAGAATACACACGGAACAGTTCTATAAGTGACAAAAGGGTTAAACACACAAAGTCTTTAGTTCTGTGTGACTGTTTTATATTTCTTGCTGTGTGTATGAGGTCAACGGGTATTGTAAGCTGTACGTAACCCTCTCTCTCAGGTATGTGCTGGTACATCATTCGTGTTCCGGTGATCTGTCTGCTCTCTGCTCTCTGCCCCCATGAGAACACACTAGTCACCATTCCAGGGTTTGTGGTACTGCCAGGGGCACATGCTGCATAGACCTGGACCCACCTAACTAACGGGTCCTCAGTGCCTTCTGCTGATGCTGAGGCTTCACCTTAGAAATGCTCCTCTGCTGTTTGATGTGTGACCTTAACCTGCCAATGCGCAGCTATGTCGTGACTGAACTGATGCAAAGCGACCTCCATAAGATCATCGTGTCACCGCAGCCTCTGAGCTCAGACCATGCAAAAGTCTTTCTTTATCAGATTCTACGAGGTATGTTTGGTTATCTTTATCATCACTCATGTCACCTAGACTGAACAGGCTGCCCTGTTGTCTGTCCATAATCTATACAGTGTTGACAGAATATTGATAAAAAAAATTTGATGTTATTGTCTCTATTTGCTTTTATTCTCCCTCCTCCACTACCATCACCACAAGGACTGAAGTACCTTCATTCAGCTGGCATTCTACATCGAGACATCAAACCTGGCAACCTCTTGGTTAATAGCAACTGTGTGCTTAAGGTAAGTGGAAGAGTGTTGGCTCAGAGGAATCTGTAGGTTGCAGATCTTTTAATTTTATGATTTTATGATGAAAAAACGGGGCCAAATAAATGTATTATAGTGTCTTATTTGTTAATCACAAACCTTTTTAAGAAGCTAATTTTTGCAGTTTTTCCTCATCTTCCATTTCCGCTGTGCGCTTCTAGTAATAGCAAAGCTTCCTAAAGAGAACCACAACCACATTAACAGACTTTATCACAATCACATGCTGGCATTTCCTCAGCCATCCTCAGCTCCTGTGTGGTTGTTGTGCTAAGATCTCTGACATGTGTATATCTCACAGATCTGTGACTTTGGTCTGGCCCGTGTGGAAGAGTCCGATGAGTCACGGCACATGACTCAGGAAGTGGTGACACAGTACTACCGAGCCCCAGAGATCTTGATGGGGAGCCGCCACTACTCAAATTCCATCGATATCTGGTCTGTGGGCTGCATCTTTGCTGAGCTACTGGGGAGACGCATCCTCTTCCAAGCCCAGAGTCCCATCCAGCAGGTGACTCCCTAGTTCCTTTATCCTCAGGAACGTCTGTGACCATGATGCTGTTTAGTGTAGGAAAACAACCTCTGTTTGTTCTGCGTGTGACGTCCTGCAGCTGGATTTAATCACTGACCTGTTGGGGACTCCTTCCATGGAGGCCATGAGGACGGCATGTGAAGGGGCCCGTGCACACATCCTCAGAGGACCTCACAAACAGGTAGCACACGTGGTCATGTGCTTCACGCTTTGGCCCGTTCTGGTGTAAGATGGTGGAAGGCTGGAGGATATTTGGCTTTTATATCCTTATGAGGCCTTTCACTCGCCTCCTACCTCTGTCATATTAATCCTCCACGTAGCGCTCCTCCAGCCTGCCTGGTAGCGGGGGCCCTAGCCCACGTCTATACAGTCAGCTGATGTTTTTCATGTATTTGATGAACTGTGTGGCTTGACCTACTGTATTTTGTTCCTTTTCAGCCTTTAGCTGTGACTCTGCGTGTCACGTATAATGTACATTATACGTCATTATTATTATTATTTGCTGTTTTGTGCTTTCAGCCATCACTTCCTGTTCTCTACACACTGTCTAGCCAAGCGACCCATGAAGCTGTCCACCTCCTTTGCAGGATGCTGGTGTTTGATCCTGTGAGTCGTTCTCATACAAACATACAGTAACTTTGCATTTGATGTTTTGTTGATGGATCAGTCACCCAAAGTACATCATGACATGTATAATTACTTTAAGAAGAGATGAACGTGACCCATATAACCTGGGTGTCTGTCATCTCCAGTCAAAGAGGATTTCAGCAAAGGATGCCCTGGCTCACCCTTACCTGGACGAGGGGCGGCTACGCTACCACACTTGCATGTGCAAATGCTGCTACACCACATCCACAGGCCGTGTTTACACCAGTGACTTCGAGCCAATCACTAATCCCAAGTTTGACGATGGCTTTGAGAAGAACATGAGCTCAGTGAGGCAGGTCAAAGGTGGGTTCATTTGCTGTTCTCCTCTTGATATTTTCTCGTCCGATATAAATGGGACTGCATTCTGGAAACGATGGCTGGTTCAATCCTACCATCACAGAGCTAGTTTGGTGGCTCAGGACCAGGATGGATGGAATTGCTGCAGCACTAATTAGTCAAACACTTTGACCATCTGAAACGTTTTAAAAAGATTGTTTTACTTGAATTCAAGTCAACAATCTGAGGACAGAGTAGTGATGGTTATCCAATGTTATGTGTGTTTTCTTTCCAGAGATAATCCATCAGTTTATTTTGGAGCAGCAGAAGGGGAGTAGAGTGCCGCTCTGCATTAACCCTCAGTCGGCAGCTTTCAAAAGCTTTATCAGGTAGGAGCATGCGTTCCTATGTGTGCTTGCTTTCAGTGTTTGTGTGGAAATAAGCAAGTAAAGGTCACTTTTTATTAATGTCTGTGATTAGTTATTAAATGTTCACTGTTCTACAAGCTGTGGAGTTTTTACCTTGGAGCAAGGTGTTGTTTCTTCACTGTCACATACTGTCCGATTGATGTGATCTGTCACATGTCACCAATGGGTATATTTAAAATAATGCAGGACTGGTTCATCTGCTAGACTGAAAGGTGTACAGTGCCTAGCAAAAGTATTTACCTCCTTGACTTTATATTAGTCAAGGATATCAAGGATATATATATACAGTGTGTGTGTGTATGTATATATATATGTATATATATATATATATATATATATATCCATCCCGTTAGGGTGAATAAGCAATAAGCATCCAGTGTGGGTCCTTGGGCAAGACCCTTCAAGCTACCGCCTACCTCATATCATGAGAGACAATGAACCACATGAGATACCGGCTCAGACGTCGCCCGGTCTAACAAGGTCTGCGTCAGGTGTTGGGGAACCAGAGCACCTTGGCGAGAAGTGGGCTACTGGAACAAGAAAGAAATGTCTAAGATGCGAGAACAAGGCTCTGTTGGAATGCTACTACTCAAGTAACCCTAGTCAGAGGGGTTACATGCAAAGAATGTGCGGTGAATGGGAACGGAGAAATCCACATTCAAGACTGACGGCAAAGCAACTAGTAGCTCAGTGTTCCAACATCCACAAACGGCAACCGCTATCACAACTTGAGATTGACGAGATACAACACAAATGCTACGGCAAGGGGGAGCCAGGACGCCAGGTCAGAGGGGAGGTTTCACCATCTCCCCAACCGGAAATTGGGTACGAAGCCCCAATGAGCACAGATACGCTGAGCGAGGCAGCGACTGACCTGAAAGATAAGATCATGGCGAGATTGAACAGGCAACCCCGAAGCCAACTACAACGGCTAAGTGAAGTACCATCAGAAAGTCTCATGGAAGATGTGAATGCAGCATTGAGAGCGATCCCTACCACAACAATCACAGAAACCAATGAGCTGATATACGCTTCAGCATCAGTGATCCTAGAGTTGCTTGGCTATAAGAGCAACCATGGGAGCCATAAGAAACAATACCCACCATGGAAACGAAGGTTGGAGGCAAAAATCAAGGCAGCTCGGAGGGAAGTGAGCCAAATGACAGAGGCCCAGAGAGGTGCAATGAAAAGACCGATGCCTAAGAGGTACAGCCAGATGACCATACCTGAAGCACTCGAAACTGCCAAGCAAAGGCTACAAGCCTTGGCCAGCCGCCTAAAGAGATACACCCGAGACAACGAAGCCAGACGAATCAACCGGCTGTTCGCAACACAACATGCGAAAGTGTACTCTCAATGGCAGGGTAATAACAACAGAGCAGACCCACCAAGGCTGGAAACTGAACAGTACTGGAAAGGTATATGGGAGAGGGAGGCATCACACAACAGCGATGCACAGTGGCTGGTGGATCTGAGGGAAGACCACAGCAACCTCCCTGAACAGAACCCAGTGACTATCACAGTGGCAGACATCCAACAAAGAGTCTCAGGTATGAAAAACTGGACAGCACCCGGCCCTGACATGATCCATGCCTACTGGCTAAAGAAGCTCACTGCAATCCATGAGCGCCTGGCAGCACAAATGAACCAGCTGCTAAGAGATGGGACCCTGAATGGCTAACCGAAGGGCGTATGATCCTCATAATGAAGGATCCCTCATAGGGTACAGTCCCATCCAACTACCGGCCAATAACCTGCTTCTCCACAATATGGAAGCTCATGTCAGGCATCATCGCAGCTAAGATAAGTGGGCACATGGGTCAATACATGAGCGAAGCACACAAGGCCATTGGTATGGATACCAGAGGAGCCAAACACCAACTCCTGGTAGACAGAACAGTCGCCCAAGACTGCAGAGTGCGACACACCAACCTGTGCACAGCCTGGATCGACTACAAGAAAGCCTATGACTCAATGCCACACACATGGATCACTGAATGCTTGGAGCTGTACAACATCAATAGAACTCTACGGTCCTTCATTGCAAACTCGATGAGGTTGTGGAGAACCACCCGTGAAGCCAATGGGAAGCCACTTGCCCAAGTATCCATCAAATGTGGCATATACCAAGGAGATGCACTGTCCCCACTGGTGTTCTGCATAGGTCTGAAGCCCCTCAGACAAATAATAAACAAGACTGGCTATGGATACTGACTCCGGAACGGGGCCACCATAAGTCACCTCCTCTACATGGATGACATCAAGCTGTATGCCAAGAGTGAGCGAGACATCGACTCGCTGATCCACACCACTAGGATCTACAGCTCAGACATCGGGATGTCATTCGGGCTCGAGAAATGTGGGAGGATGGTGACAAAGAGAGGCAAGGTAACCCACACAGAAGGGGTCTCGCTCCCAGAAGGAACAATAGCCGACATTGAGGACAATTACAAGTACCTTGGAATACCACAGGCGAACGGCAACCTTGAACAGGCAACAAGGAATGCGGCAACAGCCCAATACCTCCAACGAGTCAGGCAAGTCCTAAGAAGCCAGCTCAACAGCAAGAACAAATCCCGGGCAATAAACAGCTAAGCCCTGCTAGTGATCAGATACCCTGCGGGAATAATAAGGTGGCCAAAGGAAGAGGTACAGACCACAGATGTTAAGACACGAGCTCCTCACCATGCATGGAGGGTTCCACCCCAAATCCAGCACCCTGAGACTGTACGCTAGCCGCAAGGAAGGAGGCCGAGGACTAGTGAGCGTGAGAGCCACTATCCAGGATGAAACATCCAAGATCCATGAGTACATCAAGGATAAGGCCCCGACAGATGACGTGCTGAGTGAATGTCTCAGGCAGTGGAGAATAGAGGATGAGATGCTGGAAGAGGGACCATCATGGGAGGACAAGCCCTTACACGGGATGTACCACCGGAACATAACTGAAGTGGCTGATCTCAACAAATCCTACCAATGGCTTGAAAGGGCCGGGCTGAAGGACAGCACAGAGGCACTCATCCTAGCTGCACAGTCGCAGGCCCTGAGCACCAGAGCCATAGAGGCCCAGATCTACCACACCAGACAAGACCCAAGGTGTAGACTGTGCAAAGAGGCCCCTGAGACGATCCAGCACATAACTGCAGGGTGTAAGATGCTGGCAGGGAAAGCATACATGGAACGCCATAACCAAGTGGCTGGCATAGTATACAGGAACATCTGCGCGGAGTAAGGACTGGAAACCCCAAGATCAAAGTGGGAGTCACCTCCCAAGGTGGTAGAGAATGAGCGAGCCAAGATCCTGTGGGACTTCCAGATCTAGACTGACAGAATGGTAATGGCGAACCAACCAGACATTGTGGTGGTGGACAAAGAACAGAGGAAAGCCGTAGTGGTGGATGTGGCAATACCAAGCGATGGCAACATCAGGAAAAAGGAACATGAGAAACTAGAGAAATACCAAGGGCTCAGAGAAGAACTGGAGAAGGCTTGGAAGGTGAAGGCCACAGTGGTGCCTGTGGTGATTGGAGCACTGGGGGCAGTGACCCCCAAACTGGAGGAGTGGCTACAACAGATCCCTGGAAAAACATCCGACATCTTAGTCCAGAAAAGTGCAGTCCTAGGAACAGCAAGGATACTGCGCAGAACCCTCAAGCTCCCTGGCCTCTGGTAGAGGACCCGAGCTTGGAAAGTGGATGAGACCACCCGCGGAGGGTGAGAATAGAGTGGTATATATATACACACACACACAAAACAATTTTTTTTAGAAATAGTAAGTGCGTATGTTTTCACCCTTTTGTTATGAAGCCCATAAAAAGCTCATGGCACAGTAGCAAATCTGCCAAGAGACGGCCGCCTACCAAAACTCACCGGGAATGAGGTCCGATCACAATCTCGTCTAGAGCACCCAAACATTCAAATCGCGGTCACAAGCCCGGGAGGCGCATAGTTGCGATAGAGTGAGTAGAGGGCAGAAAAAATCATCTCGCCTAAAGCTGCTGCCTGAAGAAGCTGCAGAGTCAAGCACAAGCTGAAGTATCTGTATATAGGATGACAATAATCCGTGCGCTCCATAGTTTTATGGCAGAGTGGTCAGAAGAAAGCCATTACTTTCAGCAAAAAACAAAGTGACACCTTTTGAGTTTGCAAAAAGGC
Source organism: Betta splendens (assembly GCF_900634795.4). Taxonomy (NCBI): domain Eukaryota; kingdom Metazoa; phylum Chordata; class Actinopteri; order Anabantiformes; family Osphronemidae; genus Betta; species Betta splendens. Next base: position 129,229 of record NC_040893.2, read on the forward strand.
ATATGGCAAAGATCCAATGGTAAAATGTGAAAAGCTAATAGACAAAGTATTAACTTTAGGGGGGTGAATAGTTATACACATTGACTTTTTCTGTTATGTCCTACTTGTTGTTTCCGTTACAATAAAAAAAAAAAAAAACTACTACTAAAAGTTATGGGCATGTTCTGTAAATTATATGATGCAAATCCTCAAACAATTTATATTAATTCCAGGTTAGGTGGGGCACAACCTCACAACCAAAACACGAAAAATGCCAAGGTGGTTGAATACCTTTGCAAGGCTCTGTATGTTATAGTAAATGCTACAGAAGATAGTGCTATTGTCTGGTGGATCATCAGCCCTCATAATAATAATTATAATAATAATAATAATCCTTCGTCATATGTCACACACAATGTCACATTGAAAATGGTCCTCTGTATTTAACTCATCCCCTGAGGGAGCAGTGGGGAGCTAGTTTGACGTATCTTTCTCAAGGACATCTCGGTGCCAGAAGTGGGGCTTGAACCGGGGGCCTTCTGTTTCACAACCAACTTAGCTGCCAGGCCAAGCCAAATGCTTCTGTGTAAAACCAAAGCTTGACAAGTGACTCGTTCTGAACAGTCCCTGTCCGGCTGATGTTGCTGACAGAGCTGAACCCCCTGCTGGGAGGACTCAGCAGGCCCGGTCTGTGTCCTGTGGACCCACAAGGACCAGGGGACATCATCTCTATCAGCTGCTACAAAACACACAATACTTCATATGTGTTGAAGATCTCAGTGGAGTTTAAAATAACAACTTGAACCCTCAGTCTGCAGTGGACGAGCTTGAAGAGACTGAACCATTAGAATCTTGCTGGGTTGCATATTCAATAGCTTTTTATTTCACTGCCAGCACCGTGTGGACACGCAAGGCAGTCTGATGCAACAGTGACATAAAGGTGGCTTCTTGTAGTCAGTCAGGTGATAGCTGCTTACACTGGTTAGCATCTATTCCACTGTGTGACTAGCTAACCGTACTCTGCCCTTGTGTTGAACAGCTCCACAGTGGCCCAGCCCTCTGAAATGCCTCCATCACCGCTGGTATGGGAATAGACCAGCTGACCCGCTGCTACACTGCGAGTAACGTCTGCAATTCACTGGACAGTAAGATTCCAGTGTGCGTGCGTGCGTGCGTGCGTGCGTGCGTGCGTGCGTGCGTGCGTGCGTGCGTGCGTGCGTGCGTAAGAATAATCCACTGGAGGGTTTGGTATGCAAATGAATGAGACAAACCAAATTGGAGTGTTTGAAACTAACCGTCTCATCAGCTCCAAGTAGCAGAAATGAAGGCACCTAATGAAGTGGACTTGTTCTGGTAAAGATATTATTACAAAGGAAGTTTATTTAATCGTTCGAACCATAAGCTGATGATTTGCCATATGTTAGTTCACCCTCCCTATATCTTCTTCAGACAATCGATTGTAGCTGTAAAGAGAAGCCTCCTGTACATTTGACCTATTTGAGCTCCAGCCACATCCTGCTGTGTATCAGGCCACTGGTGTTACCTGGTGTTACTGGTGTTAACAGTTCAATTGCCAAAGATCAGGAGCCTCATTTATAAATGATGCATAAACATTAGATTATGTGCAAACCTGCCATGACTGCGGTTTTAAGCAATTATCTACTTCATGCTCTGTCTTGTCTGTTTGGATTGACACAACACTGACAGACTTTTAAACAATCTGGAGGTACAAATAGCTCCACCATCACTGTGTGATGGTCTGTTCACAAAACAACAAGCATTTCCCACCACCTTAAGAACAGGTCCTCATTTGTGAATGTAACCTTTAAATATACAAAAGAGCGCATGACTCCGCTCTTTGGTGCATGTTTTAGTGGTGAAGGACTTGATACATGAGGCCCTAAAGTACCTGAAGCGTGAAGCTGCCAGGTCTCAGCTTTATGTCTGACCCTTTGCCCTGGCCAAGTTGGCGCCCTAGGCGAGATCATGATTTTGTGCCCTCTACTTATCACCACTCTACCCTACCAACCCCCCCACGGCCCCAATCGTGATTATGCCCCCCCCCCCCCAGCTCCCAGCAGTAGCTCCTCCGAAAGGCTTTAACAAACACATCGGATGGTTTCAACTATGAAGCAAAGGTTGCTATCTACCTGTGGGTTTCCCAATGTCACTGCCGTCACTGAGGGAAATTGACAATTATCTAGCTCGGCTCTTATTTTGTAGCGTTGGCCGTCCCTTCTGAGACAAGCATGTCACTTTTTCTCTTATTGTACATGGAATCAGCTGTTAATGACCCTTCGGACTCCTTTTTATGTTAATTTGAATCAATAACTGCTAACGGCAGAAGCAATATGCCTCTGGGTTGCCTCCTGTCTGGACTCATTAGGTCACAACGCATTGTGCTCCATGTCCATTGGGGAGTTAATGATGTGTGGCTGTTGGATCCATCCACATCCCCTACACGCATCTAGAGCGTTTGTTCAGGTTCGGTTATAAACTAAACTAACTCTGGAGGGCACACTGGTTTTGACTGCTGAGGCCTGCGTAAAGATTAAAGTCTGCGTCACTTCTAGGCTTCAGTTCCAGTTTGTATGGATGGTACTTTTGCTCAGCTCACAGGCATACCCATGTGGAGGAGTCCCTCCGTAGCAGGTTACTTGCTGTTTGGGCTCTGGCCAATGCTGGTGTGTACAGGCAGCCTGAGAGTGTTCTGGAGGAGCGGCTGGTTCTAGTCTTCCCTCACTTTCATATAGAAAACAGAAACTCAGCGAGAAAGTATTAAAGATGAAAAGCAGTTCAAGCAGCAATATGATTACTGAGAAGGTTCCCAATTTGTTCTCTTCGGATGCTTTCAGACACACGTAGCATATGAATGACGCAGTGACATGGCGTGGTCTCATCTCTAGCTCTGTCCACTCACATGCTCACTGTCCCCACTACTAAATATTTAATATATTTTTAGACTTCTTTTCTATTCCTTTTTTGTGTTCTAGCATGTCTATGATCATGTGTGTGTATATATGTTAAATAAAGGAGCAGATCTAAACACCAACCTAGTAAATGATACCACTGTATAGAAAATGTATTAGCCTGCACATTTCTAAGGCTGTGAAGTTAATTTTATTTTTTAACACTTGCATACAAATGTATATATTTTCCTGATTTTTACCCTGCGTCTAGAGGATCCTGAACGTTAAGTCACGTTACCTGTATGTGGTGTGTACAGCAGAGTTGTAGATATATCTAAGGAAAAGCCTTTTTTTCTTATTGTTGATAATGGTTTCATCACAGCAACACAGTGTGAATATGTACAGAATAACGGATTCACCGTGTTGGTCTCTACCTCTTGGCTTTGTTTACGTCCCACACCTTTCTGACTTCATGTGGGGATGAATTGAAAACACTTGAATCTCCATTCAAGCTTTTATACTGAAATGAAAATGAAGCTGTTCTGCTCCCGCCTAGCACTGCACCGAGTGCAACGCATCCACCTGACCTTTGTAACACAGCCCTGACTCTCGCCAAGGGTTTCCTGACTGTTAGTCAACTCTCACTGTCTGGTAGGATGGAGCTGATGAGGAGGGGGAGGTACTGCTCACACCGCAGGCTGTGTCTTTTTATTGATGGCCAGGGGAACAGATTTTGATTATCTTGCTGAATTGATGTCGTCCAATTAAGTTAGCTGACCTGTGATTCCAGGTTTCTCCAGTTGAGCTCTGCAGGGCGCTGCTGTTAAGAGCGCTTCCTGTACAGTGGCTCATAGGGGTCAGTCCAAGCAGGACTGAGAAAAAAAAAGTCTGTACATGTTTCACTTCCTCTGTGTGTTTAAATAACCATGACCTTCATACAGGCAACGCAGGTTCCATGAGTGACGACTCTTCAAACTAACAAACTAATGTCATCACCCAAATTGTGCAGCGATAAGTTGGCCTCATACCAAGACCTGAACAGTAACTAGTCAGTGAATATAAGACGCAGCTGTCAAGGTTGAAACTCCGCGATGGCGGTGCCAGTTTACTCCAACAGATCCTTTTAATCTGGTCTTCTGCCTTGTGTGCATTGATCTCTGTGAGCCAAAGAGTGGGACATGGTTTGCCTCTGGTCCAAGGTCATCTCCTGTGTGAGTTAGAGACTGAAGGGGATCTTCTCAGGAATCAACACAGCCGTGGTGCATGTGCTCACTGTCCCTCCACGTCGCCTCCATGGAATCCTTGTGTACATAAAGTGGTTTTGTATGTTTTCTTTTATGTTGGAACAAAGTACTTGAATCCAGTGACACTCATTTTGGAAAATTGCAGAATAATAACTGACAAATTTTGTGCGATAATTAACCACAAGTCAACCATTAACATACTATTTGGAATTATTTAATTTGCTGTTTGTATATTTGATGTTTTAATCAGATGCATTGTCATTTGAATAAAGGTTGCAGTATATACAGTACATAGATGTATCTATTAAACTCTGAGTTCAAGCACTGTAAGTCAAAGCTAACGACTAGCTTAAGTTGACATGTGTGGTCGACCTGAAAGTCTCCATCTGGAAAGTGATAGTGAAAACATTAAATGTGACATTTAAAGAACAACAGCCCTTGTTGTGGTTATTAGTCTCTTCACCTTCTGCCCCAGCATCCTAGGCTCTCACTGAGACAGGACTCAGTGTGCTTGAACAGTAAACAAAGCCAGATATTACACATACAGTAAGTCACAATGTCCTTCATGTATTTACTAATTAACTCATTCCTGTTAGTGATTCAAAAACTCTGGGAACATCTCCTCTATGTACTCATGGCCTCCAGTCACAGGGAAACATCACTTTTTTCCATGTGGGAGCTGTAAAAAAAGCCATTACAGCCGTGAGGCCCTGGTTCTGTGATGCCGACTACAGCAGCAAGTGTCTGCATTCACTGTGTACTTAAACTTTAGTTTTCTTAAAAACATATATTTTTATATATAATGCATTTGAAGTGAAGATACAAATCTACGGTCTTTTACTGGTCTTTTTGTCCTTTACTGGACTTAAGATTCTTTAATGCTGCGTCTTCTTCACACGCCGATGGCAGAACTGCTCTGCTCTGCTGCTCTGGACCCTTGGGCACATGACCTGGATTGGTGGACCCAAATGAAGCACATCATGAGATCTTGTATCAGGAACCAGCTGCAGTTCTTTTATGGATCATTTAAAATGTTTCATTCTTGCTCCACAGGAAAAGCTCTGTTGATCTGTGGTCTAGACCTGTGACAGCAGTAGGAGGGTTACCTTTGTGCTCAGAGGTGAAAGTGCTCTCCGCCCTGAGCAGAGGTAGTGAGAGGTGTCAGTTCATGGAACAGCAGAGGAGAAATGTCCAACTGAAGGAAAGGATAGAGCAGCTTCAGACCAGGCCTGAGGGGTCACCTGTGTCTGTTATTTGTAGCCGACTCACTGACCTTTCTAAAGAAGTCTCGCCCTGGGACTGATATGGATGTGAGGACGACCTCATCACCACTTTGTCTGATCCTTTGGACAATGTCCTCATGCTCGGCAGACTCAACAGCCTCCCCATTGACGGCGAGGAGCAGGTCTCCATCTTCCATCCCCGCCCCCGCAGCTGGACTTCCAGCATCGACCTCTCTCAGCACATGAACTAGCTCAGAGAAGAGAGACAGGTGAACTAATGAGGAAACACAGGCCACCTCCTGACTGTACTGTATGTAGGTTTAGAGCTAGAATGTCCTCCTAAACAGTTTGAGGCCTGATATTAGCAGTGATTGAGCCTCGCCAACCTGCCTCGTCTGTCTCACAGTGAAAAACAGATAGTGGGAAATGCGTTTGCTAAGGATGTTGCTGTATCAGTTTATTATCTAGTCCAAACAGCGGATGGTCACATGCAGGTGTGATTTCACTGTGAGCACACAAGGTGACACTTCTTTCTTAAAGCTAAGGCAGCGAGACAAGCATTTGTTCAAGAGTTTATGAGCTTTATAGGGAAAATTAAAGGAACCCAACACAGTTAGTGTTGACGGATGTACTGCTCACTTTAGTTAACCATGACTGTAAATTATTGACAGGAAGATGTTAATGATGTGATGACAGCTAATGTGAGTGTGTTGGATCGACTCGACTACTACTACCATGACTACTACTACTACTTGGTGTGTCACCTATGCGCCGGCTGCCCGCCAGCCTCTCCTGCCGCAGCAGAAAGCCGTAGCCGTTATCTCCTCTAACCAGGTGCATGGAGGTGGCGCTGTGGGGGAGGCCGCAGCCTTGTGCCATTACAGGCAGGATGGGGACCTTCCTCCTCGCATAGCAAGCCTCACTGTTGGCATCGACAACCAGCACAGTCAGCGCGTCACCACTCCTCTTCACCTGAGCAGCAGACACACTGTCACAAACAACCACTCACGGGTTATTACAGGACCGGTCTGGACTCGTACGGTTCTGTGGAGAGCTGAGTTTGTGATGGCCGACACCAGGAGTCCGTTGATCCAGATCAGTCTGTCCCCGTGGTGGACACCGGCCCTCTCTGCTGGACCGTGAGGGACTGTGCTCACTGCGTATCGGCCTTTTGGACCTGCTAACATGTTTATCCTGAGTAACAATGTGACATTTGAATACATAAACAAACAGCCACTATGTGAAGAAAACTTAGTTCGAGAAGGAGTTAAAAGCCTCAGACCCAGAAGGAGCGTGTCAGCAGCTACCTTCCACTGACGCCACACTCATCCCCAGGCCGAGCTCTGGGTCTCTGCGGATGTGACACAGCCTGGGCCTGGAGCAGCCGTCCCCTTTAGAAGCCTTGGCCAGCATCTGTAGGTCCAGGCCTATAGACAGCGCCTGAGGAGGAGGAGCTGTTAGACTGAAACCAGAGACGGGGGGTCAGACTACGCCATACCTGTTGGAGCTCTGCTCTTCCCAGCACAAGGAGGAACAGGTGGAAGCCACTAGACTGGATCTTCTTCACCACCTGGTGGAAAAATGAGAGCTTCACCAAGAACTATGAATATAGAAAACAGAGGATGAAGTCCTGAGCTTAAAGGAAAACTTCATTTATTTTTAACGGAGGTTGACCCAAACGATGGTGGGTAGTATTTAAGAATGGGAGGGACACTCAGATTCCTCCATATTTTCTATGAAGAGAAAGTATAATTTATTCCGCTGCAAAATTCCCCTGAGACATCTCAGGGGATTGATTGCCATGTGCTCACAAACTACAACTAGTGTTTCTTAGTTGTACATGCCCCAGGAACATTTGGGCTGAGAGGGGGCGGCGCTAAATGACAGGTAGGTCCAATCACTGCAGCTCAGGTGATTTGTCAGAGTGCAATTGTGGGTGTTGTAGGATATAACCATTTTAAGCCATAACACAAATTACTTTTGTTTTCCCTGTTTTCTCTGGACACAGACCATCAATTTTAAATGTTGTTGCACATTGTTTTGGTGATAAAATGTAAAATATTTATAACACAACTTGCTTTTCAGCTGTGAAGTATTGCTTCAAAAGTAGAATGGATGAACACCATACACTTGTGTCTTAGTTTGGCTACAGTACAGTAGATCATTAAAGTCTTTCCAAACTGTGAATAAGGCTAGAACTTGTGGTTTGTCTGCAGCTTGCTGCCACAGGGCTCGCCTCTAAACATCAACTTTAGTTTGAGGAGGGACTGACTGATGGCCACATCTACATGACCGCCTGTAGTGTGGGGGGAAATGCAACCACCCTGGACACAAACCCTGCTGAAGTCCCAATGGCCCACATCCTCCTCGTTGACCTCCAGCACCCGGTCCCCTTCTCTAAGGCCGCCAGCCTCTGCAGGGCTCCACAGCTCCACGGTGCTGATCTCAAAGTTCCCACCACTCTGCTGAGTGAGCATGAAGCCAAAGCTCTGTCCCTCCAGACGCTTCAGGTGGCAAAGCCTGGGCAGCAGGCTCACATCCAGCTCTACACACATCGAGTTGGGGGTTTGGTCATGACTGGAGGCTGAGGAGGCCACTGGCCATACATATAGACTGTGTGTGCACGTCACCATTATCATCGCTGATGATCATGGCTGGATTGTCAATGCCTTCCTTTGGATTGAACGTAAAACTGCAGTAAGAAGAAATTAGCAGAAGTGGTCAGTATGGCAGTGGAACCTTCACCTTCCTGACTGTAAAGGTCATAGGTCTCTCTGTTGATTATTCTAAAGGCTCCAGGTGAACCTGTGTATGCCTCACTTCATAGAGCCGCAGCCTGGAGAGGTTCATTCCAGTACATACACACAAATAGAGTCCTACACAGTGGAACACCCTTTGAGCTCTGACCCTGGATTCACACACTGACCTTCACTACACTGATTAGGCATGACATGATCACCACCTGCCCAATGTTCCAGTCCCAGGACTCCACTCCTGCACAAAGTTAAAGAGGGAGGAGTTTCCATGACAGCATGTCTACATCTGTGACCAGGCTGGGGGTATTGCAGGTGGTATGTATTGGTTCTGGAGTTGTTTTGACCCAGTGGTCATCACCATGAGGTTCTTATCAGATCTGTACACTGTCCATTTTTTTGGCTTCTAACATCACCCTTAAAGACAAATGGTCACCTGTACACCCCCCCCCCCCCCTGCAATTAGGAGGATGAGCTATACAGAATGAGTCATTAGAGTCTTTGAACCCTCTTTATGTTATCAATGGTAGGGCTCATACTGAACCTACCGTGGAGACTCCATGGCATCCTGGAAGCCTGCGGGGGAGGGGATATGATCAGTCAGACAGTGATGTTACGTGACAATAGGTGGCACTGTTTCTTTTGTGTGCGTGTGCATTGCTGTGCTCTATTCTCTGTGTGCATTTCCGGGGCGAAGCCGAGGGAGCTTGAGACGTGTGTCAGTCAAGAGTATAGTGAGGAAAGTGACTGAAAGGATAGCTGGGGCCCCTTTACACTGCACCAAGTAGCGATATCCAGTGTTAAGCACACTAGTCGTAGCGGTGGTGACCCCTTCTTTGTTTTGGCTTTCGCCTGTTTGTAGTGTTAGGTAGAACTTTACTCTATATTTTGTTGGCACTGCCTAGGAGATTTAGGGGTGACAGGCTGTTTTGTTTTACTAAGCTCTCTGATTTGGGACCACTGGGCGGTTGTCCTTCCCGTGTATTTGTGTGTGAAAAAGAAGGAGCGAATAAAACAGTGTTCCTCCTTACTTCTTTAGTCATGTATGGCTTTATCTATCCTTTATTATTTCTATTGTTCGGAGATAACATTTACCAAAATGTAACAGTGAGCTAGTATAAACGTAACTGTCTGCAGCCAGGACCAGATGCTGCTACAGCCTCTGGACGAGAAGATAGAGTTTAGGCCAACACGCCTACTGAACGGATCATCCTCTTCAGCCTAACTGAGCAGACTCAAGCCTGAGTTCTAAATGTTCGTGGCTGCAGGTGATGTGCATCTTATAGATCCATACATGTGTTGAGAAGAATTTGTTTGTTTGTTTCAAGATTTCCAGGGTTCCTCTGTTTATACACTATACAGTCATACTCTAGATTTTCTGATTATGTATCATCTGTTTATGGCTTAACTCAAGTAACTGTTTAACCAGACTGCGGATCGGCTGAAGGACGAAGCCTAACGTCTGGACTTCAACTGCTGTAGTCTGTGTTAGCAAGCTGTCACTGTTCACACAGTCAGTGTGTGATAGAATGTGTTAACCGCCCATCATTCAGAGATTCCAAAGGCAATAAGATGCATAGACTGTCATTTCAACATGAAAGGCCTGTCAACGCTACACGGATGGAGTGGAGAAATGTTTCACAGGCTCTGGTTCATTTTGGACTAAACTAGTGGTTTGTGACGCAAAAATCAAGAGTTAAAATAGTTTAATCATAGAAATTTTAAATCAGTTGTCTGTTTTAGCTGTTAGAATCACCTAGCTCTCTGAGGATGATGCATGTCACTAACAAATGACAGTATGTGCTCAGTCTAACCATCAGAAGCAAACAGCCAGGAGGATCACTAATCTTTCAACATTCTGCCGAGCTCTGAGATGAGAACAATGCAACAGAATAAGAAGCACTTACTGAATCACGGCAGTCAAGCTGGAGTTGGAGGAGCCAGGACATGGAGGAGCTCACAGAGTCCTGAGTCAAGGTTCACTTCACACACAATAAAAGGCTAAGATGGTGACTCCTTGCCACAGGACTGTTAAACATTTACCCAGTGGTAGAAAGCAGCAGAGGGAGCTTCACATTTAGACTCACCAGACCTCTGTCTTACGTTTAGAGTCAGAGTACTTCACTAGAACAACAGATAGAAGATAGATAGAATACCTTTATTGTCTCGCAATGGGGAAATCACTATATCCTTTTACTATATCCTGCTTCCAGGATGCTTCCAGGACGCTTCACAGGCAGCAGTTGGACGCACTAGAACAGGATGTGGTCAATCATTGTCCTGCAGTCATAAAGTGTGAGCTGCCTCTCACACAGGTTTTAGTCCTGAGCACCTGATGAGGCCAGGACCAAGGCTGACACTGAGCTAATCACAGAACCAGTCTGATCACATGCTTCTCACCCAGATCTCTCCACATTCCCTGAACCTTTTCCTGATATTATGACTGTAGATAATGATGCAGAGAAAACTGCTTGAAAACATATGGTGGCTGGTGAAGTGGTTCCTTGTCTACCAGATCACATCTCCAGTGACCTGCTTCCCTGTGGGGAAACCAGACACCCATAAAAATTATGTGAACACAGCCATCCAGCTGAGGCTGTCTGGACCGTCCTCTAGGTGGAATGAAAGGTGCCGGGACACTGATAGAAGTGTGTGCGGCAAAACAGACCCTCACAGCACAGACCATTGTCATGCTGTGATGATTTTCATCCAAGAGTTTAGGACTAGTTTTTACTCTGTCCAGTCTTTTTTCATGCACAAAAAATAAGTGAACAGCTAAACAGCACTATTACTGGTGTTAAAGCAGAGGAAGTGCTTCATTAGTCCAACACTCAAACCTGAGAAATGGTGGATGCTACAAAGTAAACAGATTTACACAGATGTTGACACGTAACCTTCACCCAGACCCCATGTGCCTGTAAATCATTCAATATGCAGTGAGAAGTTACTATGTTTTTGGTATTGTACTATGCACATTAAATTATTGTTGGTATCTTGATTCCACTGGTGCTGAGTAGAGGATTGTTTCCTTGCACCAATGAAGCTCCTGGTCTGTGTAGATTCACTCGGGTGTTGATCTCTGCATTTTCAGAACTACTTCTTGTTTATTGCAGACGCAGGCAGATTGTCCTTCTCCAGCATCTGCAGAGTTTGACGAACTCCCCTCTCTACCCGGCGAAAGTGGAGCCTCTTCCAGAAGTTTGGCTGCTGCTCGCGTCCCCACTCCAAGTCCCTGAGGAAGATCTAAAAAGACCACTTCAGGTAAGTATCATCCTAGTAGAACCCTGTGATACATACCAAGCCTGAATGGGGACATACTAGTGCTCAGTGGTCTGTATCATCTCCATACCACCCTAGAACCAACATATTCGCTGCCAACTGCTGACTAACACACGTCCCTGGATTCACAGTGAGTAATACTCCAGTGGATTGTTTTCCTTTATTTAAGATTTTTACCTTAAGCTGCTCGCTTACACAGTCCCGGTCCCAGGATGAAAAGTTCTCCCGTATCACACTAAGGATGGGGTGCCAGTTCTCTGAGATGTCTGCACCCTCGGTGACTGAAGCGAGGACCTTTACCCGTTGGCCAGTATCACTGCTCTTGGGCACACCCTGGGCATAGAGGGACTGCTTCCCAGTGTCAGTGAGAGGGTTCAGATACAAGCTGCACAAAGACACCAACACTGTCAATATGGGAAGGTGTGAATTATGTGACACCTAACATGCAGTAAGTGTCTCTGAAGTCTTTTATCATTCCTGTATTCCTGTAGTTATGATTCTAAAATATCACAGGTGATTTTACAGACACATGGAAGCTAAATATTATGTTCAGACAAATAACGTTGACTGTGAAAGTATGAGAAGGGTTAGGGTTAGATGCCCCATACCTTTGTTGCACTTCTCTACCTCATTTGTTCTCAAATCATTCGCAAAGGTTAAATTCAAGGTATTTTTTTGCAAAAAACAAAACCTATACATTTACAGTTGTCTTAGGAAGGAGCTGCTTACTGCACGGTGTGAATGCTGCGATGCTCCCTGCAGGCGTCCACCAGAGCCAGAGCAGCTCTGTCACCAATGTTGTTGTAGGCCACATTGAGCTCCTGGAGCCCTGTGTGATGTGGCAACGCTGCGGCCAGCTCCATGGCAGCTTGCTCACCCATCCCAGTGTGCATTAAAGAAAGGTGCGTCAGTGACTCATTCTGCGGCAGGGCTTTCAGGAGGGTGTGCACCCCAGAGTCAAGCAGGGCGTTGTCACAAAGCCTAGAAAAAAACAAAAAGATTCTCACACAAACCAGAAGTAGACTGATGAGCCAGACAATCACCTGAACAACCGCCAACTATCACATCCAGTATGACAAAGTGGAAATCTATCAACCTGCATTACAGCAGCTATAAGAATGCCAGGTTTGTGATCAACTCCAGGCTCACATTAAAAGGGAGTAAATCATCCTCATCATCATTGCTTTTAGAAACAATACCTGAGCTTAACCTGACCTGTGCGAACACTCTGAAATCAGCCTTGTTGGTGTTTTAAAACGGTCAGCTTTAGGGAGCATTTAAGGTTAGCAGCAGGGTAAAGGATAAACACGTGTCACTCAACTGTAGAGATTTAATATAACACGCAGGGTCTTGTAGCAGGTCTCTCAGAACAACGCACGACTCAGGGCCCAAGTTGTTGAACTGCAGACTGTGGACAAGACAACAGACACATGCTAAACACATCTGGGAGGTATCAACATGCATGTGGGTCTCTGATGTAGCACATGTCTTATATACCAGCAAAGCAAACTAAACAAGGGATCAAGCTCACTTGAGGTTGCGTGTGTGTCTGAAAGCAGGACGCAGTATCTGAATCATGTCATTGTTGAGGAGACAGGAGGACATATCCAGGGTGTGAAGGCAGTAGCTACAAAACACAATTAAACATCACAGGTATAGACAGCTTGTTTAATAACAAGCATGGTTCAGTATTCTCTGGGTCAGAGGTCGTCTTTAGACATGCCAACAACCTTTAACATCACTTAGTGTGTTCTGTTCTGGTTCCTTTAAGCAGGTTACATTAATACCTAACTAAGCAGTACCCCTGACCATGGGCCACTCTGCCAGCTGATAGTGAACCCATGGTGTATGCCTTGAGGCAGAGCCCGGTTTACCTTTCTGGGGCACACGACAGCACTGCACTCACTACAAAGCATTTCAACGTCGTCATACGGATGCTGTTGAGGGGGATGCTTCTGATTGAGGCCAGCACCTCAGCAGTCAGCCTTGGGTTCTGAAACTCGTACAGGAGGATCAGCAGGTCCATCAGCTCGTCTGGTGGCTGGGGCTTGCTGAGCTCTAATGGTAAATAAACCAAGCACAGGTCTGATGGGACATGTTCACTCACCCACATAGAGAGGATGGCTTCATGAAATGTTCAGCATGTGTGTATGAGGGTGTGTTCAATTAATTATTCCCGCAAGGGCACTATGTAAACACATACAGTCCATATTATGCTTCTAGATTCAAAGTCAATTATATGATTGAAGTTAAGATTAAGTTAGGATTGAAGATATGAAGTTGCACCAGTGCTTTCCATGTAGTTAGTCTCAAATGCACAAATCTAACAGAAACATTTTGTGTAGTAAAAATAGTAAAAGTCTGTTTACAGCAAACCAACAGTGAGCTGGAGGCTCCCGCCTCCTCTACAGGTGGCAAACATGGGCTAAACTAAACAGGTTCTGATTTAGTAGAGCTGCAGATGTTGCCCCTCAGTGCTAAAGGCATCTTCACATACCAAGGAGTCTCAACTGAGACTTAAGCACTTTACAAGTCCAGACCATTTTAATCTAAGGTATTAAATGGTTTCAAAAGAGTGATCACATACATTACCTCTGACAAGGTATTTCCTGAGGGCTTGCGTGATCTGGGCCACAGTGGTGCTCTGAATGCTGCAGCCAAGTTGCTGGAGAAGGACACGATTCCCATAATGCAACAATCCACCCATGAAGATGGGGTAGAGCTCGAAAGGCTTGCCTTCACTGTGCTGCTTGGTCTGTGGGCCATGGACGCCCAGAAGGCTCTGTTCCACCTGATCAAGGACATCCTCGTTGTAGCTGTCCTCGGTGCGAAACAACTCAGCAGCCATGGTTCTGGCTATGCTGCCTTTGTTGTAGCTGCTGATTTTCTCATAGATCTTGGGAAAAAGCTTGAGGAGGTTGAAGACAGCAAAGATCCGAAGGGGGATAAACTTAGAAAGTATGTTGAAGAAGGCAATGAAATCCTCACTTGCCTGACCAATGGCCATTGACAACTGGTTGGTGATCTTCTCCAGAGCTGATTTGTTCTCCCCTAGAACCACGTAGAGAGCTGCCAAGTACTCCTGCATGGCTGGAACAGCAAATACATACTGCTTCTGGTCAGGCTCACCGGCTGCATCCACGCAGTTCTTCCCACTCTCTACACTGGGAACCAGGAAGAAGTCCAGCACATCAGTCCGAAACATGGCCAGCTGCCGTAGCTCCTCATCGGTCTTAGTCTTCCCCCCAATCCACTGCTCCAGCTCCTTCTCAGAGAACGATGTGCGTTTGTTTGTCACACCATCAAATGCCACCTTTCCCACAGTGCGAACGACGTACAGCATCAGAGAACTTTGGTGCTCCTGAATCGGCACGTTGGTCCCCATTCCTGTGCCCAGGACCTCACCTCCAAAGTTCAGCCTGAGGAAGCTGGTGTAGATGCCAGTCAGCGTTCGAATGGGAGTGTTAGCATCGGTGAAGTGGAGGAAGTGCAATGAAGCACAGGTGAGCCAGCAGTAGGAGGGGAGGAAGCAGGCTGCAGCCAGCTGGCTTTTGCCTTGAAGGTTGAGGTAAAGCAGCTCGATGAGGTTGTGGGCCCCCTGGTTACATGCAGCCTCTCCACTATGCTGCAAAAGGCGGCTGGTAAAGTAGGCGCGCTGGCGGTCTGGATCATCGAAGCCAAAAATCTGTGCATAGCGGGTGACATACTTCTGAGGGATGCGGTCAAGGGCAGACAGTCTGGTGGTAACCAGGATGCTGGCCTGGGAAATACAGCCAACAGTTCTACCCATCAGACACAAGCACTTCAACACCCATCCATTAGATTTCTGGTAGTGATCCATTCTCTTCCTATTCACTAACATGACAGCTCTGTACTGAAAGTCAATAACCCGGAGCTGCTATCCTCCAGTGTGCAGTGTATGGCCCAGCCCACCTGCCCGTGTTCTGTTGCTGCCTATTATTATTTAAAATATACAGATTTAAATGTATTCATAGATTTAGGCCCCTTTTTTAGACATTTTGGTACATTAAATGACTTTAGGGTCACAGCTGTGGTTGAAGAAGGATCTACTCCCTCAGTCTGCGATCCACCCGCTGCCCACAAACCGGTACAGAACAGGGTGGTTTATTGCATTATCTCACATAAATGTCACATAAATCAATGAGTTTTGTGTTGTGGCTCTGTGTCTGGCGCCACCACTGTAGCACACCAGACAGGGCTCCTGTTGCCACCGGCCTCAAGTGCTCCACGATGGATCGAAGACCATACTGAGAGACCCAGGTCCAACCTTCAATTAATAAGCATGCTCAAGTGAGATTTATTGGATCCTTGTATTCTGTCAGGTCTTAAACCTTTTGCTGTGAATTGGTGCTATATAAATATATCAGAGGACCAGACCTACAAAAGTCTCTCTCTCTCACACACACACACACACACACACACACACACACACACACACACACACACACACACACACACACACACACACACACACACACACACACACACACACACACACACACACACACACACACACACACACACACACACACACGAACAGTCACAAGGTCAGTAAAAACAAACTGCAGCTGTTGAAGAAAGAAGTTAAATATTTAGAACAGATTATATCAGCAATTGGACAAAAATTGATCCAAATAGAGTCTTCAAAAGTAGAGAACCTAGACCAGATTTACAGGACAACCCAATACCTGGTTTTCGTCTTTGTGGAGCAAGCAAGCACAAACCTTAAAAGCAGAACCGCTACCCCTACACGACAGAGCACAAGCAGCAGGAATAATTGTACTGACTGAGGCATGCAAACTCAGGTCAGATAGTTACCATCTATACTGATAGCAGATAGGCACAATGAACTATTAATTGATTTACCAGTCAATGGGAAAATACAGGCATGATGACATCAACGGGAAAGACTACAATGCACAATACAATGCAACAAAGTTTATAAATAAATAAATAAATAAATAAATAAATAAATAAATAAATAAATAAATAAATGGACTCAAAGGACAAACTGTTAAGTTATTATTATGTTTGACGAGGGGAAGCCTATCCTACCAACATCCCTCTATAAATGGGGAGCGATAATGAGCCATGGGCCTTGCCATGTCTCAACTATACTGCTTGTGGATTTACAAATTATTCTAAAAAAATTTGTTCCTGATTCATCACATGCTCTAAATATAACCCTCAAGGAAATATTTGACATTCCCTATAGCAGAATATCCATTTCATTATTTGCATATTGGATTTTTGTGAATTAACTAGGTGTCAATGTAAAAAGTAGTGTTTGACTATTATCAACCTTTTTTCCAAACGGATAGATTCACTAGTTGTAGCAAAAACTCTAGTAAAAGATATAATACGATTTGGGATACCAGATCGAATTTGTAGTGAAAAAGGACCACACAGATTTTTCCTACCTGCTGTTATCAGACTATATAACCAGAACTGTTAACTTCCTATTGCTACATTAACTCACCTACTGCATCACTGATTTATGTAATAATCTCCTCTGTGCAACATTTGTGCAAATCAGTACAATATTTAAATTTATACATCCCTTCCAATTCTTTCCATATGTCAAAAGTGTTAAAACATCACAAGAAATGTTTTTCTGAAAATGCTTTTCAAGATGTGCCTTGCCCACAGGAGGGACCACTGCAGGCTGGTGACTGGGTGTTCATCAGAGTCATAAAACGCCACAACTGGACCTCACTCCAATAGAAGGCCTACACAGAGTGACGCTGGCAACACCTACAGCCTGCAAAGTCGAAGGTCTCTCTACTGTAACATATTATAATACTGAAACATATTTTGCTGAAGCCTCGTTAGCTGTGCTATAGCTTTGAAGTTTCCTCTTTTTTGCTCTGCAAGAAATAGGGAGTACTGGTGTGTAGCATCCACCATCCAGCCTTGTGCGGAAAATAATTCCCACGTACTTTGTGACTATGCACCTCCCAGAATGCAATACATATTATGAGCTGAATCCTTGTCTTCTCTTAAGTGAGAGGAAGTTGCCTTTGCTGTAAACTGCTCACTCCTTGCAAGTAAAATCCTGAAGAAGGTCTCAACTGATGTGTCTGCTTCATTTAACATTTACAAAGGGAACTAACAATTTCCCTAACAGTTTTCTTTTTCGGTTGCTGAACACGGGACCTGATCACTGTATTTCCGCGAACATGTGACTGTAACGCTGTTATAGAGCTGCGTGAATCTAAGAGGTGCATATTGAAGTGTTGTAATCTGTGATTTTGCTAGCTTAAGTGCTTTATTGTGGTACTGTGCGGTGCTCTGTTTCTGCTGTGACCACGCCAAGCGCACGATTCAACCACTGTGCACTTCCGCGATTGCGTGACTATAGCACCGAATATAGCCCCACGTGTTTGTGCGACCGCAATCCTTATTCAGGCTAGTCCCACTTCACACTCCTTTACACGCTTCTTTCCCTGTGAGCGCCAGACACGCGCGCTCCATTCAAAGGACTCACCGACACACGCGCGCAGCTGTGCCCCCTCACCACGCCCCTAAAGGGGGGCGCCCTCCTCCTTCCTCTCTCTCTCTCTCTCTCACACACACACACACACACACACACACACACACACACACACACACACACACACACACACACACACACACACACACACACACACACACACACACACTTTTATCTCAGGTAACGCACATACACATACAGTACTTTCAGACGAACACACCATACAATTAAGTTGTAATTTGCTGGTTATTCAAGATAGTGTTGACACTGGAGTTAATATTAATTGTTCGTTATCTGTGATTATTTGTATATGGTTTTATAGCACTGGTGAGTTGAATCAGCTATGGTACGGAGCTCAACCTTCAACTTACTTGAATACAATTGAGACTGTATTGGCTATTCCAAATTGGTTATTGGTCCCTGGCAACAGGGTGGTGCCCCCGTAAATTAAGTGATTATTAATTCAGTTAATAATTATTAATCAATAATAATTAAGTGTTTCACTTACCAAACTATAGACATTTGTCATATAGTTATACATATTTAAGCTAATAACCAAAATTTGTGAATATAAATTATAAATATAGTTGGTATCTCCACTCAGGAGCTATACATCCAATTATTATAATTTGTTCTCTTCGCATATCCCCAACATAATTGGTGCAAACCTGTGTGAGGTTAATCAAACTCAGCCCTTTTTGAGACTAGGTGGTGTCGCTAATTAATTTGGCACTACCACAACCCTCACACTGCCCCAACAGCGGTCTTGTTAAATATGGTTATGTTGAATATGACTTTCTGGTGAGCAGTGACAACGTACTATCCCCTACCTCAGGCAGGAGGTACTTCCTTAGCAGATTCACTAACACTCCACTGGGAGGCAGTGCCTCATTTGGATCACTGCAGAGTTCTGTGGATCCGATACGAAAGTCCAGGTTCATCTTCTCCATGCCGTTGAAGAGGAAGAGTACACTGTTAGCCTGGTTCCCCTCCCCGCTTAGCATGGGGTGCTTTTTCAGGTGCAGGTACTTCCTGCTCACCAGGTCCCTTAAAGAAGCCGCCCTGTGAGGAGGCGGGTTATCATTTAGTGTGATCAGCTTTGCCTATGTTCACATCGTGGAACTACAGCTGAAGGAAAGAATGCTATAACCTAATGTCTAATTATTATCTGTGAAGTGCACAAAAGCTAGTGATATACATCATAAGACAGTGTTGGACTAGACCACACACTGGCAAGTTGCTATAATTTATCGTTGAATGACTATGACTATCACTTTTACCATATGCTGCTCTAATACTGAGTTTAAATTCTGACTCGGATGTAAATGTTTCAGGGCTCATAAGATCCCAACAGAAGACCAGCTGTTTGTGGAGGGGTTCTTTGTCCTTTGTTTTAAATCCAGACCCTAATTTCAGCTCATGGACAAGTTGTCTTACTTTGACAGCTGACTGAGGTCCTCACAAGAAAAAGGTACCAGCAGCTTGAATTGTTGCAGCGTGGACCCACTGCACCAGTCCAGCACCAGTTTCCGGACCACAGTGCTCTTGCCCGTCCCCACAGCCCCATACAGAAGCACATTGAGCCCCTGGTCCTCACTCCAGGCATGAGTGGGCTCAAACAGCTGTTCCAGGGTTACAGAGGGGTTGCAGGTGGTTGGTGTTTGGAGAGGGGAGGGGAGAAATCCCACCCTCTCCTCTGGCTTCCTTTCTAGAATCAGTGGATCCACGTGCATTGTCTCTGGGCTGAAATAACCTCCAAACTGTTTCTCTTCTTGCGGTAGGTGACTGAACCACAGGAAAAGCTTCCTCTTGTGGATCTCTATGGGGTCTGTAGTAAGAAAGGAATAAACATGTGAGCCTCTTCTCTGAACTGAACTAAAGAACAGCTCCGATCAACGCTCATAGAACATGGATGCAAGAACGAATCTAAATCAAAGCAGCAGATGGGACAGATACATGAATATGGGTGAGGAAAATCATTTTCAACTTAATATATATTTATTGTAAAGCACTCTCGCCTCACAGCAAGAAGGTCCTGGGTTCGATTCAATAAATGGCTATCTGTCTGTGTGTTGCCCTGCGATAGACTGGTGACCGCCTCTCACCCAAAGACAGCTGGGATAGGCTCCAGCGCCACCCGCGACCCCGCATGGGAATAAGCGGTAGAAAATGGATGGATGGATGTATTATTACAATAGAACATAGAACTTTTTTAAGGATGATGAGTTCCATTGTCTTTTTGAGTTGAGAAGGTGTGTAGTTTTTACAGTATTTAGGAAAGTTACTGTGAATGACCAGCATGTGGGTATGAATCTACAAAACTGTGTGCTCACACAGAGATCAAAGGGTGGTAGAGCACTACAAACAAAAGAAAACTAAACTGTGCTGCCTGTATAGAAATCCGGTTGAAAAAAACTCCTTCTAGAGGACACACTTCACTGTAAGTAAAAATGCATAATGGGTGGGTTTAAACAGATGTAAATACCTAGACCAAAAGCCCAAAGGGTTAATGAGTCGATGGGTGACCCCTAGTAAAAGGAGCTATTGGTAATGAAAGAATGTGAACCTGTTTCTGAAGTGGTAGAGGAGATGCTCCTGAAGAGAAAGCCACTGCTGGGGTAAAGAGGAATATCCACCCTCCTCCTCCACTTCGATGTCGCAAGCAGCTGACGCACCTGCCTGGAAAGACATCACACAGCAGAGGTGTGTTCAGCTGGTCCAGTGCCCCACCCCACGTTCCCTGAGGTGAGCTGGAGAAGTTACCTTGCTCCCACATTCAACACCTTCCTTTTTTTTACAATTGGAGCTATTTATTTTAATATACACTACGTTTGGTTTAGTGACATCTTTTTGACATTTGAAGCCCGAATACTAACTCTGAGGCCCCATCAATTATTGTAAACAAACTTACTATAAATATTAACAAGTTTGGTTAGTCATACAAAACACAGATTTAATATGAAGTGTTACACAGTTTCTCTTTTGAACTTTTTGGACTCATACAGTCCATCCAGTATGCTCATGCTGCTCATAGCTCATGCTGCCTAGAATGTCATTCAATTTACTACTAAGGACAGGAAAGAGACTGATGGTCAGCACTGGTATGTCATCATACACACATCCTTTTACTAGAGTTAGTTTATTTCACATATTCAGCACAGCAAACATGTTGAATTTCAATTATTTTAGTGTTGAGACTCAGGGCAGGTAGTTACGTTTGTACAGAGTAGGATGTCAAGTAGTAGATTATCCAGGTATCACCACACCCTTAACAGAAAGACGTCTACATCTAGCGATCCTCTCATACAGTATGTTACTACGCAAACTGCAAGAGGTAGTAGCAACGAGGCCACTAAGCAGTAGCATCTCAGAACAAGGAATGTTAGCGTCTCCAAACTGTGTCACTACATTGCAGAAGAACCAGCTGTGCACCAAAAACATTAGAGTTCTAATATTGGTAATATGAACTGACCTGTGCAGTGAGCTCATACTTCTGTTCTGCATTTATCTGCTGACAAGCACCTGTAAAGGAAAATGACCAACAGACAGATGCAACTTATAGGCAGCTTGTGAAGCACAGAGTGTAGTTACTCTTTCAGGATCATCTGAAATATCACCTTCTCTTTTGCTACTCAAAATGTTTTTATGTGAACATGTATAAAAATATAATTATAGTATTATTACTCTTGTTATTATAAATAATAATTTATAGTAATAGTAAAATAGTAAATTAATAATATATAATAATAATAAATTAAAAAGCGCACATTCTAGCAAACAGAAGTGGATTAGATGTTTGGTCAGAATAACAACTGCTGAACCCAAAACATCAAAACATGGAGGAAAGGGTTCGTACAGTGGCTTCCAAGGACGCTGCTAAAAACATCGGAAGACGTTACCGCGAGTGAGCTCGTTTGCAAAAGTTTTTTTGTAACTACCATATTGAGGTAATTGAAGAGGCAACACAAAAAAATAGCAAAAATAGCTGCATGACCACTACAATTAAATAGAGCAAACAGCAGCTGCTGCGTTGTCATAAATTCTGGTTTAATTTTTCGGAAGGCTCATCTCAGGCTTCAACGCTGCAGAGCTGCAGTATCAACAACACACCAGAAGCACATAGAGCCAGCTGGCTGGTCTGAAAACGCGTAAGCTACACGTTAAAACGTGAGCGGAAGGAAATGGAACAGAGCTCTACAGGAGGCTAGGTTGACTCTCCATGTCCACACCCTCACCTAGCGATCAGTTTAGCAGCAAAACAACTCACCGCAAAGTTCGTCTATGATCGCGACCACGGACAACTGAGAGGACACAGGCACCGAGCAGGGGGCAGTGAATCAGCACAAGAACCAAGGTTATAGTGTCTACTTATGGAACTTAGCGACCTCCAGTCGCCAAGAGAAGGGAGGTCAGCAGCGAGAAACCTTAGCGCCAGGACCGCACAGGTCACAGCAGTTGGCGCTGGCGCATATTGCCGCCCGACGGAAACGGCCTGCCGTAGTAAGCGTCATAGAAACGGCGCTTTCAAAACGCGTCATGTCCGGCAGTGATACGTCATGAGACGCGTCTCGTTTGTTTCTGACATCTAATTTCTGTCTTAAAACTCTGCGTAAGTAAAGACAGTCTCTTGACGCGTCACAAACGGACGTGACGTGTCACAAATAAACGTGACGCGTCTCGTGACGTCCTTTACTTAAGCAGAGATTCAAGCCAGAAATGAACAAAATATTCAAACAAGAATATAATATTAACAACCATTTGCACATTTTACACAGGTCATGTTGTATGAACAGTGGCCAATGCTTGATGCCGTAGAAACCTGTGACTTTGTCCAGTTTTGTACTTGTTTTCAATTTCCCTTGTGCCACTTTCAGTATTTTTGTGACTATTATACCAACATTTACCCCTTTCGGGGCAGTAAGACGAGTAAATTTGGTCATTGCCAGGTCTTCATGAGATAAGTAAGGAAAGTACATGTGTTCATGTGGGGTTAAAGCGTTTGCTTCAACTGGGGTTGATAGAGTCTGGTGTAGACTGCTCCGGGTTGTTCTTAAGGAAACAGGAGCTGGGAGGTTGATGGCCGTCCAGAAGGATCTGGGAACTGAACAGATAATACGGCTAATTGCCAGATCTTTTTTGAACAGCCACGTAGGCTCTTTCTCCTTCTGAGTAAACATCTAGACTTCTTGCACGCCTTATTTGGACATAAGAAGAGATCTTAGGTTGTGGTTAAAAACAGGTCTTTGCAGGCTGGGGTTGTCAGAGCGCTTCGCAGAGGGTATGCTGGAGACACACACCTGATCTTTTCTGACCTCTCAGTTCTCTCTGCAGAGGAACAAGCAGCTGAATTCGGGCACTGCCTCTTTAGCAATTTTTTTCTGATTGTATTGGTTTATCATATATAATAAATTCTCACGCTATTGATTTAAACTTCAAAGTTGTGTCCGTGTGAAATCTCTGACGAGGTTGAAGCAGCAGATGCATGGCAAAGACATTGAGGCTGTTCTGTCTTTGAAGACAAACCTGTAAGACTAAGGAGCCTCTTTAGAACCCCCTGACCCACACTATAGCTTGTAAACAAGTCGTCACAGGTCACATGGTGTTCCTTTCAAAATTCAGAACACCTGCATTTTTTTTAGATGGGGTGAGGAGATACGGTCAATTTGTGAAACTGTAATGTTTTACAGATTAAAACAAACAAATCATATATGTCCATTTTAACCATTTTCAGCCTTTACTTTTATACTAAATATAGCAATATAGAAAAATTGAAGATTATTTTGTAGTTCAAAGGGTGTCTGTAGCTTAAAGTATGCAGAAGTAGTTAAAGCTAAAAGAAGACAAAGCTGAAGAGGATTAGAATAGTAGTTTTCATTAATTTCAATGTTTTTTTTTATTATACTGTAAAATATTATAATTAACTATTTGTAATTAATCATTTGAAACATTACTGAAGCTACCTGATGAGTTGAATGTATAGCTGATCTGCAAAGACGCCTGGTCAGGTCAGTCATGTCACGCTCAGGGCCCAGCTCAGTCATGTCACGCTCAGGGCCCAACTCAGTCAAGTCACGTTCAGGTTCCACCCCAGTTGAGTCACGTTCAGGTTCCAGCCCAGTCGAGCCACGTTTAGGTTCCAGCCCAGTCGAGTCATGTCGCGCTCAGGCTCCGGCCTTGTCCCAGCCAGGTGGCACCACCCGTCAGACGAGTGCAGTTCGTACCCGGTCAAGCCTCGTCTCCAGTAAGGATGCCGTTCCAGTTCCCGTCGGCCCTGAAGAGGTCGTTCCAGTTCCCGTCGGCCCTGAAGAGGTCGTTCCAGCTCCCGTCGGCTCCAGTAAGGACGCCGTTCCAGTTCCCGTCGGCTCCACGGAGGACGCCGTTCTAGTTCCTGTCGGCTCCACGGAGGACACCGTTCCTGTCGGCTCCACGGAGGACGCCGTTCCTGCCGCAGTTCCCGCCGACCTCCAGGAGAAGGTCGCGCCTGCCGCAGTTCTCGCCGACCTCCAGGAGGAGGTCGCGCCTGCCGCAGTTCCCGCCGACCTCCAGGAGGAGGTCGCTCCTGCCGCAGTTCCCGTCGACCTCCAGGAGGAGGTCGCTCCAGCTCTAGCTTTGGTTCCCGTCGACCTCCAGGAGGAGGACTCCCCTGTCGACCTCCTCCTGGAGGTCGACAGGGGACTCCCCTGCTACCACCCGCCAGATGAGGGGGTTTCTGTGTCCCATGGAGCCCTTGGGGATGTACTCAGTTGGACTCTCTGCTTCTGTTGTATATGGACGTTTCTGTTTCAACCCGCCTCCGGTCCTCCCTCCGCCCACCCTGCTTGTGTGCCTTGGTGGGGGGGGGATTCGGTCCCTCCTGCTGTGACCACCCTCCACCCGCCCTGGTTTGGGGGGCCTCCGTGGGCGCCGTGGTAGACGCCCTAAGGGGAGGGGTATTGTCATGGTCTAGGTTTTCGTTCTCAGTTTTATTTTGAAAGGACTTAGTTTGTCATCCATGTTTTGGTTCGAGTTTTCATTTCCTGTTTTATTTTGTAACATTTCCGGTTTCCGTTCTCACCCTGTTGCTTCCTGCCTCACTTCCGTTTCTCATTAAACACACCTGTCTTGGATTAGTCTTTAATCACCTGCGTATTTAACCACTACCAGTCACCATAGTCTTTGCCAGATCGTTAGTGAATCCATGACTCCACCTTCCAGCATTTCGCTCGTTCAGCTCATCCTATTGCCGACCTAGTTCCGTGTTTCTGACTACCGCTCCTCGTCTGATCCTGAACGGTACTGTAAACCCTTCGTCTCTGTTGCTGAACTCTGCCTGTTACTGGAACCGATCACGCCTGTCCCTCCTGTACCTCAATCCCGTGTCTATCCATGCATGACCTGGACTGTCTGTAATTAAGAAAACTGTATTAAACCCTTGAATGTTACCATCTGTCTGTCGTCTCAGCACTGTGCATTTGGGTCCGCACTCTGCCGTTCCCTGACACTGTGTCTGCGTCTCGACCACCTAAACTATGCAAGTCACACAAAAATCAAAGAGGAGTGACTTACCAGATTTTAATAAACATCAAAACAGGTACTCTTACAGAACAAAGTAACAGTAAGTTAATAAAGTGTGATTTATTAAATATCAGATCTCTCTCATCTAAATCCTTGTTAATAAATGACTTGATAGGTGACCATTACATAGATCTGTTCTGTCTCACTGAAACCTGGCTGCAGCAGGATGAATATGTTACTTCAAATGAGTCGACTTCAAAGAGTCACATCAACTATCATGTTCCTAGAAGTACAGGTAGAGGTGGAGGAGTAGCAGCAGTTTATAACTCAGATTTATTAATTACTGCTAAACCTAAACATAAATATAACTCATTTGTGAGCCTCGTTCTGAGCCTTTCTCACCCAGACTCTAAAACTCAGAAGCAAGTTGTGTTTTGTATTGTTTACCGTCCTCCTGCTCCTTATCTGACCTAGTTCTTAGCACAGATAAAGTCATTGTAGTGAAAGATTTTAACATTCATGTAGATGTTGACAGCAACTGTCTCAGCACTGCTTCCTTAATAGACACTATTGGTTTTACACAGCAGGTAAATGAACCCACTCATTGTTTTAACCATACCCTCGATCTTGTCCTGACATATGGGGTTGAAATTGATAATTTAATAGTTCTTCCCCAAAACCCTCTGTCATCTGACCATTTCTTATTAACTTTTGAATTTAGCATAATTGACCTTACAATAGCTGGAAAGAAATGTTACTATACCAGAAGTTTATCTGACAATGCTGTTGCCAGATTCAAGCAGATGATTCCATCATCTTTTGCCTCAATGTCTTGTAGATACACAGAGGAGAACAGTCACCTTTATCCTTATGAACAGGTGGACTGTCTTGCAGATGATGCTGCGGCTTCTCTACAAAAAATGTTAGACACAGTGGCTCCTCTAAAGAAGAAGACAGTGAATCAGAGGAGGTTAGCTCCGTGGTTAACTCAGAGATCCGCAGCCTAAAGCACAGGACCAGACAACTAAAAAAGACAGTGGCGTTCCAACAAAAAAAATGTAAACTGCATTGCATGGAAGGACAGTCTAATAAAATATAAAAAAGCACTTTGTGCTGCTAGAAAAACCTCCCTAATTGAGGAAAACAAAAACAACCCCAGGTTTCTTTTCAGCACTGTAGCCAGGCTGATGAAGCCGGGATAAATACAGGCACACAGGACTTCAAATACAAAATTTTAGTGGGGTCTTTGTTTCTCGTATTTATTTGTTTGGTATTTACTTTTTTAAAGTATATGATTTACAACGAATAGAAGTGTAAAATAAAAAATGAACTCAAGGCAAGAAAACAAGATGCAACAGTACAATACTCTAATAGTATACGGCAGTGGCACCTAAATGGGCAGATAAAAAAAAAAGTCATCACACTGCCCCTAAACATCTCTATACAATGGCTGTACATGAGATAGATTCCCAAGAATAACGTGTTGTTCTTAATAAAACAAGTACATATTACACATTAAAGAATATCTTAACATAGGAATTAAGCAGTTTCCTACCGAACACATGTAACACTCCAGCAAACATGAGCTTCGTAGCTACTCCATACACATTCACAGTCCTAACACAATAATGACACAATATAGAGAATATTCAATATATATGGAAGAAAATTCAGTAAACACACAGCATTATTTGTGCTCTGTACATCATAGATGGCTAACGATCATTCTTTCCTCACCGCTCATGTCGCCAGTCATTTTCTCAGAGTGCGTTTCACTGCGTCTCCTACTTCTACTCTCAGCGTGTCCTCTAACCTCGCTGACCACCGCTACTCAGACCGCATTGCGCCCTCTGCTGTTCCACCGCAATAGTAACCACTGGACTTGTCAAACTGGTTTGTATAAATAATAATTAATTGGATTTCGCCAGCAAACAATATGTTTATACCACCTGGTTACATTCTCCCCTGCTCAATTGTCACCGTCCTCGGTGACAGCATAGATACTTTTAACCTCATGAAGAGCCTCTCTGAAGAACGCGGTTCCCAAACTAGCGATAATCTGAGATAACGTTGATGGATTTACCGACGACTTCTGCAACACTGATCTTGGCTCATGATGAGGATTTGAGTGATTTCCCGCAGTTCCTCTTTTACTTCGGCGAGGAGCCGGCACTGGCAGCTGAACCTGTGATACAAGACTATGTTTTTGTCTGGGAGACACACTTGGAACAGCAGTCTGAACATTAGCCTTTTCCACCCCCTCCGACTCTGTCTCTCTCTGATTAACCAAAGACAGGGTACTTCCTACCCCTTCAAACACAGGGCGTACCTCAGACTCAACACTAAGGGACTCACACTCAGTGTTCCCAACAACGGAGCTTTCAGCGCCAATAGTTGGGTGTAGAGTCAAAGAAACCTCCTCTACAATCACTCCTTCTGTTTCCTCATCCGAGTCTTGTGTTTCTGCGTCATCATCCTCGACAACCTGAAGCTCACATACAGGTTCTGTGATGTTTTTTGGTTCCACCATAGGCGGATTAACACATACTCTGATGTCCACCCTGTTTACTCTCTTAGCAGGTCCTCCCTCTACCGGCTGCACTGTGTAAGTAGTTCCCACCATGTCTATAACTTGATATACAGTTGCACTCCAGGCATCCTGTATTTTGTTGCGACCTGTAGGTCTGTGCCTGAGATATACATATTGACCTACATCTATTTCAGGACAATACACCTTTTCAGTGTGACGAGCAACACGTTCAGCAGCTTTCTGCTCTGCATATTCCTGGGCCCTCGCATGTGCATCTTTCAGCCTTTGCTGATGAACAACAAGCCAGTCATGCTTCTGGTCTCTGGGATGATCACCCGACAGAAGTGCATCAACTGGAAGATGTGGTTCCACTCCACACAGCAAATAATATGGAGAGTAGCCGGTGGTTGCATGTGGAGTCACATTGTAAGCATACAGTAACTCTGGTAAATGTTCAGGCCAACGTCTCTTTTTTTCAGCTGGAAGTGTTCGCAACAACTCATGTAGAGTGCGGTTAAAACGTTCACATTGAGCATTGCCTGTGGGATGGTGGGGTGTTGTACGGGACTTCTTTACTCCATACAGTTTACAGAGTTCAGCTATCACTTCTGATTCAAAATTCCGACCTTGATCAGAATGCAACCTCTCAGGAATCCCATATTTCATAAACCATTCCCTCAACAACACTTTTGCTGTTGTCTCTGCTTTTTGGTCCTGAGTTGGAAAAGCCTGAGTAAACTTTGTAAACACATCTGTGATCACCAAAACATTTTCTCTCCCATCTGTGGCTGGCTCCAGCACAGTGAAATCCACTGCCACTACCTCCAATGGTCTGGAAGCAAGAAACGACTTCATCGGGGGGTGAATTTTGGGATGGGGCATCTTTGTCAGGATACACCTCTGACAATTTTTCACCCAATGTTCAACATCTTTGTACATTCCGACCCAAAAAGCTCTCTGTTTTAGCAACTGCAGAGTCCTCTCTATGCCTTGATGACCCATAGAGTCATGTACACTTTCCATCACCTGTTTCTGCAAACAATGGGGCACCAGTAGCTGAAAACAGGTTCCATGGTGGACATCCTCCACCACCCGGTACAATAATCCATCCCTTTCACTGATATATTTCCACTGTTTAAACAGAAACATAACAGCTTTAGGGAGACCTTTCCTCTCACGGGGACCTGGTTTCCGCTTTTGACTCCAAAAGGACTGAAAAACACTAAGCACAGAGTCCTGGCTCTGAAATGTTTTTAGTTCTTCTTTTGTATATGCAATTTTCGAGAACCCCTCAACATACCGTCTGTAATAACTGCAGAGGCCCAGGAAAGACTGCAACTCCTTCACACTGGATGGCACAGGCCATTCCTTAACAGCATTTACCTTAGATGGATCTGTTGCGATGCCATCTGCAGAAACCTGATGTCCTAAAAACCTCACCTCTTTCTGAAGAAAATGGCACTTTTCCCACTTCACTTTAAGGCCTGTATGCTTGAGGCGCTTAAACACTGTGTTGAGTCTTTCTAAGTGAGATTGAAATGAGGGAGAATACACCAGGATATCATCAAGATATACAAGCATTATCTCAAATATCAAGTCACTCATGGCAACCTGCATTAACCTTTGAAAAGTTGCAGGACCATTACAAACACCCATGGGCATACGCAGATACTCGAAAAGCCCGAACGGCGTCGTGAAAGCAGTTTTATGTCTGACGTGCTCATCCACTGCCACCTGGTGGTAACCACTTGCAAGGTCAATGGTAGAAAAGTATTTGGCGCCTTTTAGAGCGTCAAAACTCTCGTCAATACGTGGCAATGGGAATGCATCTTTCTTAGTTTTCAGATTCAGTTTACGATAGTCTACACAAAGACGGATGCTACCATCTTTTTTCCGTACCACCACCACAGGTGAGGCATATGAGCTCTCACTCTTCTGGATGATACCCTTTTTCAACAACGTTGAGATGTGCTCCTGAACTTCCTTATACTGGTTAGGTGGAATACGTCTATATGGTTGTGTCACTGGTACACCATCATCCAACTTGATTTCATGCTTTACTTTGTCAGTAAATCCCAGATCATCATCATCACCTGCAAAGACATCAACATACTGAGCGAGTAGTGCATGCAGAGCGGCTCGCTCTTCATCAGTGCCCCCAATGTCCAGGTTGTCTAAGAGTGATTGCACTTTACTATCAGACGGAGCATCCGGAGAATCAACAAAGACTTGCTCTACATCAGCAGAAATGCGATGAAATTTAACATCACACGTCTTGTCACTTTCCACACATTCAACTACAGATATAATACCCAGCCTGGTTCTTGGGCATAACCACACATCTTCAGATGAAAAGTTTACAATCTTGACTGGCAAATGAGAACTTTTCCTGTTTACTAGGGTTGGAATGAGAGCTACACCTGTTGGAAGAGGTGCGTTTGCAGGCTCAATTATCAGTTGACTGGTTTTGCCTAACTCATTCAAGTGACCCTTAACCATGACTGTTGCCATCGAAGCTGCTGGCACACGCACTTTGTCTCTACCTGCAACTCTGACAATTCTTTTCCTTTCAACAGTGCAGGTCTGAATTTTCTGGAAAACACTTCTCCAGCCTGAGTCCAAAGAACCCCCCATGACAGTGTCAAACTCTGCTGTTATCAGTTGTTGACATTTGCTTATGATATTCATGCCAATGATACAATCTTCTGACCCAGTGGCCAGATTTGGGGCTTTTAAGACTAAGAAAACACAATTTGGGATCTTCAAACCCATCGTTTCAACCTTCGACACAACCCTGATATGGAATGTCAAGACCATTTGCAGCACTTATCTTAAGCCAACTAGCAGTGGAAAGCATAGAATTGTCATCCCCAAACAATTTACTTCTGAAAAATTCATCTGTGATGGTACTAACTTGGCTGCCCGTGTCCAGCAAACAGTGTGCTGGTGTGCCATTCAGCTCGAGATTAACTACTGGACATTTTCCTATGGCCCGATCAATCAGTTGTTCTCGTGACATTTCAGATTCGGTTGAGTCTGTCTTATCCCCCTGCATTGTTCGACTCACTGCAACCAGGGGCTCCCGTTTCCCTGCTGACCTGACATTGAAGAGTTCTCTGTAGCTTTGCGCCTTCTCTGTGGACATTGTCTTGCAATATGACCTTCAGTTTGACATCGGTAGCATATGGGTTTACCATCAGCGGTGAACTTCAGTGCAGCCTGAGCCCTATCTGGTACTAGGACACTGTTTTGGTTATGAGTAGTCAAATCCTTCACAGCCTTGGTAAGTTCAGTTATAACCTTGCCTTGTTCTGCAAGAAGCTTTACAACATCATCTAGGGAGACAGGCTTCTCATTACACTGTTGGGATGTGCTGACCTGCCCTTGGTTTGGAAAACTCCTCATGATGCTGTCCACATGCACTGGCTTCTCTCTAGCATTTACAGCTGTACATTGTGCATCTGTATAAAGGTAACTACCAGACCTCACTTTGCTCTTCACTCCTTTTGTACCCGCTGTCAGGTCTTCTGAGGCCCACAGGTAGGCTTCTTCACGCACTTCTATCAGAGATGAGTCAGGGTGAGCTCTGACATATCGGCGGAGGTCCCTTCTCAAGGAAGAATCTATCAAACCTTCTACAAACTGATCCCTTAGTGCTACCCTCTCATTTGCAAGTGAGTTGGGACAGCGTTTAAGTACAGAGCTTAGTGTTTGGGATAAAGCATGGGAGAAGTCACGTATATTTTGACCATCAGTCTGTTTACAGCTATAGAAGTTCTGTAGCAGCTGAGAAGCACTGCGTTTATCTCCAAACGCTTCCTGAAGGTAATGAAACAAATCACTTGTCTGATCAGATCCCTCATCTTTTCGTAGGCGCACCTCCTCTAATGCTGAACCTCTCAAAAGAGACATCACAAAGTCAAACTGCTCAGGTGGGGACTGGTTTCTACCAGAAAGCACACGTTCCACCTCTTCAATGAATTCATCCACAGACCTTCCATCTTTATCAATATCCCCACTAAATGGTGCAACATGACGCTCTCTCGGTACATAAACATAAGACCTAGAAGGTACAGTATTCAACGAGGATATAGCTGCCATGACTTCTTGTTGTCGTCTAGTGAGTTCACTTATTTTTGTTTGTACATCAGTTCGTTCCTCATCCTCGGATTCACTGTTCTGGTTATATTCTGTCCCCTGGTCATCCCCTATTGAGACTGTGTTACCTTGAACTGACATTTTAACATATAATCTTGTTTTGTTTTGTTTTTTTCAGTTACAGTTTTATAGTTACACACTTAGGTATTTAGTCTCTTTATCACAGCAAAGGATAAATTTACTGCAGACGTCAGCGTCGTTCCTGGAGTCCTTCCCCCTCTGGTGGCCACTTATTCAGCCTCCTTTGCCCTGTTCCACGCTGTCAACCACACCAGAATCCTCAAGGTGCCATCTCGGTTCTCTTCTGCAGCAAAGATCTCTGTCCCAGGATCTTCAGCCAGATCCCTCTCCACCACTGCCGTACACTGTACTGTGCCAGATAAAGTTGTGCCCAAAAAAAAAAAGGAAACCCCACTCCTGGTACCAAGATTTGAAGCCGGGATAAATACAGGCACACAGGACTTCAAATACAAAATTTTAGTGGGGTCTTTGTTTCCTGTATTTATTTGTTTGGTATTTACTTTTTTAAAGTATATGATTTACAACGAATAGAAGTGTAAAATAAAAAATGAACTCAAGGCAAGAAAACAAGATGCAACAGTACAATACTCTAATAGTATACGGCAGTGGCACCTAAATGGGCAGATAAAAAAAAAAAGTCATCACACTGCCCCTAAACATCTCTATACAATGGCTGTACATGAGATAGATTCCCAAGAATAACGTGTTGTTCTTAATAAAACAAGTACATATTACACATTAAAGAATATCTTAACATAGGAATTAAGCAGTTTCCTACCGAACACATGTAACACTCCAGCAAACATGAGCTTCGTAGCTACTCCATACACATTCACAGTCCTAACACAATAATGACACAATATAGAGAATATTCAATATATATGGAAGAAAATTCAGTAAACACACAGCATTATTTGTGCTCTGTACATCATAGATGGCTAACGATCATTCTTTCCTCACCGCTCATGTCGCCAGCCATTTTCTCAGAGTGCGTTTCACTGCGTCTCCTACTTCTACTCTCAGCGTGTCCTCTAACCTCGCTGATCACCGCTACTCAGACCGCATTGCGCCCTCTGCTGTTCCACCGCAATAGTAACCACTGGACTTGTCAAACTGGTTTGTATAAATAATAATTAATTGGATTTCGCCAGCAAACAATATGTTTATACCACCTGGTTACACTGACTATGAGTCATAGCTGTGTTAAGTCTACTATCCCCTTAAATCTTAGCAGTAATGACTTTATGAACTACTTTACTAATAAAATTATCACCATAAGAAAAGACATTCAGCAGCAACTTCTTCCAAATGACAGAAAGCACTGTCTAGATCCATCAACTTTCAATTTACCAAATCCTTTGTCTTACCTAGACACCTTCTTCCCCATAACTCATATGGAGTTAACCTCAATAATCAACTCTTACAAGTTGTCCACTTGTCTTTTAGATCCAATCCCAACCAGATTACTCAAAGAAGTTCTATCTTTAATCAGCTCGTCCATATTAAATCAAATCAACCAATCTTTACATTTAGGCTATGTACCACGAGCTTCTAAGGTGGCTGTGGTCAAACCTCAATTGAAAAAACCAACCCTGGACCCTGGAGAACTAGCCAACTATAGGCCTTTTTCAAATTTACCCTTTATTTCTAAGATTATTGAAAAAATTGTGGTTAAACATTTATCTGACCACCTGAGCGGGGATAACCTGTACAAAGATTTTTTTTGTTGGGATTTAGAAAACATCATAGCATAGAAACAGCTCTGATTGGAGTCACTGCATTTGATACAATTGATCATAACATAACATAATGCAGATGATACTTAGCTATATATGTTTTTGGAACCAAATGAAACAGATCAACTAGTCAAAATTCAAAGTTGTTTAAAAAATATTAAATACTGGATGTCCCAAAATTTCCTTCAACTAAATTCAGATAAAACTAAAATTCTTATTGTTGGGCCCAAAAATCTGAGAGACACTATTGAGTCAGATAGCCACCCTGGATGGCATAACATTAGCTTCAGATTCTACTGTGAGGAAACTTGGTGTCATCTTTGACCAGGATCTCTCTTACATCATACATTAAACAAATCTCCAGAACCGCCTACTTCCATCTTAGAAATATAGCTAAAATCAGAACAATCCTCTCTTAGAACGATGCAAAGAAACTGATTCATGCATTTGTTACCTCTAGGCTGGGCTACTGTATCTGCTTACTCATAGGATGTCTTAACAGCTCCTTAAAAAGCCTACAGCTTATTCAAAATGCTGCAGCCAGAGTTCTGACAGGACTTAGAAAGAGAGATCACATTTCTCCTACATTAGCTTCTCTGCACTGGCTGCCTGTAAAATGTAGGATAGAATTTAAAATTCTCCTACTCACCTACAACGTACTCAATGATAAAGCTCCTTCTTATCTTAAAGACCTCATAGTTCCTTATGCTCCCAGCAGAACGCTTCGTTCTCAGCGCTGGGCTACTTGTGGTTCCTAGAGTCTTTAAATGTAGAACGGGAGGCAGAGTTTTTAGCTACCAAGCTCCTCTCCTCTGGAACCAGCTCCCTTTTCAGGTTTGAGAGCTGACACACTCTCCACCTTTAAGATCAGGCTTAAAACCTTGCTTTTTGATCAAGCATTCGTATTGTTTCCTTGCCTGAGACCAGTCCTGTTTCCGAATCCGACTTAGCCTTTGCCTTGTTCTTGTCTGTACCGTTGCTGAGCCTGTTCGTTGATGACCATTGCTTGTTTTACTGACACCGAGATCGCCTAGCCCTTGTCTCTCCTGTCACCGAGCCTGCATGTTGCTGACCATCGCCTGTCCACTGACGCCGAACTGCTTGATCCTCCGGTACCGTCTTCCTGTCTCTCTGTTACTGACCCGTGCTTGTCTGACCGCCATTATCAGCCTGCTCCTTGTCTGAAGAATGTGCCAGTGATCTCCAGCTTGCTATTCTGTACCCTGCACAATAAACATTATCTATTTGGAACAAGTTGGACTCTGTGCTGTGCACGTGGGTCCGGTCTGTCAAGACAACTGCCGCGCCCGACAGAACAATCTGGCCAGCTATGGATCCAGCCGGCAAGGACGCTGTGCAGTCCGCACTCCAGGCTCAGGAGCAGCGGATCAAAGAACTCGAGAGCCGGACCGACGCCTTGACCCAGTGTGAGATAGATTATGAACTCCATGCACCTGAGTTTCCCACCGAGCACTCCAAGGTGGCGTTCGCATTGTCATACCTCACGGGACCCGCGGAGGTGTGGCGACCGCGGAGTGGCAGAATCAGTGGGCGTGCATGAGCACTTACGCCAGATCCGCCAGAGTGCTGAAACAGATCTTTCAGGAGGTGACACATGGCCGAGAGGCGGCTCAGCGGCTTGTGAACATCAGGCAAGGCGCGCGCAGCACGGAAAATACGCTATTGAGTTTTGCACGCTGGCAGTGGAGGCGGGCTGGGACGCTACGGCTCTCGGGGATGTGTTCATCCGGGCTTACTTTGCCGGGTGAAGGACTGTTTGGCGGCTCGGGATCTGCCAGCTGGACTCGCTCATCGAACTGGCCATCCGTATTGACCGTCAGTTATGGAGCAGCGAGCAGGAGCAGCGAGCAGGAGCAGCACACGGAGACGGAAGAGTTCCGATCGCAGACGGGTGGCCAGGGCGAGCTCAGTCGGGAGGAGCGAGCGGTGTGTAGACCGGAGGGCGCTGTGGCCGTCGCCACGACACCGGGAGCACACCTGTAAGCCGAGGAGTCGATGCAGCTGGGACGCGTGCACCTCACCTTGGCCGAGAGATGCAGACGTCGCAGCCTGGGGCTGTGCTTCTATTGGGGTCAGTCGGGTCATTGCGCTTCCAAGTGCACGCTAAAGGACCAGGCTCATCATTAGATCGGAGGTTAATGGTGAGCCGAGCGAGTGTATGTAATGCCTCTGCCCGTTCATTGCCAACGGTGATGCTCCAGCACGGAAGCCGGTCCATCCAGCAGGCGTTACTGAATGATTCGGGGGCAGACGCCAGCCTAATGGACGCCGGTTTTGCCGCTAGGTTGGGCATGCCGATCCGCCCGCTGGTGGAACCATGGGAGACTGCAGCTCTCGATGGTCGGCCGTTGTGGAGGATCACCCATCACACAGAACAGGTAAGGATGAGGTTTCTCGACATGCATTCCGTGGAGAACTACGTTCCTGATTGTGCATGACTGTCACCACCCGGTGATTCTGGGTCACACCTGGCTGCGACGACACAACCCCCAGATCAACTGGAGGAGCGGGGAGATTGAGCAGTGGGGAAAGGAGTGCGAAGTTGACTGTTTGCCAGGACTGCAGATTTGGCAACCTCTGCTGGACAGAGCAGGGGAGAGTTGATGTGGCTGGGGTTCCTGAATGCTACCTGGATCTTAGAGAGGTGTTCAGTAAGAAGAAGGCCACACAGCTGCCCCCGCACCGTTCCCATGATTGTGCCATCAATCTACAACCGGGGTCCTCTCCACCCAGTTGTCCCCCAAGGAGAGAACAGCTATGAAGGACTACCTGGATAGAGCCCTGGCGGCGGGGCTGATTCGTCCATCGTCCTCCCCAGCCGGTGCAGGGTTTTTCTTTGTGGGCAAAAAGGATGGATCCCTTCGGCCCTGCATTGATTACAGGGGCCTGAACGATATCACCATTCGGGATTCCTACCCCGTCCCTCAGCTGGTGTCTGCTTTTGAGGTGTTGGCCGAAGCATGGACCTTTACGAAACTGGACCTCTGCAACGCCTACCACCTGGTCCTCATAAGGGAGGGGGACGAGTGGAAAACGGCGTTTAACACCCTCACTGGACATTTTGAGTAAACACCCAACGCCCCAGCAGTGTTCCAGGGATTGGTGAATGACGTCTTGGGAGACATTATTAACGAATTTGTGTTTGTGTACCTTGACGATATCTTGATTTTCTCAAAGACAGAGGAGGAACACCGACGTCACGTGAGGAGAGTTCTAGGGCGGTTACTGGAGAACCAGTTATTCGTCAAAGCCGAGAAATGTGAGTTCCACGTCTCCACGGTGTCGTTCCTTGGTTTTGTCATCTCCCAGGGCCACATTGGCATGGACCCCGCGAAGACCCGGGCAGTGGCGGCGTGGCCCACACCGCAGAACCGACGTGATGTCCAGCGGTTCCTGGGATTTGCCAACTTTTACAGGCGTTTCATCCGGCGGTTGCACGCCCTCACCTCAGCAAAGGTGAGTTTTCAGTGGTCGCCAGAGGCGGAGGCGGCATTCAAGCGGTTGCGGTCCAGCTTCTCGACAGCTCCCATCCTCCGGATGCCGGATTCACGACAATTCGTAGTGGAAGTGGACGCCTCACAGACCGGGGTTGGGGCGGTTATTTCATAGCGGGACCCAGAGGATGGTAAGCTTCACCCCTTCGCCTTCGTGTCCCGCAAATTGTCGCAGGCGGAGTGGAATTATGACATTAAGATCAAGAACTACTGGCGGTGAAGGCGGCGCTGGAGGAGTGGAGACATTGGCTAGAGGGAGCAGACCAGCCATTCCTGGTCTACACGGATCACAAGAACCTTGAATACATCAAGTCGGCCAAGCGTCTGAACTCCTGCAAGGCCCGATGGTCCCTGTTCTTTGCTCGGTTTAACTTTCACTTATCTTACTGCCCAGGCACCAAGAACACGAAGTCAGATGCCTTATCCCGGTTGCACGGGACGGGGTTGGAAGAGGCAGAACCAGCCACCATCCTGCCAACGGACTGCGTGGGGGCAGTGACGTGGGGAATCGAGGCACGGGTCAAGGCAGCCATCCTTTTTTTTAATTCAAATTAAAAAGTCAGCTTTTTAATTTGAATTCCTCTGCAGCTACTGTCAGCTGTTTTAAATGTTTCCACAACTATACTTTCAGCTCTTGAACTTTATTGGAATTCTACCATTTTCCGAGCTGTCCGCCAAACTGACCCGCAGGCTGGACATCAGTGAGAGCAATGTGGCTCCTTGGGCCAGCCGCATCTTTAACCCCTATACGGACTTCAAGGACTTTTCCCGAAAGTAGATCAAGCATGCAATTGCAGAAGAGGCAGAAAGGCAACGCCAGATGTCAATTCAATGAGTTACCACTTATGAACAACAATAACAACTTTCTTGTGATAAAACCAAATCAGTCTCTTATGCCGTGAATTCTTGTCGCGGTTCAGTGACCTCTGCTTAAATCTGAAGAAAAATGCACACAAAACCATATTCCTTTTAATGTTTATTAATCTAACACTACTGGATATATGTATAACATAATATGGAAATACTCAAATAAACAGAGCAGACATTGAGAAAACAATCAGAATAAGACAGTGAATGAATCAATGAGTGAAAACACAAAAAATGGTCAAGACCTGAGTGTGTGATGGCTTTGATCAAGCGAGAAGAGTATTGGTTTCTAACTTGTACAAATCTAAGGATAACTAATCAATTTGGAATGTTCAATTTTAGCGCTTTGAGAAACACTAGAATCCCCAGAGGATTGGAGATGTTCGTCTTGCCTTAGTTTGGAGCTGTAGGCCAGGTGCCACAACCTCTGGTCCAGGAATCGTCGCCTGCGGTGATGATGACTGCTCGGGGTCAGCGAAGTACAGTAACAGTCACCCAGGCTGGACTTTCCAAGGTGTTTCAAAGCGTCAGCGCTACTTAAACCAGCCCAAAAGGAAACGGGCTGAAATCTAATTAGCTCGATCAAAAATAGCGAGTCAATTAAGGACTGGTTGTAATAGTTTCAGTTTCGCAGAGTTTCTTGATGACTTTCTAACGTTACAAAATCCGTCCGTTCGTGTTTTTTAGTTTAACTTAGGTTTACAAAATTTAAGAACAAAGGAAAATTAAAGAAAATAATGAGGATACCTAATTGTAGCTGGTGGACGTAGTCTGTGTATGTTGCACAGATTAAAAGAAGTAA
Source organism: Betta splendens (assembly GCF_900634795.4). Taxonomy (NCBI): domain Eukaryota; kingdom Metazoa; phylum Chordata; class Actinopteri; order Anabantiformes; family Osphronemidae; genus Betta; species Betta splendens. The sequence continues at coordinate 168,253 of NC_040893.2, forward strand.
AGAAGGTGAGTATCTTTTTTCAATCTAATATCAAATGAAAACATTTTGTCCACAGAATACAATGGCATCAGTTTCATGGAAGTTGAAAGTTCTGGTGCATCTGAACCAATAGAAGTCTCTTGTTCTCTTGATGAGCACATTTCACATTTTATGGCTGGTGGTCCCAGTTCTGGGAGAGGCAGCTTCTCAGTGATAAATGTGACAGCCTGTCCTTTTGGCATGATAAGCAGAAGTGGAATCCTTTGAGATTTACAGGTAGATCAACAAAGTGGACTCATGGTTCTTTGATATAGACATTTGAGATGTTGGCGCCAATTGGTGCCTGTTGTGATAGCAACCAGTCTCCTGTAGTGGAGAAAGATTCAGGGTCCCTTATCTCTTGGGACTGGAAAGGACGTGGAGGCCCCTCAATGAGGGAGTTAAATTCACATGTAGGTCAGGTTACCTCAGTCCAGACGTGAATTGCTACACACTGGACCAACTAGTAGATGCCAACGTCATTACCCTGGTGAACAGAATGAGTCAACAGCTTGGTGATAACTGAGAAAAAAAACAAGTGCTCTCAGGGTGTGCCTGGACCCTTGAGAGCCTAATACAGCAGTTAAAAGACAGCATTACTCCATCTTGGCACCCACAAACGTACAGAGCAAGATGGCGGGATACTATAGGAGAAAAACAGCTACTGGCAAATAAAGCTTGACAGGCAGTCATCCCTCCTGTGCATATTTAACACCATGAGCCAGTGAAGTCTTCCAGCAAAAGAACAGCATTTGGTGACATCAAGGGAGTTAATGTTATAGCAGATGACATGATCATAGCCGCAGCTGATAAACAGCAAAACAGCTTAGCAAACACTGCACTGAACTGCAGAACACAAAAAACAGACCTAATCAAGGTTTAATCTGCATAGATTTCCATCACTAGTTGCAATATTTATTGAACCTCTAGCCACAGCAATAAGACAGCATGAAGGAATTACTGGAATATCGACCAAATCAGTAAATCATAAAAAAGGTTTATATGCTGACGATGTGTTACTGTTTCTCCTGGAGCCACAGGCGTCTCTTCCTACAACTATTAGCCTCATAGATGAAATCTCAGGACTTTCAGAATGCTCTATTAACTGGACAAAATCTATAGTGCCAATAGTCAATACACTTTCCGACTTGGCATATCAAAGGGATAACACATCTGAAACATATTTTCACAAGAGACACAAGTTTTCCTCTTTTGAAGAATTAGTGTCCCACTATGAAATCACTAGTGCCAATTTTCTTAACGACAACTAAAGTCAATACTTAAAGCAATAACTAAGAATACTCCTATTCAGATGCAACCACCGCCAGCAATAAAATTATTTATTGCTATATCAGGGAAAAGGACTGTATCAAAAGTCTACATGTATATTTTAATTTACAATGTTGATCCGACAGTGAGCCTTCCTATCTCTGAATGGTAGGCTGATCTGGCCACTACTAAATTTTCTGGAATAATATACTGTATAATCTAATTTATTCAGAATGACAAAAAATACAAAATTACAACTAATACAATATACAATTCTTCATAGAACACATTATACAGGTAAAATGGCTCTCACAAACTCAAATGTTTGCCCTCATTATACATAAAACACAGCAGATAGATTCCTTCATGCATTCTGGTCATGTTCACCTGTGCAGCAATTTTGGCAAGGAGTATGTGAACACCTGTCAACCTGGTTAAACTGTCCAATCCCAGCGGCCCCTTTTAGGAGATCTAACTGAGCTTGACCTAGAGACAAACTCATCACACACACTTCTTTCTGTCCTGTGTCGCAAAGAAAATCATTCTCATGAACTGGGAAAAGAAATTGAGCATTACTCAGTACTTGCTCTAGTGGTCCAATGTCCTCTGGTAACTGCTCGGGCCTGTCGCGGGGGGGGGGTTCGAGGTTGGCCCTCGATGCACAGCCGCGAAGTGTGTTGGTTTGAGTGGAGCCCTATTCGGGGCAAGCATGAGAATGCTTTGAGCGAGAGAATGGGTAAGTGTGACAGAGGGGTGAGGATGGTTCCGGCTGTGCTGCGTGTGGTGCCGGGGCGGGATGGGTAGCAGAGCTAGGTCTGTGAGCGGCGTTCTACTGATGGAGGGACCTACAGTTTTAAATGCATTCGTCACGCACACTCATCCAGGACTTTAGCGGCTGCCTCCAGGGGGGGCAGTGGACAGAGCCTGGCTCTGTCTGCTGGACCCCTCGTGTGAACATGGTTGTCTTCCAAATTTCCTCATACCTAGGTACATTCACATACATTCAAGGCTGGGGGTGGGCTCTTTCACTGGTGGAGAGATCACCACCCAGGTTTAACTGCACAATAGACATTTAGGGTGGGGACACACTGTCTGGGGGAAACACCGTCAATCAGCGGTCGTGCTCCAGGAGGTGTCTCCACTTTCAGTGCACTCTAGTTCCACACATTCATGTTCAAGCTGGGTTGCAGGGTTCTGGGGTGCCTTTTCTGCTGCCCCCTGCTTCTCCCGGGCTTGAGATCAAACGAATGGTGTGGGTGTGAGAATGTATGTGAGAGTGCATGGGTCCACGTATGACTAGTTTGATGTGAGAGAGTTTATGGTGTGTGTGTGTGTGTGTATGTGTGTGTGTGTGTGTGTGTGTTTGTGTGTGTGTGTGTGTGTGTGTGTGTTTGTGTGTGTGTGTGTGTGTGTGTGTGTGTGTGTGTGTGTGTGTGTGTGTGTGTGTGTGTGTGTGTGTGTGTGTGTGTGTTGATGTACGTGTGGGTGTGCGTCTGTGTCTGTCTGAGTACGTATGCGTGTGGTGCAGTTGGTTTGTTGGGGGTCCCATTTTCTGCCCAGGGTGCGTGGTTCCGCTGACTTTGTGGTCTTTTTTCTGCTGGCTTCCACCAATTGCCAGCCTTGTGCTGCAGACCTGATGTGGTGCCAGGGGATATGGTTGGGCCGATAAGGAATTGAAGGCCCCGCTCCGCTCGTGTGGGGGTGGTGGGCACAGGAGTGTTTGCCCTTGGCTCTCATGGGGCAGACAGCATTGACCCACGGTGGTCCACTCTGACCACTGATCATGTCAGGGCCAGGTGCTGTCCAGTTTTTCATACCTGAGACTCTTTGTTGGATGTCTGCCACTGTGATAGTCACTTGATTCTGTTCAGGGAGGTTGCTGTGGTCTTCCCTCAGATCCACCAGCCACTGTGCATCTATGTTGTGTGATGCCTCCCTCTCTCATATCCCTTTCCAGTACTGTTCAGTTTCCAGCCTTGGTGGGTCTGCTCTGTTGTTATTACCCTGCCATTGAGAGTACACTTTCGCAGGTTGTGTTGCGAACAGCCGGTTTATTCGTCTGGCTTCGTTGTCTCTGGTGTATCTCTTTAGGCGGCTGGCCAAGGCTTGTAGCCTTTGCTTGGCAGTTTCGAGTGCTTCAGGTATGGTCATCTGGCTGTACCTCTTAGGCATCGGTCTTTTCATTGCACCTCTCTGGGCCTCTGTCATTTGGCTCACTTCCCTCCGAGCTGCCTTGATTTTTGCCTCCAACCTTCGTTTCCATGGTGGGTATTGTTTCTCATGGCTCCCATGGTTTCTCTTATAGCCAAGCACCTCTAGGATCACTGATGCTGAAGCGTATATCAGCTCATTGGTTTCTGTGATTGTTGTGGTAGGGATCACTCTCAATGCTGCATTTACATCTTTCATGAGACTTTCTGATGGTACTTCACTTACCCGTTGTAGTTGGCTTCGGGGTTGCCTGTTCAATCTCGCCATGATCTTATCTTTCAGGTCAGTCGCTGCCTCGCTCAGCGTATCTGTGCTTATTGGGGCTTCGTACACAATTTCCGGTTGGGGAGATGGTGAAACCTCCCCTCTGACCTGGCGTCCTGGCTCCCCCTTGCCGTAGCATTTGTGTTGTATCTCTTCAATCTCAAGTTGTGATAGCAGTTGCCGTTTGTGGAGCTACTACTAGAACTGAGCTACCAGTTGCTTCGCAGTCAGTCTTGAATGTGGGTTTCTCCGTTCACATTCGCCACACATTCTATTCATGTAACCCCTCTGACTAGGGTTACTTGAGTAGTAGCATTCCAACAGTTCTCTGTTCTCGCATCTTAGCCAGTAGCCCATTTCTCGTCAAGGTGCTCTGGTTCCCCAACACCTGACGCAGACCTTGTTAGACCGGGCGACGTCTGAGCCGGTATCTCATGTGGTTCATTGTCTCTCATGATATAGGTAGGCGGTAGCTTGAAGGGTCTTGCCCAAGGACCCACACTGGATGATTATTTGACCTAACGGGGATTCGAACCAGGGACCACCCGTATAAAAGTCAAGCGACTTTACCGATAGAGCTACGCTCACCAATATATATATTGGTGAGCTACGCTCGCTGGATAGCTCAATCGGTAAAGTCACAGGACTTGCATGCGGGGGGTTCCCGGTTTGAATCCCCGTTGGGGCGAATAGGCATCCAGTGTGGGTCCTTGGGCAAGACCCTTCAAGCTACCGCCTACCTCATATCATGAGAGACAATGAACCACATGAGATACCGGCTCAGACGTCGCCCGGTCTAACAAGGTCTGCGTCAGGTGTTGGGGAACCAGAGCACCTTGGTGAGAAGTGGGCTACTGGAATAAGAAAGAAATGGCTAAGATGCGAGAACAAGGCTCTGTTGGAATGCTACTACTCAAGTAACCCTAGTCAGAGGGGCTATATGCAAAGAATGTGCGGTGAATGGGAACGGAGAAATCCACATTCAAGGCTGACGGCGAAGCAACTAGTAGCTCAGTGTTCCAACATCCACAAACGGCAACTGCTATCACAAATTGAGATAGACGAGATACAACACAAATGCTACGGCAAGGGGGAGCCAGGACGCCAGGTCAGAGGGGAGACTCCACCATCTCCCCAACCGGAAATTGGGTACGAAGCCCCAATAAGCACAAATACGCTGAGCGAGGCAGCGACTGACCTGAAAGATAAGATCATGGCGAGATTGAACAGGCAACCCCAAACCCCACTAAAACGGCTAAGTGAAGTACCATCAGAAAGTCTCATGGAAGATGTGAATGCAGCATTGAGAGCAATCCCTACCACAACAATCACAGAAACCAATGAGCTGATATACGCTTCAGCATCAGTGATCCTAGAGGTGCTTGGCTATAAGAGCAACCATGGGAGCCATGAGAAACAATAGCCACCATGGAAACGAAGGTTGGAGGCAAAAATCAAGGCAGCTCGGAGGGAAGTGAGCCAAATGACAGAGGCCCAGAGAGGTGCAATGAAAAGACCGATGCCCAAGAGGTACAGCCAGATGCCCATACTTGAAGCACTCGAAACTGCCAAGCAAAGGCTACAAGCCTTGGCCAGCCGCCTAAAGAGATACACCAGAGATAACGAAGCCAGACGAATAAACCGGCTGTTCGCAACACAACCTGCGAAAGTGTACTCTCAATGGCAGGCAACAGTACTGGAAGGGTATATGGGAAAGGGAGGCATCACACAACAGTGATGCACAGTGGCTGGTGGATCTGAGGGAAGACCACAGCAACCTCCCTGAACAGAATCCAGTGACTATCACAGTGGCAGACATCCAACATAGAGTCTCAGGTATGAAAAACTGGACAGCACCTGGCCCTGACATGATCCACGCCTACTGGCTAAAGAAGCTCACTGCAATCCATGAGCGCCTGGCAGCACAAATGAACCAGCTGCTAAGGGATGGGACTCACCCTGAATGGCTAACCGAAGGGCGAACGATCCTGATAATGAAGGATCCCTCAAAGGGTACAGTCCCATCCAACTACCGGCCAATAACCTGTCTCTCCACAACATGGAAGTTCATGTCAGGCATCATCGCAGCTAAGATAAGTGGGCACATGGGTCAATACATGAGCAAAGCACAGAAGGGCATTGGTAAGGATACCAGAGGAGCCAAACACCAACTCCTGGTAGACAGAACAGTCGCCCAAGACTGCAGAATGCGACACACCAACCTGTGCACAGCCTGGATCGACTACAAGAAAGCCAATGACTCAATGCCACACACATGGATCACTGAATGCTTGGAGCTGTACAACATCAACAGAACTCTAAGGGCCTTCATTGCAAACTCGATGAGGTTGTAGAGAACCACCCTTGAAGCCAATGGGAAGCCACTTGCCCAAGTATCCATCAAATGTGGCATATACCAAGGAGATGCACTGTCCCCACTGCTGTTCTGCATAGGTCTGAACCCCCTCAGCCAAATAATAAACAAGACTGGCTATGGATACCGACTCCGGAACGGGGCCACCATAAGTCACCTCCTCTACATGGATGACATCAAGCTGTACGCCAAGAGTGAGCGAGACATCGACTCGCTGATCCACACCACCAGGATCTACAGCTCGGACATCGGGATGTCATTTGGACTCGAGAAATGTGGGAGGATGGTGACAAAGAGAGGCAAGGTAATCCACACAGAAGGGGTCTCACTCCCAGAAGGAAGAATAGCAGACATTGAGGACAATTACAAGTACCTTGGAATACCACAGGCAAACGGCAACCTTGAACAGGCAACAAGGAATGCGGCAACAGCCAAATACCTCCAACGAGTAAGGCAAGTCCTAAGAAGCCAGCTCAATGGCAAGAACAAATCCCGGGCAATAAACAGCTACGCTCTGCCAGTGATCAGATACCCTGCGGGAATAATAAGGTGGCCAAAGGAAGAGATACAGACCACAGATGTTAAGACACGAAAGCTCCTCACCATGCATGGAGGGTTCCACCCCAAATCCAGCACCCTGAGACTGTACGCTAGCTGCAAGGAAGGAGGCCGAGGACTAGTGAGCGTGAGAGCCACTATCCAGGATGAAACATCCAAGATCCATAAGTACATCAAGGATAAGGCCCCCAACAGATGACGTGCTGAGTGAATGTCTCAGGCAGTGGAGAACAGAGGATGAGATGCTGGAAGAGGGACCATCATGGGAGGACAAGCCCTTGCACGGGATTGTACCACCGGAACATAACTGAAGTGGCTGATCTCAACAAATCCTACCAATGGCTTGAAAGGGCTGGGCTGAAGGACAGCACAGAGGCACTCATCCTGGCTGCACAGGAGCAGGCCCTGAGCACCAGAGCCATAGAGGCCCAGATCTACCACACCAGACAAGACCCAAGGTGTAGACTGTGCAAAGAGGCCCCAGAGACGGTCCAGCACATAACTGCAGGGTGTAAGATGCTGGCAGGCAAAGCATACATGGAACGCCATAACCAAGTGGCTGGCATAGTATACAGGAACATCTGCGCGGAGTATGGACTGGAAACCCCAAGGTCAAAGTGGGAAACACCTCCCAAGGTGGTAGAGAACGAGCGAGCCAAGATCCTGTGGGACTTCCAGATCCAGACTGACAGAATGGTAATGGCGAACCAACCAGACATTGTGGTGGTGGATAAAGAGCAGAGGAAAGCCGTAGTGGTGGATATGGCAATACCAAGCGATGGCAACGTCAGGAAAAAGGAACATGAGAAACTAGAGAAATACCAAGGGCTCAGAGAAGAACTGGAGAAGGCTTGGAAGGTGAAGGCCACAGTGGTGCCTGTGGTGATCGGAGCACTAGGGGCTGTGACCCCCAAACTGGAGGAGTGGCTACGACAGATCCCTGGAAAACATCCGAAATCTCAGTCCAGAAAAGTGCAGTCCTAGGAACAGCAAGGATACTGCGCAGAACCCTCAAGCTCCCTGGCCTCTGGTAGAGGACCCGAGCTTGGAAAAGTGGATGAGACCACCCGCGGGGGGTGAGAATAGAGTGTGTATATATATATACCTATATATATATATATATTGCTCTATATAAGGTATATATATATATATATATATATATATATATATATATATATATATATATACTATATATATATATATATATATATATATATATATGCACTCGAAACTGCCAAGCAAAGGCTACAAGCCTTGGCCAGCCGCCTAAAGAGATACACCAGAGATAACGAAGCCAGACAAATAAACCGGCTGTTCGCAACACAACCTGCGAAAGTGTACTCTCAATGGCAGGGTAATAACAACAGAGCAGACACACCAAGGCTGGAAACTGAACAGTACTGGAAGGGTATATGGGAAAGGGAGGCATCACACAACAGTGATGCACAGTGGCTGGTGGATCTGAGGGAAGACCACAGCAACCTCCCTGAACAGAATCCAGTGACTATCACAGTGGCAGACATCCAACATAGAGTCTCAGGTATGAAAAACTGGACAGCACCTGGCCCTGACATGATCCACGCCTACTGGCTAAAGAAGCTCACTGTAATCCATGAGCGCCTGGCAGCACAAATGAACCAGCTGCTAAGGGATGGGACTCACCCTGAATGGCTAACCGAAGGGCGAACGATCCTGATAATGAAGGATCCCTCAAAGGGTACAGTCCCATCCAACTACCGACCAATAACCTGTCTCTCCACAACATGGAAGCTCATGTCAGGCATCATCGCAGCTAAGATAAGTGGGCACATGGGTCAATACATGAGCAAAGCACAGAAGGGCATTGGTAATACCAGAGGAGCCAAACACCAACTCCTGGTAGACAGAACAGTCGCCCAAGACTGCAGAATGCGACACACCAACCTGTGCACAGCCTGGATCGACTACAAGAAAGCCTATGACTCAATGCCACACATATGGATCACTGTATGCTTGGAGCTGTACAACATCAACAGAACTCTAAGGGCCTTCATTGCAAACTCGATGAGGTTGTGGAGAACCACCCTTGAAGCCAATGGGAAGCCACTTGCCCAAGTATCCATCAAATGTGGCATATACCAAGGAGATGCACTGTCCCCACTGCTGTTCTGCATAGGTCTGAACCCCCTCAGCCAAATAATAAACAAGACTGGCTATGGATACCGACTCCGGAACGGGGCCACCATAAGTCACCTCCTCTACATGGATGACATCAAGCTGTACGCCAAGAGTGAGCGAGACATCGACTCACTGATCCACACCACCAGGATCTACAGCTCGGACATCGGGATGTCATTCGGGCTCGAGAAATGTGGGAGGATGGTGACAAAGAGAGGCAAGGTAATCCACACAGAAGGGGTCTCACTCCCAGAAGGAACAATAGCAGACATTGAGGACAATTACAAGTACCTTGGAATACCACAGGCAAACGGCAACTTGAACAGGCAACAAGGAATGCGGCAACAGCCAAATACCTCCAACGAGTAAGGCAAGTCCTAAGAAGCCAGCTCAATGGCAAGAACAAATCCTGGGCAATAAACAGCTACGCTCTGCCAGTGATCAGATACCCTGCGGGAATAATAAGGTGGCCAAAGGAAGAGATACAGACCACAGATGTTAAGACACGAAAGCTCCTCACCATGCATGGAGGGTTCCACCCCAAATCCAGCACCCTGAGACTGTACGCTAGCTGCAAAGAAGGAGGCCGAGGATTTGTAAGCAAGAGAGCCACTATCCAGGATGAAACATCCAAGATCCATAAGTACATCAAGGATAAGGCACAGATGACGTGCTGAGTGAATGTCTCAGGCAGTGGAGAACAGAAGATGAGATGCTGGATGAGGAACCATCATGGGAGGACAAGCCCTTGCAAGGGATGTACCACCGGAACATAACTGAAGTGGCTGATCTCAACAAATCCTACCAATGGCTTGAAAGGGCTGGACTGAAGGACAGCACAGAGGCACTCATCCTGGCTGCACAGGAGCAGGCCCTGAGCACCAGAGCCATAGAAGCCCAGATCTACCACACCAGACAAGACCCAAGGTGTAGACTGTGCAAAGAAGCCCCTGAGACGGTCCAGCACATAACTGCAGGGTGTAAGATGCTGGCAGGGAAAGCATACATGGGACGCCATAACCAAGTGGCTGGCATAGTATACAGGTCAAAGTGGGAAACACCTCCCAAGGTGGTAGTGAATGAGCGAGCCAAGATCCTGTGGGACTTCCAGATACAGACAGACAGAATGGTAAGGGCGAACCAACCAGACATTGTGGTGGTGGACAAAGAGCAGAGGAAAGCCATAGTCGTGGATGTGGCAATACCAAGCGATGGCAACATCAGGAAAAAGGAACATGAGAAACTAGAGAAATACCAAGGGCTCAGAGAAGAACTGGAGAAGGCTTGGAAGGTGAAGGCCACAGTGGTGCCTGTGGTGATCGGAGTGGCAGTGACCCCCAAATTGGAGGAGTGGCTACAACAGATCCCTGGAAAAACATCCGAAATCTCAGTCCAGAAAAGTGCAGTCCTAGGAACAGCAAGGATACTGCGCAGAACCCTCAAGCTCCCTGGCCTCTGGTAGAGAACCCGAGCTTGGAAAGTGGATGAGACCACCCGTGGAGGGTGAGAATAGAGTGGTATATATATAATGAACGGAACAGAATTAAAAGTGTGTGAGAATACTTTTAAAATGATGCTTGTTAAACTTAATCCAGGCTCCAAAGACAAAACACAGAGGTTTGGCATTGGCACTTTATTGAAAGCAGATCGCAGCATTTCAGGAGCAAACTTACTCACTCCTCATTTTCTTTTAACTACAACACGAATAGCGTTCTAACAGTGCCACTTCTTGTAAGACTTGATTTGTGTAGCTCATGCACAGACAAGACAATAAAACATTGTCAAGGCATCGACACGGACAGCTAAAATGTTTTTCCTGTTACAAACAGAAGCAACCAGTGAGATAATTACGGACAGTGTTTTGCTTTAGTTGTCAGAGCTACCATTACATTTTAAGGCGTATACTATCATCTAGTGGGTAGCAGAGATTATTGCGCCACCAGACTTAAATCGATACCTAAAAAGCTGTTGCTTGTGTCTGAGTTAAGGAGTAGCCAATCGCATAACTGCCTTCGCCCTGTTTGACTTGATTGACAGACAAAGTCATTCTGCTGTAAAACAACATTATGAAATAAATACGGCACTGGGGAAAAGGGCATTATGCAATAAAAGCGACTTTGGAAAAACAACATTTTGACATTTTAAAATAAAAACTTCTGTATTTAAATAAAAAGGCAGATGTAATCATTTGTAATATTATGAAAATAATCATTATGAAATTGATTTTCATCATAATTATTTTCATAATTTTAATAATTTCAAATAGCAGATTTTGTAGTATAACTAAACATATTTCATAAAAATAAGCTTACTTTGGAAAATGTTGAAAAATGTGATTATTTCCTAATTTCATGGTCAGTTTACATAATTGTCTCTCATTTATTTATATAGGTATTTATTTAACAATGTCCTATTCGTTGATTTAAAAGAGACTGATCATACTTTTCACTTTAAAGAATATGGGACTTCAATGTGTCATTAAGGTCTCTGTAAATTTTCATTCCATAAAACCCTTTAGATCGTCCACACTGCCCCTGTCAATGTGTGGAAGATGTGTCTCATTGGTAACGTTGCATTTACTTCAAGTTTTTTTTTTTTTCTCAAGTTTCCTGATGGATAAAACACTAAAACACTCATTGTATGTTGGATGTAGACCACCTGTGGAATTACTCATTTACCATTTGAGTAGAAATGTGTTTTTTGTGTGTGCAATACTCATTGAATTTTTTAATTTACACAAGCTCTTTATTTATGGCTGGATCACCTTTATAGCTTACCATATTAGAAAGAGAAAAACATGTAATTTCAATACTATGATTTCCTGAATAAAAGTGTTTTCCCCTCAGAAAAACAGAGTTTAGTGAAATTTGTAATAGTTAAAGCCAACTTTATTGTCAACCAAAAAAAAATGCACCACTACCCCAAAGCTAGAACAAACTGTTATCTTCACACTCCAACGTGCAATGTATAGGTAATTGAGTTAATCAAGAAGTCTGTGGGTTTGAGGACAGAAGCTTTTGCAGGGCCTTGCAGATGAAGATGAAATGCTTGATGGAAGTAGGGTAAACAGTCCATGTCCTGGGTAGGGGGTACACTTGGTTATGTTGGAGATTTGTTTCTGCAGCAGGACAGGTATAGTTGTAAACAGATGACTAGGGAGAAGACTGAGCAGAAGCAGTCCTCTACCAGATGGAAGCTGTGGCTGTCTTTCACCATCACCTCATTAAAACAAAGGTACTGCAATCAGAATTGTACATTAGTGAAATGTTCAGTATTATGTAGGTCAAAACCTTCTCTAATGTAGCAATACACAATACCAGACAAAAAATTAAACCGAAGAGGACAGGGTAAAAAAACAGATAAACAGTTGTTACAATTCAAATATAAAATCTAAACAGTGTATTAAAATTAAAATCTTCTATTGCCTATCTTACTGTTGGTACATACAGATGTACATTCCTTCACTCCTGAGCTGGGCAGCAGATGTCTGTGTACCAACAGTCTGCAGTGATTTCTCTGTTTGACAGCCTCCTTGCATGTGGGTAACCGGGATGTCCCCCCTACCTTACAGAAAAGACAATGTTACATTTACTGTTAATTGTATTGGTCCTACAAATATAATGGCGTTGGTACACAAGTTATAGGTAACTGACCAGATAAGCAGCAGTTATTGTAGAGATGTAATTGTAGAGAGTAATTAGCAACTAAGCTTGTGTTAATCATGTTAGAATTTGATAGAACAATGACATAACCCCAAATCACAAGTTGATTTAGGCTGTGACACAGGACGGGGTTATAACAAACATAACCGCGTTCATCGACCAGCTGTAGCTCTAAAGTGCAAAGGCCTAACGGCATGCTAACTGCTAACTAACACACAAATAGCGGCAGCACATGCCAACAGGACAAAAGCTCGATCCACCACTCCCTGGCTGTCGCTGATCAAAGGCCTATAGCTATTAGCTGTTCCCCACACAGGTGTGTGTTTGCGCCAACTCAGAGTAGCACATTTGAAAAGGACAAAGACTCTGTTGACTCGCTGTAGGCGTTAGCAAAGCTTGCTATAAAGTTGTCTCACATATGGGTTACTACATTTTAAACAGACCAACTAACATATTTAGACATCACAAGTATCAAGCATATACTTGCTACAGCAAGCTAGATCCACCGCTCCCTGCCTTTAGCCGCTCGAAGGCCGATAGCTATCAGCTGTTCCCCCCAGGTGAGTGCGATTACAGAAAAAGGCCAAAAGCTAGACCCACTGTTTCCTGCCTGTAGCCGCTCGAAGGCCGATGGCTATTAGCTGTTCCCCCTAGGTGTATGTAATTGCAGAAAAAGGCCAAAAGCTAGACCCACCGTTCCCTGTCTGTAGTTGCTCAAAGGCCGATAGGTATTAGCTTTTCTCCACCCAGTTGTGTGGCTGCAGGAGCCCACATGAGCACATTTGAAGGGGATAAAGGATCTGTCGACTGGCTGTAGCCGTTAGCACAGCTAGCTACTAGCTTGCCTCACACATGGGTTACTACATTTTAAGCAGACAAACTAACATTTTAAAACTTTATAATTATCAAGCATGTACTTACTTCAGTGAGTGGATGACGGACTGTAGGAATAAATCCTTATTTTCCAACAGGAGCCGTGAAACAAATCCAGCATTGCACGCACCCTTGTTTGAAATGCACATACGTATAAATGCTGAGGCAGTGTTTCTGGCACCGGTCCGTTTAAAATAAAAGTGACCCACAAAGTCTTCACTTGTTGATCCCTTGGTAAAGTGAATAGACTTTGGTGTTGGTTAAAACACACAAGAACTGAAAACTTTGAGTTAGAGGGGGGAAATGGCGGAAGTCCAGTTTTGGTTCGGTATCATTGCGGGGGTGGTAGTTCAGGCTTTGCAGGGAGAACTTCCTGCTTCTGTGACGACAGGGGGGGAACGGTTTCAGAGTAGGACGAGGTCTGTCTCCATTGGATAAATTAACCAGGAACCAGGGTCATACAATGTAGTGACTTCAACTGGACAGAGATACAGGAGAAATAGACAACACCTGAGATCAAGCCAACACGTGAGTGACCAGGTCACTGAGGACGAGAACAACATTGACACAGCTACTCCATTGCCACTCAGTGAGCCTAAAGCCATCTCACTACCATTTGAGTAGAAATGTTTTTTTTTTTTTGTGTGTGCAATACTCATTGAATTTTTTAATTTACACAAGCACTTTATTTATGGCTGGATCACCTTTATAGCTTACCATATTAGAAAGAGAAAAACATGTAACTTCAATACTATGATTTCCTGAATAAAAGTGTTTTCCCCTCAGAAACAGCAGAACCTGGACTAACATATCCAGCAACAGAAGATAAGCATACAAAGAGTGGGAGGCTGGTTAAGCAGCCAAGCCGGTTCCAAGGGTTCGAGATGGGCTGCCTCCCCGATGGTCAGCCCCCCCTGATGGGTTATTGTCCTGGGACTTCTGACCCTACAGTATGTTCCTAGAAACAGTTCACAGTTCACATAGACATTAGGTCATGAGACTTTTAAAACTGAAATTGAGTTCATGTTTTGCAACTGTGCTACTAATAGGCAATAATATAGGCACGACTGTGACCAACAGCCTGTGACAATGACTGTTGTGCTTTGTTAAAGACATAGGAGCAGAAGTGATAAGTAAAAGGTAGAAAACTCAAAAGGAATGGATGTGTGTCACTCTACATGTTGGATTATGGCATTGAATGTGACTGCGCACTTGTAGGAGCAGTTATGGTAGTGAGTAGAAGGTGGAGCGGGAGTTTGGGACGGGGCCCCTCAGTATGATGTCCTGATAGCACGGCCGTAAGCATGCCAGTTGTAACCATATGCTAAGGTAATAAATAAGATGTGGTTTTACAAAGTCAAAGTGCACCTCCTCCTCATTACCACATACAACACATAACAGGGTTAGGGGTAGCAAAGTATTCTATAATTCTTTTTCAGCTGCTGTTGTTGGTTTCACTGGCAGAAATATTATTATAATTCATTGTAAAAGGAGCATAACTCAAAGAGGAGGTGACAGGCAGATTTAGAAAAGAGGAGAGTTTTAGATACATTCAGCTAAAATAATGTCACTATTGTATGTTGAAATTCAAAACAATTACAAGATGCTGAGTTTTCATAAGGTAAATGGTCTACAATGAACAAATCAATAAATAAATTAATGAAGGAATGGATGAATTACCCCTCTGGGTGTTTTTCTATTATTATTTATTTAAACATTTTCCAGATTCGTGATTGTAGGAAGTGTCAGGGCTGCACCAAAAACCAAGCTTCTCTTTATTTCTGTGGTAAACACAATGTGAGCTATACACCCTAAAAGTCACAGTGGTTCTACAGATCGGATGTGGCTGCCGCTAATAGACAGACAAAGGCTCTTATTGTGAAATAGAGCAGCAGGAAACGTTGGGCGGGTCCTCTGCAGCTTAACACACTGGTACTTGGTCGTCGCAGCCTCGGTCGCAGCACAGACCTGCAGCATGGCATCGGAGGAGTTGTCTCGGAAGCTGCAGTCGCGCCTGGCCGCAACGCGGGAGGCCGAACCGAGCCCGGAGGTCAAGCCGGGTCTGAAGGCCGAACCAAGCGAGAAGGTCGAACTCAGCCCGGTCCGAACGAAAACGCAAGAAGCCGATGCAGCCTGCGGCGACTCGTCCTCCGAGCTGTCTGCCAAACTGACCCGCAGGCTGGACATCAGTGAGGGCAACGCGGCTCCTCGGGCCAGTCGCGTCTTTAACCCCTATACGGAGTTCAAGGAGTTCTCCCGAAAGCAGATCAAGGACATGGAGGCGTTGTTCCGACGGTAAGAGTCCTTTGTCCGACATGTTGGCAGCTCAGGAGGAGATTAGGCTGCTGCAGCTGACGCAGACGTGCAGGTGATGGAATCGCCCATCGGTCCGTCCATCGGTCTAACATGTTGGTGGCGTCACACGGTGACGTAGTAAAACCAAAATAATCCGGACAGAACCACGAGTCACTGAGGCGTGAGCTGCTTGATTTCTACTGTGAGCGTCCTCACATCGTGGTTGATCGTAGATATTATTAGAAGTTGTTTGTCCCTTGGCTCAGGCTGAGTCGTGTCTTTTTGTTCAATAACTGCTGGTCTTGCTGTACATTCTGTAGTGTGTGCATTTCTAGGACCAGAGTCACTGGTTCCAGTCTGAGGATGAGCAGAGTCTGGAGAGACCACAGCATACCAGCATGAGGCTGTTGGATTATGTGATCACTGCAGAGAAACGACATGAGTCATTGTGTTAAAGGCTCACGTGTTGGACAGGCGGTTTATGATGTGATGTGACCAGCAGCAGAGGCCTTGTGTGAAGCAGAATCTACTGTCCATACTTTTGCTAGAGGTTGGGAGGTTTTTCTTCCTGAGCTCAGCATCTCTCATCTCCTCTATTAGAAGGACTAATTTGTCTGCTGGAACTGCTTACTTGTATCTTGTTACCACTTGCTTTGTGGTTCTGTGGACGATCGTTTGGGCTGTGAAGCTCCTTAGCAGCCACGTTTTAATTGAGCTTCTCTTCATTGGCACTCCATCGCTACTCTGATCTCACTCCCACTGTCCACTTTTCCACGGGGCATTCGCTGCCTCCTGACCCACTTTTTTTTGGCTTAAAGACCTATTTGATGTTTTTTAGCAATCTTGGCATGATTCATTTCAACATAATTTTATTAGTCCAGGTCGAGTCTGGATTCTCACATCTTGTTTTTCATGCAGTGATGCACTGAATTCCAATTTTGACCTTTTGTTTCCCCTGACTGGCCACTGTATAACCAGATCAGCTGCCCCTGCAAACTAACCTTGAAAAGGTCATTTATATGGGTACAGTAAGTACATGGCGAACCAGCAGAAGACCAAACACCATAACACATCGTCACAATTCACCCTCATGACCAGAATGAACTGCTTAAGCCACATCTTCATCGTCCTTTCTTCAAAACATCCTAGTTCATCATCTTTCATACAATGTGAAAATTACAGGATGTCAGTTTGGCCTCTTGGATTCTGGATAAGCAGCTGATGGGAGTGAGTCACTCAGATTTGAGCTCATTTATTTCCAAGCAGCTGGAAGCAGTTTGTCAAAGAGCAGATGGAGAATCAGTCTATTTAACATTACAAGTCACTTTCTTTAAAAAAGCTGAAGTAGATTTGTTTTCAGACCATGGACGGTGTATGTGTGCACCAACAGGCAGAGCAGGGGTTGATTGTCGCTGTGTCCCTCTTTGCACATGGGCACATGGCAGCAGGACACACCCTGACTCACTATTCTCTCACATTCCTGCACTCCCACAGAGGGAAGCCAGACTAGAGCATGGCCCCTTTGTCCTCCTGGGTCTAGGGAGAGAGAGAGAGAGAGTCTTTCTCACACGAACACATCCATAATTCAAGGAGTTAAAGTGGGTAACATAACAAGTGGAGCTTCGTCGCTTATTACCTACACAGAGCTTTTCCTACCAAATGGAGGATAATCTGGTTAAGGCCAGAATAAAGCTTCTGTTAGACTTGTGTCTTTAGTGGTGATGCTAAGGGAGGGGGGGGGATACTTGTACAGAGTAACACAGAAAAACAGGAACTTTTGCCAAACAAATTAAAATAGAATACATACAAACAAAAATTTTATTGACATATTATTATTTAATAACAGCTTGCAGTCCCCCTTCTGTAGTGCTTATGTCAATGGAGGTCCTCACTTTGATGTTAGTACAAGGGTGTGTGTGTGTGTGTGTGTGTGTGTGTGTTTGTGTGTGTGTGTGTGTGTGTGTGTGTGTGTACGCGTGTGTGTACGCGTGTGTTCAAACCTCCAGCCATAGTTGGTCTATATTTATTCAAGTCCTTCACCTTTTATAATCTCTGTACTAGGGCTGCTGAATTGGTTCAGTTAACTGAACAAAATTTAATATTGTTTTAAAGCAGGTAAACGTCTCTATTTTTGTACCTCCTCAAAAGACATCTGGACTCAAGCTCCTATAGATGGATAAGTATAAAAGTTTAAAGTCATTACAACATTGTGCAATGCAAAATCTCGCCCATAGCCAGCTGGGTTAGGCTCCAGCACCCCCGTGACCCCGCATTAGGGAATAAGCGGCTTGGAAAATGGATGGATCGAACTGCGAAATTTCATTGCTGTGTCTCATGCCTTAAGTCAAACACACTGTTTCTATAACCTAAGGGGTTTAGACGTTGGGACAAGGTGAGCGAAACATTAGCCTTGTACGTCTGCTGCCTCAGGTGGAGCTTGAAGCATCGTGACCGCCAGCACCTGCTTTGCTTCCTAGGGTTACAGTATGTGACATTGTACAAGTATTGTTCACGTACTAATGATCCATGAAAACCCTGACTCTGTCTGCGACAGTAATAGTTTAGATTTGGAGTATTTCATTTCAAAACCTTCTCTGAAGATTTTCCCCACTCAGCGACACACCCGCTGAGAAACCCACTCTGATCATTGATGACTCCATAGTCCGAAACGTGAAGTTAGAGAATCCAGCGGTCATATTAAGTGTTTGCCTGGGGCCAGAGCGGGCGACATTAAGTCTTATCTTAAGCTCCTGTCTAAGGATAAACATAAGTACGCTAAGATCGTAATACACACAGGAGCTAATGACGCCCGGTTACACTAATCGGAAGTCACTAAAACTAACATTGAGTCGGTGTGTTCGTTCGCCAAAACAATGACGGACTCCGTAGTTTTCTCTGGACCCCTCCCCAATGTGACCAGCGATGACATGTATAGCCGGCTGTCATCGCTCCACCGCTGGTTGTCTAGGTGGTGTCCTGCAAACGGTGTGGGCTTTGTGGCTAATTGTAGCACTTTTTGGGAAAACCTGGGCTGATTAGAAGAGACGGCGTCCATCCCACGTTGAACGGAGCCTCTCTGCTTTCTAGTAACATGGCCATGTTGCTTAGCCTCCCCACTCCGTGACAACTCAGAGTGGAGCCCAGGACGCAGAGTCGCAGTCTTACACGCCTCTCTGCATGTTCTCTACAGCCGCCACCCACTCTTAGTCTTCGTTATCGCATAGAGACTGTGTCTGCTCCCCGACCACCTAAACTATACAAGTCACACACAAATCAAAGAGGAGTGACTTACCAGAATTTAATAAATATCAAAACAGGTACTCTTACAGAACAAAGTAACAGTAAGTTCATAAAGTGTGGTTTATTAAATATCAGATCTCTCTCATCTAAATCCTTGTTAATAAATGACTTTATAAGTGACCATCACATAGATCTGTTCTGCTCACTGAAACCTGGCTGCAGCAGGATGAATATGTTACTTTAAATGAGTCGACTCCAATGAGTCACATCAACTATCATGTTCCAAGAAGTACAGGTAGAGGTGGAGGAGTAGCAGCAATTTATAAATCAGATTTATTAATTACTCCTAAACCTAAACATAGTTATAACTCATTTGAGAGCCTCACTCTGAGCTCTGAGCTTCTCACCCAGACTCTAAAATTCAGAAGCCAGTTGTGTTTTGTATTGTTTACCGTCCTCCTGCTCCATATTCGGAGTTCTTAACTGAATTCTCTGAATTCTTATCTGACTTAGTTCTTAGCACAGATAAAGTCATTGTAGTGGGAGACTTTAACATTCATGTAGATGTTGACAGCAACTGTCTCAGCACTGCTTTTAACTCCTTAATAGACACTATTGGTTTTACACAGCAGGTAAATGAACCCACTCATGGTTTTAACCACACCCTCGATCTTGTCCTGACATACTGTATGGGGTTGAAATTGATAATTTAATAGTTCTTCCCCAAAACCCAGATGTTTATCTGACAACGCTGTTGCCAGATTCAAGCAGATGATTCCATCATCTTTTGCCTCAATGTCTTGTAGATACACAGAGAACAGTCACCTTAATCCTTATGAACAGGTTGACTGTCTTGTGGATGATGCTGCAGCTTCTCTACGTACAATGTTAGACACAGTGGCTCCTCTGAAGAAGAAGACAGTGAATCAGAGGAGGTTAGCTCAGTGGTATAACTCAGAGATCCGCAGCCTAAAGCAAAGGACTAGACAACTAGAAAGACAGTGGCGTTCCAACAAAATAAATGTAAACTGCATTGCATGGAAGGACAGTCTAATGAAATATAAAAAAGCACTTTGTACTGCTAGAAAAACATATTATTCCTCTCTAATTGAGGAAAACAAAAACAACCCCAGGTTTCTTTTCAGCACTGTAGCCAGGCTGACAAAGAGTCATAGCTGTATTGAGTTTACTATCCCCTTAAATCTCAGCAGCTATGACTTTATGAACTACTTTACTAATAAAATTATCATCATTAGAAAAAACATTCAGCAGCGACTTCTTCCAAATGACAGAAAGCACTGTCTAGATCCATCAACTTTAAATTTATTAAATCCTCTGTCTTACCTAGACAGCTTCTTCCCCATAACTCATATGGAGTTAACCTCAATAATTAACTCTTCCAATTCGTCCACTTGTCTTTTAGATCTAATCCCAACCAGATTAATCAAAGAAGTTCTACCTTTATTCAGCTCGTCCATATTAAATCAAATCAACCAATCTTTACAACTAGGCTATGTACCACAGGCTTTTAAGGTGGCTGTGGTCAAACCTCTATTGAAAAAAACAACCCTTGACCCTGGACAACTAGCCAACTATAGGCCCATTTCAAATTTACCCTTTATTTCCAAGATTCTGGAAAAAATCGTGGCTAAACAATTATCTGACCACCTGAGTGGGAATAACCTGTACCTGTAAGATTTTCAGTCAGGATTTAGAAAACATCATAGCACAGAAACAGCTCTGGTTAGAGTCACTAATGATCTTCTATTAGCTTCGGACAATGGTCTAGTTTCTGTCCTTGTCCTGTTAGATCTTAGTGCTGCATTTGATACAATTGATCATAAAATTCTATTACAGATACTAGAACATAGAATCGGGATTAAAGGAACAGCATTGGGGTGGTTTAAATCCTATTTGTTGAACAGATTCCAGTTTGTTCATGTTAATGATGAATTCTCCACATGCACAAGGATTAGCTATGGAGTACCACAGGGTTCTGTGCTGGGTCCAATTCTGTTTAGCCTATACATGTCACCTCTAGGTGAGATTATTAGAAAGCATTCTATTAATTTTCATTTTTACGCAGATGATACTCAGCTATATATGTCCTTGGAACCAAATGAAACAGATCAACTATTCAAAATTCAGGGTTGTTTAAAAGACATCAAATCCTGGATGTCCAAAAACATCCTTCAACTAAACTCAGATGAAACCGAGATTCTTATTGTTGGGCCTAAAAATCTGAGAGAGACACTATTGAGTCAGATAGCCACACTGGATGGCATAACATTAGCTTCAGATTCTACTGAGAGGAACCTTGGTTTCATCTTTGACCAGGATCTCTCTTTTACATCATACATTAAACAAACCTCCAGAACCGCCTACTTCCATCTTAGAAATATAGTTAAAATCAGAAGCATCCTCTCTCAGAGTGATGCAGAGAAACTGATCTTTGCATTTGTTACCTCTAGGCTGGACTACTGTAACTCCTTACTCATAGGATGTCCTAACAGCCCCTTAAAAAGCCTACAACTTATTCAAAATGCTGCAGCCAGAGTTCTGACAGGACTTAGAAAGAGAGATCACATTTCTCCTACATTAGCTTCTCTGCACTGGCTGCCTGTAAAATGTAGGATAGAATTTAAAATTCTCCTACTCACCTACAAAGTACTCAATGATAAAGCTCCTTCTTATCTTAAAGACCTCATAGTTCCTTATGCTCCCAGCAGAACACTTCGTTCTCAGAGCGCTGGGCTACTTGTGGTTCCTAGAGTGTTTAAATGTCTCCTCTGGAACCAGCTCCCTCTTCAGGTTCGAGAAGCTGACACACTCTCCACCTTTAAGACCAGGCTTAAAACCTTCCTTTTTGATAAAGCTTATAGTTAGAGATGGTTCAGGTCACTGGCAATTATTGTTAGTCACAGGAACCATCTCTTAGTTAAGCTGCAATAGACATAGACTGCTGGGGGACTTAATTTATACACTGAGCTCCTCTGTTTCCTTCTACCTCCTCTGTCCAATAACCTCCCACCATTGTCCCATGTTTAACTAACCTTGTCTCTTTCTCTCCAGTAGTTGTGCTTCTCTCCCTTTCTCTCTCCCCCCCCCACCCACCCCCCCCCACCCCCCCCCCCCCCCCCCCCCCCACCCCCCCACTCTCTCTCCCTCTCTGTCCTCACCTACAGGTATCATTGGACTCAAAGTTTGGTGTCTGTGATGGGCAGCTGCGAATCCAACCATCCTGCCTGCATCCAGTCCCTGGTCCTACCATCCTGCCTGTACTCTGTTGTTGCTTGTTGTTGCTTGTTGCTGTTGCTGTGCTTTTCTCTCTCTCTATCCTCTCACCCCAACCGGTTGAGGCAGATGGCCGCCCACATCCAGTCTGGTTCTGCTGGAGGTTTCTTCCTCGTTAGAGAGGGAGTTTTTCCTCTCCACTGTTGCTGTCAAATTAAATGCTTGCTGTATGTGGGATTTGTTGGGTTTAGTTGTGTGAGGTTTTAAACCTTACTTTGTAAAGTGCCTTGAAATAACTTTGTTGTGATTTGGCGCTATATAAATAAAATTGAATTGAATTGAATTGAATTGAATAGACATAAAGTAGAAACAGGTATATGTGCTGTAAATGTAGACCTGAGTCCCAGGCCCAGGTCTCTCTAGAACAGTCTCCAACTATTTCTAGAACATGTCTTAAACCTGAGCTTCTGGCTCATATGAACAGGTTTTGACCCAGTACTGCAGTTTCATCTTAAGGACTCCATGAGTTATTGCTATGTTGTGTACCTGTGCTGGCTTCTCATACCTCCAGCTGAGTGATGCTCTTGGTATTTGCAGGCATGACACTGGGAAAGATGGTTTTATCGACCTGATGGAGCTGAAGCTAATGATGGAGAAGCTGGGAGCTCCACAGACCCACCTGGGGCTGAAGAATATGATCAAGGAGGTGGATGAAGACTTTGATGGCAAGCTGAGCTTCAGAGAGGTGAGACGTGACTCAAGCTGCTGTGACCGATCACACACTACCACACATTAACCTTCATACTCTGTTGTATTTCATGATTCAGACAGCACTTGCTGAACTCTGTTTGGGAGACATTTCATTCAGTTGGTTCATTTTAAACTTTTAGAAATAACAGAATTAAGATTCTTACTGACAGAGAGAGAAGTATGAAACAACTCATTTACATCAAATGCAACAAAAGCATCAGAACATGTGACTGGAACTAAACAACTGCTGCTGGTTGGGTTGCAGGTGTGACAGCTGCATTCGCCTTCAAATAACGCAAATGCAATACAACAACAAAAGAGCAACACGCATGACACAACAGGTGTTTCAAGCAGAACAATTGATGACAGACACAATAAGCAGCAGCAGTATCACACTCAGGGTGGAAACTGGCTGTTACAACAGGAAGCAAAGGAGCAGACCTCCACCCTTAGGTTTTAGCGGTTTCATTGAGTAGTGTGAACACATACTGTACAATATAAAACTTGAAGGCACAGTGCCTTCACATACCACATGAAATACTAGGATTAGAAGCTCTGTTTGAACTGGATAAGTGCTAGTGCTGCTGCTAATTGGTTTCAACCATGCTGGAATTTGTGTCCGGTTCTTGGCAGGCGGACTGAAGATCGCCACATCAACACAGCAGGACGTAAGTGCCTGCACAGGGAGAAGGTGTAAAATGATCTCCAAAATTTTTCTGCAGTTCCTCCTGATCTTCCGGAGAGCAGCGGCTGGAGAGCTACACGAGGAGAGCGGACTGATGGCTCTGGCCAGGCTGTCGGAGATCAATGTGTCCATTGAGGGGGTGATGGGGGCCAAGGACTTCTTTGAAGCCAAGGTATGATGACGGTTTGTACTAAATGCTTTTACGAGCCAAGCTACCTGATGATTTCATGCCAATGTTAAGCTAGATGCTGCTGATTCTATGTCCATAGATGCAGGCTTTGTCTGTGGGCAGCAAGTTTGAAGCTGAGATTCGAGAGGAGAAGGAGGAGCGTAAAAGACAGGAAGTGGAGAAGAAGCAGAGGCAAGCAGCCTTCAAGCAGCTCCAGTCTACCTTCTGCTCCTGACCAGCCATAGCCCAGACACGCTCCCTCAGCGACACCCACGTTTTAGAAATAGCTTCACATTCTGCTCATGGAGCAGAGTGTCAAAATCTGGCACCTTCCTATCCAAATTCTTTGAAGCTGCATTTGGGCTATTCCTCCGCTTGTAAAACATATCACAGCAGCTGGAGCGTAACCTCTCATACGCCGGGAGATCAGCGCTAGAGAATTTATGCAAAAGTATTTGTTGTGGATCTTTCTTTGGATTGGTGTTTTCTGTTGTTCTGAACAGTGCTGTCTCATGTTCCTATCATTAACAATTGTGCTATAAGTGTTAATGAGTGTCATTAAATTAACCTCTAGTACACGTGTCGAGCTCTGTGTGTGCCCCTGCTGGTCTTCCAGCTCCCCCTGCCGATTACCGTGATCAGGTGTATCAGTTGGCTTTTCTAGCTTGTCATTGACTGAACACATCTGGTCAAGCTAATCAGTAGGAGTTGGGGCAGGGAGAGGCGGTAAACCGGCATCACTTCGACAATAAGTGTTTACATCACACTATTGGGTCAGTGGGCTAAGAACGCTTGGCGTCATCTGTAAAGGAATGGTTCACATTTCGGGTGGTTGACATGCTTGAGTCTAATTTCTGTGTTCTGTACATTGTACTAACCCTGGCATTTCCCCAATTCACCTCCTTTAAATCTTCTGTGCAAAGACCACAGAGTTTTGGCTTCCTCTTAGGGGAGGTCCCCAGTCCTTGACCCTATCCCATCTGTGATTGCTCATGTAGGCACCAGACCTGAGGACTGGCCTAGGATCCCTTGTTCTCCATGCTGTCTGTATAATCAGCGGCATGAGTGCACAGGAATGACACATTCAATCTCAAATGAATGCAAATCATGTCCCTCAGCCCTGTAGCATAACAAGACAAGCCCCAAGGCCACTTCAGTGAGTGCGATTGGTCACCAGCTTCTTCACAGCCAGAACCTGTTAGGTTTTGGTGTGTCCCTTAAACTGACCTGCTTCAGTACGTTAAGGTGGAAAACAGACAGCTAGCAGCCGTAGCTAAGCATAGCCCACCCCACGTCTATAGGCATCCTGAACCTGATCCTACCGGTGTCACAGTGCTTCGGATCATCTAGACATGGATCTTGGAGTCTTCAGATCAGATTTTCTCTAAGCTGTGTGTATTGTTACTGTGAATGCTCTTTTTCTCTGTAGCATGTTCAAGGTGTCATAACATAACTACTAATGTGAGATGGACAGTGTATTTTTTCATGAATAAAGTAAAGTAGTCTATATTGTTATGTGTTTGAGACCTACAGTATATGTTGCCAAATCTGGAAAGGTCGATGAAATCTATTTTTGGGCACTTGTACAGTTATTGTGTTGTTATAATCCCTGTTGGAATGCAAATGTTTGACTGACTGGAATAAATTAAGGTGATTAAAAAATCTGAGATTGTAGTGAGCATCGATGGACTGAACATGAGGAGTGTTCATGCAGTGTCTGACAGAACTGACCTGTCCTACTGGCTGAGGGATAGCTTATATTCACTGCTACTAACGTGTTTAACCTGATACAAATAAATGGAGGGAGATGGGACACGGAGAGATTAGGTAGAGAAATGCAGGCTGCTCTACTCGAAAGATGAATCTATTATTCTAAAAATAAAAGTGGAGGCCTCTTCATCCACGAGGCTCTGGTTATGATGTCCAGAAGCAGGCACATCAGCTGTTTCCTGCTGATCTGGATTAGAACTAATGACTCCTTGTCTCATTGGTGGGAGAATCACAGCCACTCTCCCAATGTCAATTCAATTCTATTCTATTCTATTTGTATAGTGCCAAATCACAACAAGGTTATCTCAAGGCACTTTACAAGTTAAGGTTTAAGACCTTATACAACTGAACCCAACAGATCCCACATACAGCAAGCATTTAATAAACAATTTACAGCAACAGTGGACATGAAAAATGTCTGGATTTACGTCTGGATTTAAACCATCCCAGTGCTGTTCCTTTAATTCCGATGCTATGTTCTAATCTCTGTAATAGAATGTTATGATTATTGTATCAAATGCAGCACAAAGATCTAACAGGAAAAAGACAGAAACTAGACCATTGTCTGAAGCTAATAGAAGATCATTAGTGACTCTAACCAGAGCTGTTTCTGTGGAAGGGTTGACTAAGAGCCATGGCTGTGTACTATCCCTTTACATCTCAGCAGCAATGACTTTATGAACTACTTTACTAATAAAACTATCACTATTAGAGAAGACATTCAGCAGGGATGTCCTCTAAATGACAAAAAATTACTGTCTAGCTCCAACAATTTTAATACATTTCCTCTGTCCTACTGTACTTATAGAGCTTTTCCCCCATAACTCATGTGAAGTTAATTTCAATAATTAACTCTTCAAAGTCGTCCACTTGTCTTTTAGACCCAATCCCAACCACATTACTCAAAGACGTTCTACCTTTAATCAGCTCGTCCTTATTAAATCAAATCAACCAATCTTTACTAGTGAAGTGTTGTTTGTGAACGATTTGTTCAATATGAACTAATCTTTTATAAGAGTCGGAAGGAATGAGTCCTCTCAGTGAAGGATTTGTTCAGTTCCATGCAGTACCTTCTCTGGCCACATGGCTGCAGCTGCTTAAGCTCTGTCAGCAGGAGAGGAAATAAAAATGATTCGTTCAGGACTCACTCAACTGAGCGTCCTTACTCAATGAGTCGTTCTTTTGTCACGTGACAGCCGAGCCGCGCAGGCTCTGTAGCGAGCAGCAGGCGCTCCAGTTCATTCCTGATTCGTTCCTACGGATCCTTATGGAACGTGCGTTCTTTTGTCACTGATAAACAAGAAAATTTACAATGTCTGATTTATTGAACATTTATTTATTTGTCACCTGACAGCCAACATACATTATTTCTTCTTGAAATCAAAATTAATTAGTGGTCTTTGATTCTTGTAGATGTGTGTAGTTTTAGTATGTATATAATCTAAAGTGTGTTTGTACAGTAAATCAATACTTTCGAGCATTATATCAACATGTTGATTGTGGGCCTGTATACTCTGCCACAATCATAAAATATAATGAATCATGATGGAATCATCTGCTTTATTCTGGCAAGAGCGTTGTCAGATAAATATCTGCTTGTAATGGAAAAATTGTGCCTTTGTGCTTTTTCTTATCCAACATAGTCGTCAAGTGCTGGTTAGGTGCAATATTGAACATTCTTACACAAAGAAACAAACAGTCTAAACATCTGATGTTCCATTTGACTGACTAATAGTTTATGATATATGTTTGTCTTTTACACCTGGACTCTGGCTCCATTCTATCTGACTCCCCACCAGACCCAAGGCTGTTAAAGCGAATGCATCTTGTCTTGGAAGCTTGGTGTTCCTTCCTTTGGATAACAAGACACGATGATACAGAAGTGAGAATGCAAACATTCTCACTCACAGCGAGATAAAGTGGCACAAACAATTCCATTGCTGCAGAGAGACATTCCACCAGAGCCAGAGAAAGGGGTTAAAAGGCAGAGACAACTTTAGGATCGTGGGCTCTTTGCATTACACCTTTGTGGTGTGTGCACTGATCTCGCCAGCTGGTTTTCGGTTTGTTGATGTGCACGATCAACATCCATGTTTTTGATTTGCTTTCCCCATTATTTTTATTTTCCTTTATTTTTATAATAAATCTCACAAAAGACAACTCTCTCATCTGCCTATTAATGGGAAAATTTCCACCACACTGCTATAGTAAGATTTCTTTCTAGCTGCTGCTAGGTCAATTATGGTAAATTCAAAAGTTAATTGATTACCGTTAATTAACAAACGGTCAGATAACAGAGGATTTTGGGGAATAAGTGATAAATTATCAGTTTCAACCCCATATGTCAGGACAAGATTGAGGGTATGGTTAAAACAATGAGTGGGTTCTGGTGAGTGAAACCAATGGTGTCTATTAATGAGTTAAAAGCAGTGCTGAAACAGTCACTGTCAACATCTACAGGAATGTTAAAATTTCCCACTACAATGACTTTATCTGTGCTAAGACCTAAGTCAGATAATAATTCAGAGAATTCAGGTAAGACCTCTGAATACGAAGCAGGAGGACAATAAACAAAACAAAACACAAGTGGCTTCTGAGTTTTAGAGTCTGGGTGAGAAAGGCTCAGAATGAGGCCCTCAAATGAGTTACAGCTATTTTTGGGTTTAGGAGTAATTCGTAAATCTGACTTTTAAATTGCTGCTACTCCTCTGCCTTGACCTCTACTTCTAGGAACAGGATAGTTGATGTGACTCATTTAAATTAACATATGGTCACTTATCAAGTAATAAGGACAAGGATTTAGATGAGAGATCTGACATTAAATAAACCACACTTTAATAACTTACTGTTACTTTTTTCTGTAAGAGGAACCATTTTGATGTTTATAATATTCTTGTAAGTCACTCCTCTTGATTTGTTTGTGACTTGTATAGTTTAGGTGGTCGGGGATAAGACCAAGTCTCTATGCGATAACTAAGACTAGGAGGAGGTGGCGGCTGTAGAGAACATGCAGAGAGCCGTGTAAGACTGCGAATCTGCGCCCTGGGCTCCACTCTGAGTTGTCACGGAGTAGGGAGACTAAGCAACATGGCCATGTTACTAAAGAGCAGAGAGGCTCCATCCAACGTGGGGTGGGAATAATAATAATCTAGTGCTCAAATTAGCCGCAAGACAACTAGCGGTGGAGCAATGACAGCCGGCTACACATGTCATCACTGGTCACATTGGGGAGGGGTCCAGAGAAAACTATGTAGTCCGACATTGTTTTGGCAAAGAAACACACCGACTCAACGCTAGTTTTAGTGACTTCTAATTGGCGTAACCGGGCTTTAGTAGCCCCTGGGTGTATTACAATCTTAGCGTACTTACGCTTATCCTTAGACAGGAGGTTAAGATAAGACTCCATGTCGCTTGCTCTGACCCCAGGCAAACACTTAACTATGACCGCTTGATTCTCTAACTTCAGATTTCGGACTATGGAGTCACCAATGACCCGAGTGGGTTTCTCAGTGGGTGTGTCGCTGAGTGGGCAAAATCTGTTTGAAACATGGTGGGGAACTGTGGGCTAAAGCTATGTTTCTTACAAGCGTTCACCCAGTCACGACCCAGCTGAATGGGGCCTGCTGAGAGACTGCTAGCAGCCAAGCTAGGAGGCTCTGTACCGGCTAATGGGCCCAGGCTAACTGACCTGTTTTCTAAGATGCGAAGCCTAGATTCTAAGCCTAACAACCTCGCCTCCAAACCTGCAACTAGTGTACACCTATTACAGAAACATTACCATCACTAAAGGAGGCAGAGGATAAGCTAAACATAAGACACACCGAGCACCAAACAGAGCGAGAGGCAGAGGAACAGGGGGAAGACATAGCAGGAAACTAAGCTAGCTGGTACGCTAGCAGAGAAAACACTAGACAATAATAAGAATAGGAAAACCTTTAATATTTAACATAATCGAAATTAATTCATTGCTATTTGCTATGGCTTCTGGTAAGAAACATTTTGTATCTTGGGATCACTTCACTGTGTGTACTCTCAATGGCAGGGTAATAGCAGCAGAGCAGACCCACCAAGGCTGGAAACTGAACAGTACTGGAAAGGTATATGGGAAAGGGAGGCGTCACACAACAGTGATGCACAGTGGCTGGTGGATCTGAGGAAAGACCACAGCAACTTCCCTGAACAGAATCCAGTGACTATCACAGTGGCAGACATCCAACAGAGAGTCTCATGTATGAAAAACTGGACAGCACCCGGCCCTGACATGATCCATGCCTACTGGCTAAAGAAGCTCACTGCAATCCATGAGCACCTGGCAGCACCAATGAACCAGCTGCTAAGGGATGGAACCCCCCCTGAATGGCTAACCGAAGGGCGAACAGTCCTGATAATAAAGGATCCCTCAAAGTGTACAGTCCCATCCAACTACCGGCCAATAACTTGCCTCTCCACAACATGGAAGCTCATGTCAGGCATCTTCGCAGCTAATATAAGTGGGCACATGGGTCAATACATGAGCGAAACACAGAAGGGCATTGGTAAGGATACCAGAGGAGCCAAACACCAACTCCTCGTAGACAGAACAGTCGCTTAAGACTGCAGAGTGCGACACACCAATCTGTGCACAGCCTGGATCGACTACAAAAAAGCCTATGACTGAATGCCACACACATGGATCCCTGAATGCTTGGAGCTGTACAACATCAATAGAACTCTAAGGGCCTTCATTGCAAACTCAATGAGGTTGTGAAGAACCACCCTCAAAGCCAATGGGAAGCCACTTGCCCAGGTATCCATCAAATGTGGCATATACCAAAGAGATGCACTGTCCCCACTGCTGTTCTGCATAGGTCTGAACCCCCTCAGCCAAATAATAAACAAGACTGGCTATGGATACCGACTCCGGAACGGGGCCACCATAAGTCACCTCCTCTACATGGATGACATCAAGCTGTACGCCAAGAGTGAGCGAGACATCGACTCGCTGATCCACACCACCAGGATCTACAGCGCGGACATCGGGATGTCATTCGGACTCGAGAAATGCGGGAAGATGGTGACAAAGAGAGGCAAGGTTATCCACACAGAAGGGGTCTCACTCCCAGAAGGAATAATAGCAGACATTGAGGACAACTACAAGTACCTTGGAATACCACAGGCAAACGGCAACCTTGAACAGGCAACAAGGAATGCGGCAACAGCCAAATACCTCCAACGAGTAAGGCAAGTCCTAAGAAGCCAGCTCAATGGCAAGAACAAATCCTGGGCAATAAACAGCTACGCCCTGCCAGTGATCAGATACCCTGCGGGAATAATAAGGTGGCCAAAAGAAGAGATACAGATCAAAGATGTTAAGACACGAAAGCTCCTCACCATGCATGGAGGGTTCCACCCCAAATTCAGCACCCTGAGACTGTATGCTAGCCGCAAGGAAGGAGGCCGAGGACTAGTGAGCGTGAGAACCACTATCCAGGATGAAACATCCAAGATCCATAAGTACATCAAGGATAAGGCTCCGACAGATGACGTGCTGAGTGAATGTCTCAGGCAGTGGAGAACAGAGGATGAGATGCTGGAAGAGGGACCATCATGGGAGGACAAGCCCTTACACGGGATGTACCACCGGAACATAACTGAAGTGGCTGATCTCAACAAATCCTACCAATGGCTTGAAAGGGCTGGACTAAAGGACAGCACAGAGGCACTCATCCTGGCTGCACAGGAGCAGGCCCTGAGTACTAGAGCCATAGAGGCCCAGATCTACCACGCCAGACAAGACCCAAGGTGTAGACTGTGCAAAGAGGCCCCTGAGACGGTCCAGCACATAACTGCAGGGTGTAAAATGCTGGCAGGGAAAGCATACATGTAACGCCATAACCAAGTGGCTGGCATAGTATACAGGAACATCTGCGCGGAGTATGGACTGGAAACCCCAAGGTCAAAGTGGGAAACACTTCCCAAGGTGGTAGAGAACGAGCGAGCCAAGATCCTGTGGGACTTCCAGATCCAGACTGACAGAATGGTAATGGCGAACCAACCAGACATTGTGGTGGTGGATAAAGAGCAGAGGAAAGCCGTAGTGGTGGATGTGGCAATACCAAGCGATGGCAACATCAGGAAAAGGGAACATGAGAAACTAGAAAAATACCAAGGGCTCAGAGAAGAAATGGAGAAGGCTTGGAAGGTGAAGGCCACAGTGGTGCCTGTGGTGATCGGAGCACTAGGGGCTGTGACCCCCAAACTGGAGGAGTGGCTACGACAGATCCCTGGAAAAACATCCGAAATCTCAGTCCAGAAAAGTGCAGTCCTAGGAACAGCAAGGATACTGCGCAGAACCCTCAAGCTCGCTGGCCTCTGGTAGAGGACCTGAGCTTGGATAGTGGATGAGACCACCCGCGGAGCGTGAGAATAGAGTGTGTATATATATATATTTATATATATATATATATATATATATATATATATATACAGGTGTCAGCCTTTACGGCAATCAGCTTTCATTAGCAGCGCGGTATCACCTGGTCTTTAGCTCGTTGGAGCTGTGCTACGTCTTTTTGGCCTATAGGTGGCGATTAGCCCCCACACTGGCCTTTATGACACTGTCCTATACTATATCCATATATATATATATATATACACATGTTATGTAGGCCCATGTAGAGTTACATCTTTACACCTCTGTGGTGTAATGGTTTGTGTATTGTTTAACTGCCTTGATGTGTCATTTTTTTGTCTCGGGTTCGAATCTCTGTGGAAGCAGAAGTTGTAATTACTGAACATTTTTATATTTTAGCATACAAGATAATAACAAATGATTAATAGAGCTGGCTGCCCGTATTATTTAGCAGAGCTACAGCCATGTTCCCAAGAGGTTCACCAGCCGCTTTCGGCAGTGAGTCATAGACGGACGTTGTTCTGCCCGCTTTAATGTAGACATGGAACTCTTCACAATTTTTTCAAACGTAGATTTTGTTAATTTTGTTATTCATATACAACATGTAAATGCAAATGCTAAAAATTACAGAAAAGATGACAGTACACCCATCAAGTTTTAACAAATGTGCAATAAAAATATAAACAGAAAACGCTTGAAAGCGTTTCCGTTTTATATTTCGTTATTATTCCTTTCACCTGTACCTACGAAGTTGACCAGCTGTTTATTCTGGTGAATGAAAGTGGGCGGGGCCATCCACGTCCCAGAGTGGGGACACTGGGGGGAAGGGGAAACACGCATCAACATGCAGGACATAGATCTGCGTTTCTCTGCGTTTGCGTTTTATATTCCGTTGCGTTTTATATTCCGTTTATTTCGTTATTTTCCCTTTCACCTGTACCACATAAAGTCATTGCAGAGCTACAGCCATGTTCCCAAGAGGTTCACCAGCCGCTTTCAGCGTGACACACGCATGGACGTTGTTCTGCCCGCTTTCATGTAGACACAAAACTCATCAAAGTAAAAGAGCTCAGTGCAGCATTTGCAATTACATGTATATTAATAACGAAATAAACGGAATGTAAAGTATAATGCTTTGAAGAGTTTTGTGTCTACATAAAAGCGTCTGGTCAACTTTGTCAATATATGGCATCAGTAAGTGGGGGAATAACGGCCCAAAGCAACAGGCTGTTGTAAGAGGAGGCTGTAGCAGAGGAACACAAGTCTTTGTCCTGTATGTTGATGCGCCCAGCCCCTTTTTAATGGGCCGTAAATAGCCCCGCACACTTTTTTTTATCAGACAGATATGAAAGTGGGAATAACGAAATAAACGATATGTAAAGTAAAACACCTTCAAGAGGTTCGTCTACATCAAAGCGGGCAAATCACATGTGAATATTTTAATTTTTTTGTAAATAAAAATAATGTTGCCCTGTTCAAACCTGGGGAATAAAAACGATTCTGATTCTGAAAGCGGCTGATCAACTTTGTAGGAACACATTTCATATATTAGAGGTGAAAGGGAGACTAGCATCCCAACGCTGAGGCTGCAGCAGCAGAGAAACGCAGATCTTTGTCCTGCGTGTTGATGCGCGTTTCCCCTTCCCCCAGTGTCCCCACTCTGGCACGTGGATTGCCCCGCCCACTTTCATTTACCAGACGGACATGAAAGAGGGAATAACGAAATAAACAGCTGGTCAACTTTGTAGGAACATTGTAGGAGTATTGTTGATGTCTTTTATTTCTTCCTTCTGTGAGACCGCAACAATGACACTCATAGCGGTGGAACATTCTAACAGTGGATGCCACTCATAGAGTCATAGGAACTTTTCAGCCTTGCCGACAGGAGCAGGGCAGCAAGCCCATGCGACCCCATAAATACCATAAGAAGAGCGTTTAAAAAAAGTCAAGTAAAAGGTTTTCTGAAAGGTTTTCAGTGATCGTGCTGCCCGATCTCACATGGAGCTTTTTCTTTGTCTCTGAGCTAAAGTATTTTACACCTATTGAACGAGTGGAGATAATATGTTAATGTCTCTGTGCCAATACGGAGTAGGGGGAAGGGATGTGAAATTTGCTTTTGCGAGTGAACCAACATCAGACGCTGTGTTTACGACGCAGAGTGAGTTCCAAATCCACTGTGTTGCCTGTGTAATAATAGTAGTAGTAATAATAGTTTGTTTTTCTGCAGATATTGTGGTAAATGTCATTACAGTAAAGTAAAATGTTGGAGCTTCCTTTTTTAACAAACTGCTTTGAATAAATATCGTTTGTCCTTTTTTAAACGAGAAACGGGAAAATGGTCCGTGTATGTTTCAACTGTTTGATTTTTCCCTCAGAATAAAAGCTGGGAAAACGAGAAAACGTTTTCTCATTTTTTTCCTCAAAATTATTCGTTTTTAACACTGTGCTGTGATTAAATTCCGTTCTTTGCTTAAGAGAAACAAGGAAGCGGATGTTCTTTGTATTTCATCTTCTGGACAGTTTAACTAGAAAACGGCTTGATTTCAGCCGATGTTATCTGGAAACGAAAATATAAATACATTACTTAAGTTACCGTTGAGCACCGGCTTCCTGTCGTCGTTGTACTGTGTTTCAACATAGTCTCACTTTCTTACACCGCATGTCTGGTGTCTAACATGCGCACCGTCAGAGCAAACCTTATAGCATGTGTGATAGTGGGGTGGGGGTTTCTCGTTACAATACGAAGTTACTGACTACTTTGCCATGACAGCCAACCCAAACAACCACGTGCTGTGTTACCGGCGTGTCCAGACACATTAACAGGTCCTCCGGTTCTAAAACATTCTAAAACGACGCGTTTTCTCTACTTCCCAGTTTTTATTCTGGAGGGAGAAATCAAACCGTTAAAACGTACATGGACCCGACACTTAAACACGAGGACATACTGTATAAAGACAGCAGCGACATCAGTAATTGACAACAAACACTAGCGTCCATTGATAAATTGATCTAAGGCCTCTGCCTATGAATAAGTGGCTCCTCAGCACCATCGTTGGAACGTCACATCACTGTCT
The DNA here is from genome assembly GCF_900634795.4 of Betta splendens. NCBI lineage: Eukaryota > Metazoa > Chordata > Actinopteri > Anabantiformes > Osphronemidae > Betta > Betta splendens. The sequence goes on from NC_040893.2 coordinate 203,247, forward strand.
GCTTCAGACGGTGAAGCCACTTCCCCGATTCTCTTGTTGCCTGCATTTGACAAGCATACATTTCTGGTTAAGCACTATCTGGACACATCATCTGTCATTTGGGCTCTTACGTTTCATTCATTTCATTCAGTCAGATCAAACTATAGGTCATTGCGGTCTGAGTAAATTTTAAGAGTTTGGTTAAACTTAAAAGCTGCTATTACGAGAGAACGACTTAGTTTTTTGTTCTCTGCGTTTTTCTCAAAAAGAAAAATCAGCTTTAAATCCAACTCTGTGCCTTGTGTCGCAAAAACAACAACACTTGAATTCCGTTTGTCGCTAATATCAAGAGATGACGAAACAAAACGAAAATCCAGTTTGTTTTGTATTTTTTCCTCATGATCAACAAACCAGAAGACGAGTACAGATATACACATAAAATACATTTATAACACAGATTGCTGAATAAATATAGATTGCTATTTTATGTTATTATACTTATATTGTCGTATTGGATTGGCTGGAGGAGGGACTGTGTCTCTCGGCTGGCCTGGGAACTGTGTAAAAACATCAGCCGCTTTGGCAATTGACAACAAACACTAGCCCTCACTAGCGAGCAAAGACGCATAATAATCTATAATATTTAAAAATGAACTACTCTACATTTAATGATACAATACCCTGACATCGTTTTTTGTGCTTAATGTGCAGACACAGATAGAAATGTCAGACCTCACGTCTTTGCGCCACCTGGTGGTTAACACGAGACTAGCACACTGATTTTTTTCAGCTGGCTGCAGGATTACAAATCCTTAGTCGGGGATGCACCCGTTGCGCGCTGGCGATGCACACGTACTGCAGTAAAAAAGGTTGTCGCTTTGAAGTGCTACGACTGTATATGTAGCTATGTAGGACAATACATTGATCTTGGACTTGTTTATTTAGCGCATATTACAAACAAAGCGCTTACTGCCATTATTACAAACCTGTATCCAGTGGACCAAACACCTCGCTGTCTGTGTTCTGTGTTAAAAATCAGTGAAATATATCCCATGCAGTCACTTTAGCTTGGCCCTGTTTCACAACAACAAATTGTTTTGTTTTGCGCTTAAGTACAACAAGGACAAGGAGGCTGGTTGAAGCAGATGATATACTTGCAGTACACCACCAGATTTCACTGTTCTGTGTGGTTAATTTTTCTGGCACAATCAGATGGACCCTGCGGAAGCATTATGAGGCTTCAGCTGCCATCCCTAAGTAAAACGATATTTAGGAAACAGCGGAGAGTAACGCCATACACACGTGGCGGCAGCAAACCTCAGTAGCCAGTAGGGATGCAATACGTTTACTGTCAGTCAGCCAATCCCCCTAAACTTGTTCCAGAAACACCATGTTACACATCTTACTGTTCCCTCTGTAAAGGCTGTGACAGCTGGACATCCTGATGTAACGTGAAGGTTTTAATAGTACTTCTGCTGTAAAGAAGGAGATGTGGTCTGGAAGAAGCTGGTGGTGTGTGCACAGCAGCACAAGAGAACCTTCCACCGCTGAGCTTGTTTAGAAAATATTTATTTAATGTACACTGTACAAAGGCACTGAAGCATGGGAGATACATCCTTCACAATCACATTTAGTGGAACATCTCGTTACATGATTTTTTGCTTAAACCACATAGATAAGACAGTGATTCTCTTCATATTGACAGCCTTTAACGGGACAATAATTCAGATGCACCTTTACTACATTTCTTCCTGACTCTGCTAAATCTAGAGAAATTTATCATTTCACATACTCAACATAGTAAGTTAATTTTTGCTTTTTATAATGATTTAGACAATGATTCTTCTTTTCAAAATAAAGGCACTAATCTATAAATCAATGAGCTGTCGACATCAGTCACTATGGAGTCATCTGATGGCCTTGTTCCACTGGGGAACATCCACCGGAGCTCATCATGACAGTGGAGTCGTAGCCACCTGGTTATGTAGGGATTATTGTGATCAGCTCTGCTGCTGTGCCACAAAGATGATCAGTAACCTTTACTGCCCTGTGCACCTCCAGGCCTACCCCTAGAGCTGGGTTTAGGATGAAGGACTGGCCCAGACTGGGGCATTACCTTGGTGATGAGCCAACATGTGCAGCCTTGTTACATTGGAACTAGTTGCTTCCAAATGTCTAAAGGCCTGATGGTCAAAGTACAGGACAGATCAACTTTTGTTCTGTTCCTCCTCACACTTCTTTATCACCTCCTGTCACAGTGCACAAACAACCTGTTTACTAATGGCACATTTCTAATACTGAACTGTATTTGTATTTACTTTGTATAGCAACCCGATGAGGTTGTCAGACGACGTTATGTGGACTTTAGGTCAGATTTGAAAAACACCCCCTACCTACCGATCACTAATCATAAAGCATTTCACTGGTGGTTACTGATCGTGGTTTATACCAACGTGAGGTGAGCATTTCAGGAATGTGATTTTTTGGAAGACATTTGGATGCAGCCATCTTCCCTCAGCTCATTGTCAGGCCTCAGGCCTGATATGCTGCAGCAGTGATGGGTCAAAACATGTGAATGCTGACTCTGTATATTCCACTCTGTTCATCAAACTGTCCATGTCCAAACCAGCATGACACAGTAAAACCTACTGGGACATAACATAAGGCATGTGCAGATTCCAGCATTAGTTTAGTCATTGGCCTGTCTGTGGACATTTAAAAAAGGAACTTCTTCATTTAATCATAGATAAAACATCTTGTGTGAATATAGAAACATATATACACACACTGAGGCTTTGAGTTGAAGATGACGTTTGTCTACATTTACATACTGGGACAGGAGGACGAGCTGACGCACATCCCAATGGTCTTAGACACAAATAAGAGCAGCATGGTCCTTCATTTTTAATTAGTCTCAACTTCATTAGTGTAAATATTTCCTCTGGTTCCCTGGTTTTGGTCTGCATCACGTCCTTAGGGAACATGTGGCCAAGGCTCAGGAAGGCGTTGGTGAGTCTACTCTCATAATACACACAATCCAGAACTACTGAAGTTGTGCAACAGAAGTAAATCCCACTTTACACATTAGTAAAGGCCTCATTAATCTTTAAGTTTCACATTCACATACATTTGCTACTGGACCTGCTTGTATTGAGAAAATATTGAGAAGATTCAAGATGCGTGAATCAGAGAAAAGAATAGCTTTACACTAAAAACGCCTGCTTATGTTTCAGCTCTGTTTAATGCAGCTCCTTATGAAGTATTTAACAGAGCACTGCTCATGACCTGCCCTTTCACAGTAACCCCCCAACCACCCACTAATCCGTCAGAGCAGCTCCTGTCTTGAAGGTGCAGTGCTGTCAAATGTGAAGGAGGCCTTTTGTGAGTCATCCTGCGCTTTTCTCCCCACTGAGGTGAGTTTTAATGACGTAGCTGCGAGTTAGTGAATATGTTGCTATGGGTTAAAATCATCAATAGACCTTGATGGCCACACACAAAAACGAGCCCAATAGTTAACAGTTACAGTAAGTTCTGGGAAAGGGTGGTTGGTTACGCATTCAAAGCGATAAGGTGGGAGCATGAGTTAGTAGGAAGCCAGTGGGGAATTAAATGTATTTTCAAGTGTTAAATGCAGAGTCAACTACTCAAATCAAGCAGCTTCTGACAAACTACCTGGCCCCTTCCCTGCCCCGTATTTCTCTGATTCTCCCCCATCTTACTCCATCCTATCGCTGCCATCTCCGTTGATCTGCACCACACAGTCCTTGTTCAACGGCTCCTTGGAGTGGGCTGTGTCAAAGTGCTGGCTGTTCACCATGTACCTCCCCTGGGCGTCCAGGCCCAAGGCCGGCACAAACCGACGCTCAAACTGGATTTCCTGGCGCAGGTAAGAGGTCCTCTTCTGACAGGAGTCGCCAGTTCCCTCCTGCAGGGCCGACAGGAACACCACCACCTCGAAGTGGTTGGAGGTGCCCTCACACAGTGCGGGGAACAGGGGGCTCCGGCGGTCCAAGGGATGGAAAAAGGTGAGTGGGAAGATGAAGAACGGACAGGGCTCCTGGCCCAGACTGTCCAGGCGAAAGTCCAGAGAGGTCTGGTGCAGGGCTTGGCCTTCGTGCTCTTCGTAGAGGACGGCACTCAGCTTAACATCCACCAAAGGCCGGTGCAGGAGGTTGGTGGCTCGTAGCATGAGGCACGTCTGTCCCTGGTGCTGGCCCACCACGGCTTGGGGGCTAAACTCAATGGCTCCCGCTCGCTTCTGGGGACGTGCGATCTTGGCTACAAACGCACCTAAAAGGACAGACACAACAATGTCAAAACACAGTAACATAGATAGCCACTTAACCTTGTTACACGCTGGAGTGGAGGCAGGACGCCTTCGTCATATCGCACCTACATCAAATGAGGAACCCAGGCAGAGAGACTCCCTGAGAAGCAGAGCCATCACCTGCTGCACTGCTGCCGCCCAGGAGCTAATTGGAGGTTTCACCCTTTTAACTGACTTATAAATCAATTATGAGAAATTTATGTCTTTGACAACACTACCTCCAAGAATCAGTTGATTCCAAAAGCTGCCTCAGCATTCATTACATTGTACACACACATTCACCTAGGGATCTGGAGACCACCTCTGGGCCTGGTGATGGGTTCTGCTGGACTCACTCAGGCTGGTTGTAACCTTACCCTCCCCAGGTCTCTCCCAGTTACTGGCCTATATACATGAATCAACACCATGGTGGCAGCTGTAGGTCCCACCATGATGAGGTACAGCACAACTTGCTGTACCTCATCATGGTGGGACATGGTCTTTATGCTGGGCTTTCTTTATTTTTGTTATAGTTATAGTGGTTATCATCAGTCTCTATTAAACTTAACTGCAATAAAAAATTGTAGGGTTATTCATCAAACCACAATAAGAAGAGCAGCAATCTGCAGAAAAAAACAGCTTGGTAATTATAATTAACATGTAGAAATAACAATCCAGTGACAAACATAAACAATCCTAAATTAATTTAATATAGACTAACTAAAACGAAGCAACAGATTGGTAGAAAACCCTAATATTTAGTAGAAGTTCACAGGATGTGTCTATAATAACTGGATTCAGTGTGGGCTAAATTAATCCAGGAGCAGTTTAATCATAACATAGGCAACAGAATACATCTCTTTTGGTAACAAGACTGGGCTTTAAAGTCAAGCGAAGTTCATGAGGATATATGGAAAATCGTTTAACCCTCATTTTGGTTTTGTGCAGCCTTCTGGTCCCAGCCTGTCACATGGCCACGTATACAGACAGCCCACATGCAGAGGCAGACTACGACACTAAGCCATGGATTTTTATGAGATGACTGTGTTTCTGTTTGTTAAGTTACAGAAAAGGTAAAGAAGCAAAGCATCAGCTCTGGTGTAGGTGATAGTCACCTACCCACGGGTGTAGTGTAATACCAAGGAATGTCCAGCAGAGGTCACCCAGAAGCAATCAACTCCTCCCCAGTGCTGAACCTCTTAGCTCAGCATCTATATATATATATATAGTATGTTATATATATGTTATATATATATAACAACTATGAGCGGTTTGGCCACATGTGGTCACATGAAGTAAACTACCCATAGGATGTTTACAACATCTACTGTGTCAGTGTGTAAAAGCAGGTAGGAAACAGACCCATTCAGCAGGTTTTAATGTCTGTGATGAAGCACTGATGTGTGCGTGTGTGCAAAGACCAATCGTACCTGTGATAAATGCTTCCAGCATGAGTCCCAGCAGCATCTGCACAGCCAGTAAAGCTATGGCACTGGGACAGTCCCCACTGGGAAACATGGTGCCATAGCCAATGGTTAGCTGAGTCTCCAGAGAGAAGGAGAAGGCGGCCGTGAAGCTGGTGATATGCTTCACACAGACCACGTGGCCCTGTGGGGGAGCGTCATGGTCCTGCACTGCCAAATCGCCATTGAGGTGAGCCAGTAAGTACCACAGACAGGCAAACAGCAGCCAGTGAGTGAGGAAGGAGGCACAGAAGGCCAGCAGCACCCATCTCCAGCGCAGACCCACCACCAGCCCCCACAGATCCTGCACAGCCAGCCTCCAGGTTCTGCTCGATGTACTGTGCCACAAGCCCGAGGGACACAGTTGGGGGCGCAGCGCACAGTGTCCGTCCTTGGTGACGAGACGTTGGCGTGGCGGAGAGGACAAGAGGGGAGAGGAAGCTGCCTTCCCACCCAGAACACTGCTGCTAGATTTGGTTGTCATGACTGCAGCTGGATCTCAGCAGGGTTGGAGCAAGGTGTGATCCTGAAATGAAGGATGACAGACACAAAAGGATGCTGAGCGAGTTCAAAGACATGGACCCAATGTATCTCTATCATCAATTTACAACATTACTCCCAAACTGGTACTAAGATTAATACACTAACGCAGTGAAAGGTTTGCTTCTGCTGGTCTGCTTACATCTTAAAGCAGAACCATTGTGGGACCAGATGTATGTGCAGGCCGGTCGGACAGGCAGACAGCTAGAGTCTTGTCCTCTCCAGAGTTTCTATTTCTATGTCAATATTGTTGCCAGGAGATTAGAGCAGGTCCCAGCTGGGAATCTGTCTGAGGAACACAGCGACATGCAGAGTAGGAATGTGTCTTACATCTGTGGGGAGCTTTAAACTTATTGCACTGCATGGCTCTCTGCTCCTCTTCAACAATTACAACATATATTTTCCACCACTTTACACAAGCATACATTGTGCACATGTGGCTGCTTTTGATGCTTTAGCTGTGAACCCTTCACACAGACGCAGGGTGTAGGAATGGCAGGTTTAAATGAAGCGCTATAGGAGAGGCTTATAATAACAATAATAAGAATTTCATGGTTTTTAATCAGTGAAAAATACAAAACTTCTTCAGTCAGTTCACAAGCGGTCAGCAGCAACCTGAGTACAGCAGGAAGCAGGAGGGTAAGCGCCGCGCGGCAGCTCTGTGCTGCTGAGACTCAGGTCTACCTGAACTGTGACTTGAGACAAAACATATGTAGCCAGTTTGGCCCTACCAACGTCTGTGAAGCTGCTGCGGTGTGTCTTTAGTGAATGGGAGGCGCCGGCCTCTGATTTCACTGAAACTCATTCTTGGTTTAGAGCTTCTGTGTTGATTGGTGAACAAGCATCTGGTGCCTGGCTCAAAGGGCCAATTCTCTTAGATTAGTTCACTAGTGTACAACACCAATATCCTCAGTTCAGTGTGTGTGTGTGTGTGTGTGTGTGTGTGTGTGTGTGTGTGTGTGTGTGTGTGTGTGTGTGTGTGTGTGTGTGTGTGTGTGTGTGTGAGACAGCTGTGCGCATGCATGTCTCCCCCCGACAGCTATCATACTAATATTACGTGGTACCTAATGTGGTAGCTCGACGTCAGTTGTTGTGAACGAGTGTGAACACATTTCAATGCACACAGACACAAACACACTGATGAGGTTTTATTCCTGGAATACTTTCTTTTCAGGTCTGATGGTGAAGTCAAGACTGAGCCTGTGAGAAAAAAAGGGTCCTCTGCTGCAGACAGACTGTGGTTTATACTGTCTGTGTATATAGAATCGTACAGCTTCTTTGTTCAGTATTTTAACACTGAGGTAATATCGGAGTTTTATATGTTGAACAATACATTCACTCAAACTGTTTGAATGAGATTAAATAAATCTCCTGTTGCTCAAACAGAATCATATTATAGTTTACTCTTCCAACTATTTTAACGGCTGCTTCAAGTCAACTCTTATATTTGTAAGTCCAATGATGACGCAAGCTGTTCAATACACTAACCGCCTAAGTCGTCCGTGGGCAACAGTTACACAACATGCAGCCATTGATCAAGACAACAGTTGTGTGTGAAGGCAAACTGCCTTGTCCACTTTGAGCATGTTTCTTGACTTTACATCTCATTTCTTTATTGTCATAGGAATTAAAAGAATGCGTCCAGGACGCGCTGCCTGACATACAACCACGCAAACAAAAAGCACTTTGTGCAGCGTGACAGCTGTGAGGAGCATGAAGCCCCTGAGGACGGAGTGTAATATAGCCAGTCTCATCAGCCATTTTCCCCACACTGTGCTCGTATCTACCCTAACACACATCCAGCAGCCTGGTGGCTTTGTGGCCTGCTCCAAGGAGTGTTTTATGTATTTTATGTGCTCGATCACTTGATCACGCCATGAATTCGTGTGAAACAGAAGAAGCCACGTTTGATCATCGCCTTGCTAGGGTGATTTCAACTGTCCTGACTTTCACATGCCCTTGTGGTCTGAGCCTCAGTCACTGTCCAAGTCCACTTCAGTCACTGCAGCATTAACACTGGTAAAACCCACGTCAACATGTGAACATGCTGATCAGTTCACAGTTATCAGTCACTTATTGTCCTGGTATCAGTGGCTCAGTTCTGTACTTACCTGGAGCTGGAGTCCAAACAGGGGCCCTCTGGCCTTCTCACCTAGAAGCTGGTCTGAGGTCTGGCCAAGTGGGTAAAAGGGGCCAAAGCAGATAGATAGAAGTGCCACCAGTCCCTGGTATGGACAAGGTGTAAATCCCAGAGGAGTCCCAAGCAGAAAGTGATAGAGCGTCACCCCCAGATAGGTTTTCTTGGGGTGGGTGCCAGGACTGAACACGGCGCTCTCTGCTCGTCCGATGTGCAGCTTCCAGCTCCGGGGCGAAAATGATTCAATTGGTCACATTACTCTGCATGGAGCCTATTAGTGTTCCCGGAAGAGAGAAGAGCGAGGGAGAGGGAGGAGGGGGAAGAACAACACCTTGTCACAGTTCATTCAAAGAGTTGCTTGTTGCTGGTTGGTGTCCCGCAGACACTGGCTCTGCAGACAGGGTGGTGCATCTGTGTGTGCGAGCGTGTGCATGCATGTACTGTATGTGCAGGCATGTACAAGCTGCCAGTCCTCACTTCTAATAGCACATCAACTTCCAATGTGTCATGTGCTGCTTCAATTACACGTCTGTGATTTTGCATATTTGGACCAGCTGTTAAGATTAGCCTCATTCATTAGCAAGCGTTTTTTACAATAGTTAACATATTAACCAAAGAGCTTCGCAGCTTGTGACAACAAAGCACTTGAGCCACATGACAGGAGGCTAAATGTCAATAGTGCTTTTTGACCCTGGAGTTGCAGGACAGTTTGTTGGTAGGTCCGCTAGCACCAGATCAGCACTCACACGGATGCTTCAGTACAGTATCAGACTCTGTGTTTGAGTCTTTGTGGTTCCTGAGCTCGAGTCCTAATGTTGGATGACCACCACTGCACTAAATGTGTTCACAGCCAGGTGAGCCGATCCTCCTCTGGTTAAGGACTGAGGCTTTGATAGAGCAGATGATCCTGATAACAACAGGGGGATGACGTCAGATCAAAGGGTTGCAGTGTGCGTGACCCAGTGCATTGTGGGAGCTGCCTGTCAGCAATGGCCCCTCCAGGCCCCTGTCGTCCTGCTGCCTGTGTCAGAATGTGAGGCGCTGTAGCTGCTTTATTCTGGCTGTGGCTTCATTCTCTCTCATTAGTCTGAAGAGTGGGACATGGCTCGTTCACCTACCGCTGGGAATCTTCATGTTCACTCACTCCCCACTTTTGTAGTTTTTCTCCAAGAGGGGAAATTACAGGCTTGAATGATTCTCATACACATGTGAGAACATGGGACATAGTGTTCATGCTGCTGTTTGTCTTTTTACTCAGTCACTCAAACAAATAAAGGTGCTTTCCTACGTTTGAGTTTGTATGGTTTTTTAAATTCCATCCACCCCTCTGTCAAATGCAGTCAAAAAGTGTGACATGAGTGAAAGCTTCAGGTATCACATACTATACATTTAGGTGGGCAGATGGTCGTGTTCTGGCTGAGCTCTCAGCTTATTTAATGTTCTGTACAGTTCGTCAGTCTGGACCTCTCATGACATGCTGTGTAATTTGTAGGACTTGCATGTAGGCTGCTGTAGGTTGCTGTAGGTTGCTGTAAGTTGCATTAGAATTTCCATTCTTTCCATTCCAGGTTGCTTTAGGTAGCCGTCGACAGGTTACCGTAGGTTGACACATTGGTTGGTTGGTTTAGGTTGATTTGGGTTACCATTGGTTGCTGTAGTTTGCTGTATGCTTTCATACAGTAGGTTGCTGTGCAATGCTTGGGGTTCAATGTCTTCAAAAGACATAAAAACAGACTTTCCATTGAACACATGATGTGATTTGTTTTTTAGAAGCAACATCAACATTAATCTCTAAGGCCCACGACAAAGCAACTGTGTTAGTACTTCCTGTAGGTCAAGAGCTTGAATCATAGGTGAGTGTTGATCCATTAATGTCCTGATGTGCAATCATAGCTCACACACAGTAGGCAGATGGTGATGATGAAGGTGTTCAGACCTCTTCCTTCGAAATGCTCAGTAATGTTAACATCAGGTTTTGAAAAACATGTTTCTGTAACTTTACTGCTGCTGTCTTTATTTTATGTCTTGTTTGGATTATAGTTGATGTCACGTAAAGATTTAAAGCATGTAGAAGAAGAAGTTACTTATTGCTTGCACACTAAGACAATGGACTAAGACAATGGTGTGTGTGTGTGTGTGTGTGTGTGTGTGTGTGTGTGTGTGTGTGTGTGTGTGTGTGTGTGTGTGTGTGTGTAAAGCTTTGTACTGCACACAATGTTTTTGCTCTAGATTTGACTTCTGACCTTTTCACCTTTTTGAAACAAGGTTGCTTTTAATTGCCTTGGGTTGCTTTAGGTTGCCGTAGGTTGCTCTAGATGTGACTCCTGACTTCTTGACCCTTTTGAAACAAGACAAGTAGACTATAGATGTAGGAGCCATAGAGTTTACACACTGACAGTGTCTCGTGTCCACTCGCCGGTCACACGGTTGGAACGTCTGACTAGTCTCAGAGCAGAGCTCTGTACACACAGAGACGGACAGTGTTCCACATGATTACAGACATGATCACTGCACTGTGCTGGAGTGCGTAGCTAACCGCTGGCAGGTTAGGATCCACTACAGTTAAGCTTGCAGCAGATTCTTTTCATGTCGGGGCTTGTGCAGTGACCTTGCAGCCTTGACAGTTTCTACCAACGTATGTAAGCTACTTTAAATATTTCTAACTTTGAAGAACATTTTCATGTGAGCCTGTAGAGTTTGGCTCCTGCTCTCAGCCCTCTCAGCAGGAGGATGGGCACTGCAGGGGCCCATGGGGTTGTCAGTTAGAGAGCTGTCACCTCTGAAACCTTAGCTTAAACCAACACAACATAATCATAACTACTCATTTTGTCATATTCAATATGAAAAGCTACTTGTTAGCTTATGGCTAATTGTAAAGATTGAGTAGAATTAATGGCCCACTGGTATTATTTTATCACCCACAGATTCCATTCATAATCAGTTGAATGTCATTAAACTTATGCAGGTTTTTAAAGAACCAGTCAAGACACTGGAAAGTGGGACCCGATTCAATGCACAGAGACACTGAGCAGGAGATTAGAGGTGAAGGTGTCAGGTCCTCATCATCTGACAAGTCTGATCTGAGTCCCAATCATAGGTTTTATTATTATTTTTTCCTCCCAGGTCATAGTTTATTCTATTCAAACCGATAAAGGCCTGAAGCATATCATCAAACAATGACAGGTTTTAATTTGGAAGCCTGACTTTCACTGCTGAGTTTTAGCAAGTCCAAACAAGTATCATGGAAGGAATCTGCTGGATGCTGCCAGAGCGAGTTCACACAGTTAATGATGCAGCGTGTTAGACGGTGGGCTGTTAGACATAAAGAGTTGTTTTACTGACAACCTTTCAACCTTGTGACTAACAAATGAACACAACATGCAGTCACAAGCCTATGTACCATTAAATATTATGTACAGCACTTATAGCTTTTCCTTTAGGCTGTTTGGACAAAATGAGTCTATTTACTTTAGAAATTCAATCAGATGCAGGCTGAGGGGAGGCATTGGCGAGGGATTAATATTTAGACACACTGTTCAAAACATCAGAGGCTGACATGATTGTTGAGGGAAACAAGACACTTCACACTAGTTCATCTCTTACTATTTGGTTAGTGGAGTCCTGCAGCCAAGACATTCTGTAAAAGAATCAGGTCAGAATTATATATTATTCCTGTGTAGTCTCATTGTGGTGGAAAATGATCATTCATGTCCAAAAGCTGAGTCAAGATCCTAGTTCTGCTTCAATGTGCCCTGCTCATCCCACAGCTGACCACCTGGATCAGGTGTTCAGTCAGACACAGGACCAACAGACAGCAGGCGTTTAGTGTCTGATTCAGGTCTTGTGGAGAGAAGCTACTGATGGAACTGGACTGGGTTCACATGGGCCTCTTGAGAAGCTAAGCTTCAGCTCTGCTCTGATCCAAGAGTTAATGCTGCCCACTTCAGTTATTCACACACAGATTTATTTAATAAATTTTATTTCAGTAACACTCGCACTTCTTGTGTCAAGTCACAGCTGAACCAAAGACATTGTCTGGAGCTTCTCACTTAAACATTTTACCATTTTATGGTGACATGGGTCTCTGAGTCTGGAGGAGTAAAGCACAGAGGCCAAGCTGCTGAGGTCCAGTGTGACGTTTCCATGGAGAACTCATATACCAAGACGTTCTACAGAACTTTGTGCTTCCCTCCTCCATGCTACTTACAAGCTTCTGGGATACTGTTTTCTGTCATGAATCTGTAGTTTCGGTTATGGTTTTTCTGCCATTTCCTGTTTTATATTGTCTACTTCCGGTTTTGTTCTGTTTTGGTTTAGTTACAGCTTATTCATCCATTCATGTGATCTCACCATCTGCATTCAATTAGTCATTAGCTCTACTATTTATTCACTAGTACTCACCTTGCTCCTCGCCAGATTGTTTGTTCATGTTCTGTTGTTCAGTGTTCCTGCATTCCCTCCAGTAAGTTTATGATTTTTTGACTCATATCTGTCCAATTGTTCCTTCCTCTGTCTTAGCCCTGTGTACCTTTGCTGGAGTTGTTCTGGATTATTGGTTTCTGAGCATTGCCTGCCTGACCCTAACTTTGCCTGACGTTCTTGGACCTGTCCCTATTAAAAGAGCTTTTACTCCAGTCCTGTCTATGTTCACTGCATTTGGATGCATCTTCCCTGCCGTTCCTGACACTTTTCCAAATAGACCTGGCATCTTCCCACACTTTCAACAGTTCCAGTAGCTGGACTCACTGTGTTTGATGTGCCAATGTGACCTCTGATGTCATGTCTTCTGTCTGTCTCTTTTCTTTTCTTTGTGAATGACCACTCGGAGCTGCTCTAGATGTTGGTAACAGCAGGTTTATTCAGCAACTGTAGTTTCACAAGGGAAAAGGGAAAAAGGCAAAACAGGATCATGTGCTGTGGGCAATCTGCTTGTACACGCTCCGTCTCTGGGGAAATCCTTCGCGCTTCTCAAGATTACCCATACATAGTTCACAACTGTCTATAATGAGATCATATAGTGGACTGTGTGTTTATGAATAAGATAAAAATAAATAAACAAAAATTATCCTAACCTTACAACAGTAAAGAATAATTAATACGAAATAAAACATACCTACAGTGTAGCTTACACTGGACCGTTACCCTTCTTATATTTTCATACAATATGAATCACTTAACAACAAATTACAGCTCTAATTAAAGCATGTAACTGAGCCAGATAACAAATATAATATCTAGCAATAATGACATACCTGTAGTTTCACAAGGGAAAAGGGAAAAAGGCAAAACAGGATCATGTGCTGTGGGCAATCTGCTTGTACACGCTCTGTCTGGAGAGACAGCACCACTAGAGTTAGCTAGCTAGCTTAAAGCTTCAACATTTTAAGCCAAAACACAGACAAAATGGTTCATAAGTTAACAAAACCATGGTGAACACAATTAACATACAGCTACCATCAGCCTCATAGTACTGGTAAAACTTTCATATATATTTTTTTAATAAATTTTACACACTTTGCCCACGGGCACATTCACAGGCACGTTACCTCTGGGGAAATCCTTCGCGCTTCTGAAGATTACCCATAATCCCTTGTACATACATTCGGTATTAAATACAACACTTTACCAGCAGGTGGCGAATTGCCCCTTTTAGCTGGATTTAACCAGCATACACTTTAACTATGTTACACCAACAAAGAATCTATGAAATAATGTAAGAAAGCAGACGGTGGCTACCAGAGCAGTTTGAGCTTCCATAGCAGCTCTGCGGGGCCACAGTTTGGCCACAGAAATAAATGTGTTAGGTGCATGTTCTTCACATGGAAATGCTTTTCTGCATACACATAATTTTCCCAGCCCACAAGGGCTCACTGAGGCAGGTTTGTGATCTCAGAAAGATCCAGATCCAGGGTTGTGCGCAGACGTTTTTAAGGACAGTGGCCCAAAACAAAAGAAGGGCAGTTACAAAATATCCAAATGAAAGACAAAGAATCTTTCTGTAATAATTATAAAAACATTATTATAAAGTATATTCACAGTGGGGAGGTATGGGAACCACAGGCCAGCTGCTCCAAGGTCCAACACCCTACCTATTGAGCTACCAGGATCTACATGTCGAATGTAGAATGCCTTTATTAGTCCCACAGCAGGGAAATTTCATCAGCAGCCAGCTTGACCGGTGCCGAATCCGACAGTGGAAGCAAGTTGCAGTACAAAACAATACAAAACAAAAACACTCGCACATACAGAGGCACACAGTATAAGTGGAAACCTTGCTGGAATTTTTTCTTAGATACATTGGGACAGATAGATAAGGTCGGAGAGCAGACGGTGAGACTGTAAGGTGTGTGTGTGTGGGGGGAGGGTTTATTTACTGAGATGTTACTTGTCAGACCATCAATCCGGGCCATCCTCTCATGTAATTCCATCAGCCGAGTAACCATGGCCCCCAGGGGCGTTTGCAACACCACGGCCAGTGGACATGCCAATGAGCCGGACGCAGATTTTCCAATATTTCCGATAAAGCAGGGCACTGCCAAAGCCAATTATGATTAGCCCTGTTATCAAAGTCCAAAATATGAATAGATCCTCCACATCCTCGATGGACAGTGGCTCCAGACACATGGGGCACCAGGAATTCTATCCGTCTCGCATGTAGCCGGAGGCAAGAGTCCCAGAGGGGAAGAGTGAATCTCCCAGAGATACTTTTCTTTGTGAGAAAACCTTATCCAGTGCGCTGAGTGACCAGTTGATTAGCTTCATGTTCAAAAATAGAAAAAAAATTATAAAAAAATTATTCCAGAATAGCAGATCAGGGTGCTCAGAAGAGACAGGACAAGGACACTGCAAGCAAAGTAGAGTGGGAGCAGAGAGAAAACACGTCTGCACTCCTCAAGAGGTGGAAGTATATATAGCTGCTTTGTTCTTTTGCTAATGTTTTACCTTAATGTTTCAGTGCCAAGTACTATCCGGTCATGTTGGACTTCTTTTAAATCAGGAGTGTCAAAGTGATGCCAACGAGGGCCGCTGCCCTGCTGGTTTTCCACCTCTCCCCGCCCCAGCTCCTACTGATTACCTTGACCAGGTATGTTCAGTCAATGACAAGCTGAAAAAGCCAACTGACAACTGACTGATCAAGGTAATCAGCAGAGAGAGCTGGAAAACCAGCAGCGACACTGGTCCTCGAGGCCCGGAGTTCAACACATGTGCTTTAGATCATCGATCTTCACCCACGGACTGGTTTAATGCCACACAATATTTTCACAAACCAGTCTCTATGGTGTGGTGGAAATCATGCGATTTGCATAAAAGCTGCTGTTTTCTAAATATAGTAATAAACATAAATCCACTGTGTATGCAACTTTTTTGGAGTGTCCTCTTAACATTGCGTAATAGGCAGAATGCTTGGTCCCTTGCCCCACTGCCCTAGATGATTTCAGCCCATGTCCTCCTGACTGATTATGCGACCAGGTTAAATGTGGTATGAAGCCACACATTTGCTGTTTAAAGTCATTGTAAAAACAAGACTAACTGTAGTATGAGCATATCTCCAGGAGGTGTCAGTGTTGTTAAAACAGAGAAGGCCCCAGAAACTGACAGTACCTGCTGTGTAACAACTGATAGAGAGATAGAGAGAGGACTCTGCGAGACAGCTCTACCAAGAACACCACCAAGAACACAGGCACCCACAGGGGGTGTTCTCAGCTGCATCCTCTACACACTGTTCACCCTGACACTGTGTAAAATGAAGTTCTTCCTTTTCTGTTCACGGTGAAAGTCAGAAGGATGATAAACAGTAATTATAGAGTGCATATATAAAGTGTAAACAAATGATTTCATAGAGTATTATTAAATACTTCTATTCCCTGGAAATTCTCTACATCCTGGAAATATACTGTATACTGGACTGTAAAACTGTGTATAACATCACAACATGTTATTTTTCAAACACTACTCTTTTATTGATGGAATCTAATTATTTTTTCCCATACAGTAGTAGTTTTAGCTACTGGTTGTGCAGAGAAGTGGTTGGACTCTGCACAGATGTAAACAGGCTTGTTCCTTAATTTGATCATACCTAAAAAGCTTTACCTTTCAGTTGGGTTTCACGTCACACCTGTAAAGAGCAGGCTCATTAGGACTGAGGGTGATAAGATGGACATCAACAGGTTTGAAGAACAACCAAATCAGAAAGTGCAGTGAAAGATTAATGGGTTCAATCTCAGGCAGAATTTGGATCTGTGACTAAATACTTCACAACCACACTGAGGTTGTTGTATTATCCCTGACATGTGGCAGAATGTCTCAGGAGAACCTACCTAATGGTAATTAATACATTTCTGCCTGTAACAGGTCGTTTTACATGGCCTGATTGAAAACAAGACATTTTACATGCCAAGAAAAATCTATAACTAAAATGGGATGAATTTACTATAAATACAACTGATATATAGTTCTTTAGTGTACTTGATTGTGAATGTATCTAGTTCATTTATATAGAGCCAATACAGTGTGTGGAGGCATTGTGTAGTAATTAGGTCTGGTGCACAACTAATAAAGCTAAAAAAATGTGTTTAGTGTCAGTTCACATGCAAAATCTGATCAAGGCACAAGTAGGTTACCTCACAGACTTACAACGAATACAACAATATAGAAAACCCAGCAAATCACACAACAAAGAATAATACAAAATAATAAAGGTTAATAAAGAATATTAAAGAATAATGGATAATAATGAAGCAGCAACATGGATGGAGTATTGTGACAACAGAAGAACAATGGATGGAAGGCTACCCTCTAGGACTACAGGTGGAGTGCTGGTTACCTTATGCCAAGTAATAGTAGTATCTACTGTAGACCAACCAGTCGGGTAGCTTCTTGCCCTGTATAACTGTTTGAGGGTGTAGCTAATAAAGGAGCAACGCAGGGGGGATGAGTTTGAAAATCTGCCATTTGATTTGCCCTGCAGCTGTCTGGGTGAATGTCCTCCCCAGCACCTCTAATCTGTGTGGGTCAAAGAACCATGTGGCTAACAGTCCAACTGAAACTTCACTGTCTCTAAGCCAGTTTCTCACTACCTCCCAGGTCAAACTGAATATTAAAAATAAGTCTTTTATTCTTTCTAAACCAGGCCACTGGGGCAACCTCACCTTATTCAGATGAGCACACAAAGGCTATAGATTTCAGCAGAAACAAGAAAGAAAAAGAAAAAGTTGTGTGAGATTAGTGAAAGAAAAAATCTACTGTCTCCTTACTTGGAGACAAAAGAGTCAGGAATGACAACACTCCTGTTTTCATGCTGAGGGCTCTCTCTGCTTTTTCTGCCTACAGTGTGTGTGTGTGTGTGTGTGTGTGTGTGTGTGTGTGTGTGTGTGTGTGTGTGTGTGTGTGTGTGTGTGTGTGTGTGCGTGTGTGTGTAGAGAATTTAAAGGTTGTCAAGCCCCATGACATGCGAATAAACCTAAGGTTCATCATATGCAGTTTGCGGACGAAGGTTACAGCAATACAGACTCTATTCTAGGCGTACTGAATGAATGTTTTATAAAGATTAAACTAGACAGCAGTTTAGTCTACAGCTGACATAAAGAGCTGTTTGAAAGGGCAGGCAGCGGCCGCTATGCGCTGGGTTTCTACAGGACCTGGAGCACAACCGTCACCGCTCCCTGCGGATTTAAAAGCTGGTCTTTACCACCTCTTCTGAGCCAGCGATTCATTCTGCCTTAAGCATGCAACGAAAGACAACTATTGTATATACTCTGCATATTCTGGGAGCATCTCTTTGTGCAAAAAGTTGCAGTTTGACCCGTGGTGCGCTGTCGTGAAAACTTTCTCTTTACCAGCTAATTCGCAAATATGTCCACAGGAAAATCTTTTTCTGGGTACTTTACCCAAATATGTTGTTCTAGGGATGGTAAATCACGAAGCCTTTATGGGGAGGACTAATCTAAACTCATTTACTTTTACCCATACCAACTTGGAGTTTCTGGCACTTTGCCAGAATGGGCGACAGATTCCCTCTAAGCCGTTTCAGCCACATTTTGAAATTAATTTGTCCGTCAGAGAATATTACAATTTATTCACATGTGGTAAATTCTGTTCCTCCTATGGAGTTATTTCTGTCCATTGCAACAAATGTCAAGTTGACCGTGGTGTCAGGTTGGCCACTAAAACAAATAAACTGTTGCAGCTGAGTAAACATGGACTTTCGATGGACACGTAGGCACTCGCTGGTTGCATAAACAACACAGCTTTAAAAAGTGGGCATTGGGAGATGTTTCTTAGAGTGCTTCGCAGAGGGTCTGCTGCAGACACCCAGCTGACCTTTTTCGACCTCTCAGTTCTTTCTGCAGAAGAACAAGCGGGTGAATTCGGCCACCACCTCTCTCATGATTATTCTGTGATTGTACTATTTCATTCTATGTAATAAATTCATGTGTTAATTTGAGCATAAAAGTTGAGTCTGTGTGAACTCTCTAACAATGTCGGAACATCAAAATACACGACAACAGCCACAGGACGTGATCTGAAAGATCAACCACTGTGCTTCAATAGACAAGATTTTGAGGGCGGCTACACTCTGTTCTGTCTCCTGTCAAATCAGGCTTTCTAAGGCTTGAAATGAGATTCAGTAGTTGTGCCGCGCTGGAAAAGAACGATTCATTTGGATTTTCACCAAATTTTAGTTACTGCCCACAGTCCATTTTGCATTTTCTGCACAGAGGATCTCAAACGATATATTATAATAATAAACAGCTGCAACATCCTTTGTCTGTAGTATGTGGTCAGCATTGCATATATTATTTGGTTAACAGGGCTTGCGGCTTATCCTATCAAAGCATATTATTATTGTACCGCTCCAAAGTTGTCAGAAATAATCTTGAGTTTGCAGAAAGATATTATGAATGCATAACCGATCATGCAGATGACTATGAATGTTTTCTGAATGTCACAACTTTGGGCTTGTTAAAGAATGCTCTGAGAAAAGTAATATTGTTCAATAAACTCTTTTTCTTTATTCAAACGCACACCTCTGTTTTTATGAAACCTACAAGGTAGTGTTGATTTCACATTGCTGCGCTTACAAGGTGTCACATTAACATCATTACTGAGTACGGGGGATGTCTAAAGAGGGGACAACAGAGCGGGGCGTCTCTTCTTTTTCCGCTTCGCAAGGGGGACTTCCACGTCAGGGTGGCGTGGTGTTTCCCGCCATGTTAACCGTGTATCCACGGTTAACATTCAGCAATGCGATTAAATGCCAGTTTGCATATGGACTTTACAAGATCCATTGAGCACACAGAGAGAATAGCTGTTAGCTGGCAAGGTCCACTGGACACTAACACTTTTAGGAGAGGCAGATTTTTCTTTAAATGGTCTGACATTATTGTTTTATTTTCTCCCCGGTAAATACACGCAGGTTTGGTCGTGGGGCAACAGTCCTGTCCTCAATCTGAAATGCTCTGGGCAGTAAAGCGTCAAATTCACCAATAAGTAACCATGAGGCGTCTTTGTTGCATTATCATAACGCTCCATAAAATAAGCTTTGTGTCTGGGAAAAGTCTGCAGGGCCAGCACAGACGTTTGAAGTTCATCTTGTGCGCCCTGCTGTAAATGCAGAATTGACGGTTTTGTTTGGGCATTGTCATGACATTGTCATCCCTGGCTTCTATCACCACAGGCACCAATTGACGCCAACATCTCAAATGTCCATATCAAAGAACCACGAGTCCACTTTGTTGATCTACCTGAAAATCCCTCAGGATTCTACCTCTGCTTATCATGCCAAAAGGAAAGGCTGTCACATTTATCACCAAGAAGCTGTCTCTCCCAGAACTGGGACCACCAGCCATAAAATGTGGAATGTGCTCATCAAAGAGAACTAGAAAAAGTAATTTCTCGAGAAATTACGTGGGAGAGCTGATCTGCTGCCGCAACGATGACAAACGCTGATTAAGCTGCTGACGTCAAAAAGTTGACTACGTCCAAAAGTTGACTACGTCCAAAAGTTGACTACGGCAAAACGATGAAAACGATAAAAACAAGAAAACGTTGACAAAGTTTAAAACTATGACAAAAGATGGCGATTAAAAAGATGATGATTAAAAAGATGACCAAGGTCATACTATGACAATATTAAAGAGATGACAATGATTCAAAAGTTGACCAAGGTTAAAAGATGTCAAAGATTAAAAAGTTGACAAAGGTGCATTGTTGACAATCATAAATAAGCTGACTATCTTTTTGATTTGAAGTATTTGTAAAGCATTACCTAACTGTGTAATAGTTTAATAAGTAGTAGAAATTTACCAATCAGAAACAAAAATCTTGCCATTTAAGGTAATGAATTACATTGGTGCTTTTATTTTGAAAGGATTTAGAGGTTGTGTGTGGGCAATTACTAAACTATAAAATAGTCGTTAGATAGTCATAATTTATCATTCAATAGCAAGAATAGCCCTATTAAAGCAAAAGATTTAGATTTAGCCCTTTCAGAATAAAAGCACCCTAATAAGTTTGAGTGGCTATTTACTGAACTCTAAAGTAGTCTCATTAACGATTGGTAAGTATTCAGAACCACAAACTTTCTAATCAATCTTGCTATTAAAGGTAATAAATTGTAATTGGTGCTTTTATTTTGAAAGGATTTAGAAGAAATGTGTGGGGGTAATAGCGTAACTGTCAATTAGTCTTTAAATAATCATAATTACCCATTCAAAGGCAAAAACAGTGCAGTTAAACCTAATAATTGGCATTGGTGCTTTTATTTTGAAAGGATGTAGAGGAAGCACGTGTGGGTATTATTACTAAACTGTTAATCTATCTTTAAATAGTCATAATTACCCATCTAAAAGTTGAAATATTGCTATTAAAGCTAATTATTTGGCTTGGTGCTTTTATTTTGAAAGGATTTAGAGGAAGTGTGTGCT
This sequence comes from Betta splendens, assembly GCF_900634795.4. Lineage (NCBI taxonomy): Eukaryota > Metazoa > Chordata > Actinopteri > Anabantiformes > Osphronemidae > Betta > Betta splendens. The sequence continues at coordinate 224,598 of NC_040893.2, forward strand.
TAATTACTACACAATCCAATAGTGGCCAAGACAAGACCTGCGCGGAACTGGGCTGGACCGGGACAGGACTCGACTGTACTGGGACAGGACTCGACTGAACTGGGGTCTGGACGTGACTCGACTGGACGGGGGCCGGGACTAGGCTCGACTGGACTGGGACGGGACTCGACTGGACTGGGACGGGACTCGACTGGACGGGAACCTGGACTGGACTCGACTGGACGGGAACCTGGACTGGGCTCGACTGGACTGGGACGGGGCTCGACTGGACTGGGACGGGGCTCGACTGGACTGGGACGGGGCTCGACTGGGCTGGGACGGGGCTCGACTGGGCTGGGACGTGGACTAGAGACTGAACAGCGCGCGGCTGGACTGGAGACTGAACAGCGCGCGGCTGGACTGGAGACTGAACAGCGCGCGGCTGGACTGGGGACTGAACAGCGCGCGGCTGGACTGGGGACTGAACAGCGCGCGGCTGGACTGGGGACTGAACAGCGCGCGGCTGGACTGGGGACTGAACAGCGCGCGGCTGGACTGGGGACTGAACAGCGCGCGGCTGGACTGGGGACTGAACAGCGCGCGGCTGGACTGGGGACTGAACAGCGCGCGGCTGGACTGGGGACTGAACGGAACACGGCTGGACTGGAGACTGAACAGCGCGCGGCTGGACTGGAGACTGAACAGCGCACGGCTGGACTGGAGACTGAACGGAACACGGCTGAGCTGGGGACTGAACGGAACACGGCTGAGTTGGGGACTGAACGGAACACGGCTGAGTTGGGGACTGAACGGAACACGGCTGAGCTGGGGACTGAACGGAACACGGCTGAGCTGGGAACTGAACGGAACACGGCTGAGCTGGAGACCACGGAGACAGGGGACCGCATGAGTGCAGGAAGTCCTCCCAGCGGAGTAAACGTGGAGCTGGGCAGGCTGGTGCAATCATGATGGTCCGACGGGGCTGGGAGGAGGAGACCGAAGCCATCGGCGGTGCGACTGGGGCTGGCGTGGCCCGAGCGGACGGCGTGGAGGCGGGTGTGGTGCGGAGTGCGCTGCTTAACTCCCCAAGACGCGCGCACAATTGCTCGTAGAGGTGACGGACACTGGAGCGTTCTAGCACGCCGTCCTCGTCCTCTAGGGTCCACACCGCCACTTCCACAGTGCTGCGCTGGGCTTCCGGGTTGGGCGCCCTTCGGTAATCCTCCGCGAGGATCGAAAAATAATGGCGTAGATCGCTGGGTAGCTCGGCGCATATAAACTCCATTTTCCCCGCGGGTGAATGGGACTCGCCGCCAAAAACAAAACCCAAAACAAGAAACAAAAACAGTCACTGACCTAGACGGAGGCTGGATGCTGGCTGGGTCCAAGTCTGGCCAGATCGTTCTGTCAGGAACGCTCGGATGAGGACCCAAATGCACAGCGTACACAGGTTGACGGTGATCAAAAGGTGGTTTATTCCGGTTAGGCAGAGACGGCGTCAGGGACAGGCAAGGTCGGTAACAGGCGGGTACAACACCAAGGCAGACAGAACAGGCAGGGATAAGGCAGGCTCAGAATCAGCAGTCCAGAAACAAGGTATGTAAAACACGGCCGGACAGGATCAAAGAAACTGGAAGCTATGACAGGTACACACAAACAACGATCTGGCGGAGAACTAAGGACACAGGTGGTGGTTAAATACAAAGTGGCTTGATTATTGATAACGTGCAGGTGCGGATAATGACCAGGTGAAGCAGGGACAGCTGTGACAAGACAAAAACCGGAAGTAAAGCTCGAGCAGAAACAGAAACCAGGAGACTACCAAAATAAAACAGGAAACAACTAGACACAAAACCCAGATCGTGACAATGATAAACCCGTTGAAAGCAGAAATATTGCTATCTTTAGCTAAAAATCAGGATTTGGGCTTTAATTTGGAAAGGATGTGGAGAAGCTGTGTGTGCTTAATAGCTAAACTGTAAAACAGTCACAATAACCATTCACGATTACCCATTCAAAAGTATAAATAGTCCTAATAAAGGTAAAAATTTGGATTGGTGCTTTTATTTTGAAAGAATATGGAAAAGGCCTGTGCAGGTATTTGCTAAACAGTATATTAGTCTAAATAACTAGTCATAATACACCTGTTGAAAGCAGAACTATTGTTATCTTTAGCTAAAAATCAGGATTTGGGCTTTTATTTTGAAAGGATGTAGAGGGGCTGGGTGTGCTTAATAGCTAAACTGTAAAACAGTCACACTAACCAGTCATGATTACCCATTCAAAAGCACAAATAGTGCGATTAAAGCTAAAATCTGGATTGGTGCTTTTATTTTGAAAGGATTTAGAGGTTGTGTGTGAGTAATTACTAATCTATAAAATAGTCATTAGACAGTCATAATATGTCATTCAATAGCAAGAATTGCCCTATTAAAGGAAAAAATTAAGGGTAAAGCCCTTTCAGAATAAAATCACCCTAATAAGTGTGAGTGGTTATTTGCGATTGTGATTGGTAAGTATTCAGAACCAGAAATGTTCTAATCAATCTTGCCATTAAAGGTAATAAATTGTAATTGGTGCTTTTATTTTGAAAGGATTTAGAGGAAATGTGTGGGCGTAATAGCATAACTGTCAATTAGTCTTTAAATAATCATTATTAACCATTCAAAGGCAAAATCAGTGCAGTTAAAGCTAATAAATTGCATTGGTGCTTTTATTTTAAAATGACATAGAGGTAGCATGTGTGGGTAATTACTAAACTGTTAATCTATCTTTAAATAATCATAATTACCCATATAAAAGCAGAAATGTTGGTATTAAAGCTAATTATTTGGCTTGGTGCTTTTATTTTGAAAGGATTAAGAGGAAGTGTGTGCTTAATTACTACACAATCCAATAGTGTAGTTGAGTAATCAGTAATATGCATGGAACTGCTGTCTACACTGAGCATCAGGAGTTTGACCTGTCAGTGAAATCTGCAGCTGCGCCGTCGCCATGGAGACGAAAGGCGGGAAAATCAGGCTCACTCTGCTCTGTAAAAGCAGAGTTTCACCCTGTATAAACAGGATTGTTCCAGCTAAACCATAATAGTTATCACAAAAATTATTTCATTTTACGAGTCCCAAGTCTTCAATGAGCAAATGGTGTGAATTTTATGTTTGAGGACAAATGTTTGTAGCCGCAGTCGCAATTTCAAAATACTTCTCCTCTTGTTTCTCTCCCCAGACGTCTGCCGAAAATTATCATTAGAGTTAATGGGAGAAATCCAGGATCTCTCTGCGCTTTGAGGTTGACGTAAAGTATACGTCTGAGAGTATAGCCAGACATATTATTAGAAAGAAGACAAGTATGACTACGATTTACTGAAATAATTACGTTGATAGAGTGAAAATTGTGTCCGTAGTGACGAGTTAAAGACAGAAGTTCTATCTTAAAAAAACGTCCCCTCGCACTCTGGCTGTGACATCACGCACTCTAAATAACCCAATACACACTAATGGAAAAGATGAAAATTGACCAAAAACCACCCAATATTTAAACTGCTATAAATCAGAAACTATTAAAGATATTTAAACGATTTCTGGAAGATTAATAGTTAAATAGTTGAAGATTATTTTGTAGTTTAAATGGTGTCTGTAGCTTAAAGTATGCGGAAGTAGTTAAAGCTGAAAGTAGACAAAGCTGAAGAGAATTTGAAAAGTTGTTCCCATTCATTTCAATGGGAAAAAAAAGTAAAAAAAAAGCTTAATAACTTGAAAAATATGAAACATATGAATGAGAAAAGTAATAGCACACTTCTCCTTAAAAAGCTGAACATTTTGATATTGGAATCGTTTCTGTAGCTGAAAGTATGCGGGACTAGTTAGATGCAGAAAAACGGGGGGAAGAAAAATAATAATAATAATAAAGCTTAGAAAAACAATACAGTGAATGCTTTGCAGCATTCACTGTGATAATAATAAAGAGCGAAGATCTCAATAGTGTGAGAGCTGTTCAGCTCTCCCACTAATAAAGAGCGAAGATATCAATAGTGTGAGAGCTGTTCAGCTCTCCCACTAATAAACAGCGAAGATATCAATAGTGTGAGAGCTGTTCAGCTCTCCCACTAATAAGAAGAAAAATAAAGAGCGAAGATATCAATAGTGTGAGAGCTGTTCAGCTCTCCCACTAACTAGAGACTTCATTTGGACACAAGTTCTGGTTCAGACACACCAGAGCTTTCAACCTCCATGAAAAAGATGTCATTGTATTCTGTGGACAAAAAGTTTTCATTTGATATTAGATTGGTTTCTGTGTGACGTTCAATGCCTGATCTACAGATTTTCCAGGGAATTCCTAACGTTACAAAGGGACTTCAATTCATCACCATGCTTTTCTTTGTGTGTAGACACAAAGTTGAAATAGAGAGACTCACCTTCTTTACTTCTTTTAATCTGTGCAACATACACATGGACTATTTTCACCAGCTACAATTCGGTATCCTCATTATTGTATCACATTGTTAAGTGTTACAATTGCTTCATTAGTAATGTCCAGATTAGGTCATTTATAATTTGATTTTGCTTGCATTTTTTATTCGTGTATGTTTTAGTGTTTACTGGGTGTTGCATAAGACAAGACCAGGCATCATGAATAACATTTAATTTGTTACAGCGTTGTAAGGGACCACATAAAAGACCTTAAGATTCTATGCATTTATTGTTGCTGGTTAACCATTCTGATTTCTCTGCTTATTTGAGTGTCAAAGTGATCATTACATGTTTATTGTGTTATGGTGTGATGGAACTTTGAGCTTGATGAAAAGAGGAAAGCTTAGTTATCCCAGATTTAGGAGCAATCCAAATCAAATAGTTTGATTCCTGATCTGAAGAGGTGGAACTCTTCACCACTGGTTGAACTAAATTCTCCGCCCTGCAGTGACCACTGCCCCAGGGGTATTTAAACCAGTGACATCCTAGTGGAATCGGATTTCCCTTTATCTTCAAACTTCTTTCATCTTCTCTTTTTGCGTCCCATTACTTTTCTTTAATTTTCCTTTGTTCTTAAATTTTGTAAACCTAAGTTAAACTTAGAAACACGAACGAACAACGATTTTTGTAACGTTAGAAAGTCATCAAGAAACTCTGCGAAACTGAAACTATTACAACCAGTCCTTAATTGACTCGCTATTTTTGATCGAACCAATTAAATTAGATTCTAGCCCGTTTGCTTTTGGGCTAGTTTAAGTAGCGCTGACGCTTGGAAACACCTTGGAAAGTCCAGCCTGGCTGACTGTTACTTCGCTGAACCCGAGCCGTCCTCATCAATCGCGGGCGACGATTCCTGGCCCAGAGGCCGTGGCACCTGGACCAGAGAGGGCACGCCTGCTCAACCCACCGGTAACGGGAGACGCTGCACAGCGGCTACAGCTCCAAACTAAGGCAAGACGAACATCTCTGATCCTCTGAGAATTCTGGTGTTTCTCAAAGCGCTAAAATTGAACATTCCAAATTGATTAGTTATCCTTAGATTTGAATTAGTTAGAGACAAATACTCTTTTCGCTTGATCAAAGCCATCTCACACTCAGGTCTTGACCATTCTTTGGGTTTTCACTCATTGATTCATTCACTGTTTATCATCTCATTCTGATTGTTCTCTCATTTTCTATTCTGTTTATTTGAGTATTTCCATATTATGTTATTCATATATCCAGTAGTGTTAGATTAATAAAACGTTAAAATAGAATCTAGTTTTGTGTGCATTGTTCTTCAGATTTAAACAGAGGTCACTGAACCGCGACAAGAATTCACGGCATAAGAGACTGATTTGGTTTTATCACAAGAAAGTGGTTATTGTTGATATCAATTCAATGAGTGGGAACTCATTGAATTGATATCGGGCATGGACTAGATTGATACAAGCGTGGTTTCAGCTTTAAAACAAACCTGGTGCCCCAACTTCGAGGTATATTAATGTTTCTGTTTTAAAATCAAACTTTGAATCCGCTACACCAGGGAAGGTGGGATGACTTGGACTCTTTGCCCTAGAAGTGCCCAGCACCAGCTGACATGACTTCTAGGCTAGATACCTGCAACAACTTGAGATACACACAGACATAGTACTGAAAAGAACAATAACTACATTTCTATTAGTTATATATTAGCACTTGATTTATCATACACCTTACTAAAAGCAATTAAAAAAATATTAGGTCAATATATATTTAGAAACAAAACTATGATTGTAAACCAGAGTTCTAGGTACATTATGAATAATCTGTAAATAGTAAAATGTTCTAAAGTTTTTTATGAATTTCTGAGATACTGATTTATTCCATGCATGTGTAATTGTCTGATACAGATGGAGCGGCGAACTTTTCGTTGCTGCAGGATTTCACATTGATCTTGTCATGACATTAGCATGACTTAGGTACCATTCCACCAAGCCCCCCTACACCAGTCATGACCCCCCAGTGCGATGTACTTAATGCGTGGCTGCCTTGTTGACGCCCCCTAAACCTTTTTTAAGAAATGACCTGCAATTGCACATTCATGCACCAGGTGGAGCAGTGACGTGTAATCCACGTGTAATCCAGGCCCACGGGCAGATTAGAAGTGCATGAGGTTTGTGTACTATATATATATATATATATATATATATATATATATATATATATATATATATATATATATATATATATATATATATATATATATATATATATATATATATATATAGAGTTGTTGTTGTTGCAGGTATCTAGCCCACAGCAACCTCCCTGAACAGAATCCAGTGACTATCACAGTGGCAGACATCCAACATAGAGTCTCAGGTATGAAAAACTGGACAGCACCTGGCCCTGACATGATCCACGCCTACTGGCTAAAGAAGCTCACTGCAATCCATGAGCGCCTGGCAGCACAAATGAACCAGCTGCTAAGGGATGGGACTCACCCTGAATGGCTAACCAAAGGGCGAACGATCCTGATAATGAAGGATCCCTCAAAGGGTGCAGTCCCACCCAACTACCGGCCAATAACCTGTCTCTCCACAACATGGAAGCTCATGTCAGGCATCATCGCAGCTAAGATAAGTGGGCACATGGGTCAATACATGAGCGAAGCACAGAAGGGCATTGGTAAGGATACCAGAGGAGCCAAACACCAACTCCTGGTAGACAGAACTGTCGCCCAAGACTGCAGAATGCGACACACCAACCTGTGCACAGCCTGGATCGACTACAAGAAAGCCTATGACTCAATGCCACACACATGGATCACTGAATGCTTGGAGCTGTACAACATCAACAGAACTCTAAGGGCCTTCATTGCAAACTCGATGAGGTTGTGGAGAACCACCCTTGAAGCCAATGGGAAGCCACTTGCCCAAGTATCCATCAAATGTGGCATATACCAAGGAGATGCACTGTCCCCACTGCTGTTCTGCATAGGTCTGAACCCCCTCAGCCAAATAATAAACAAGACTGGCTATGGATACCGACTCCGGAACGGGGCCACCATAAGTCACCTCCTCTACATGGATGACATCAAGCTGTACGCCAAGAGTGAGCGAGACATCGACTCGCTGATCCACACCACCAGGATCTACAGCTCGGACATCGGGATGTCATTCGGACTCGAGAAATGTGGGAGGATGGTGACAAAGAGAGGCAAGGTAATCCACACAGAAGGGGTCTCACTCCCAGAAGGAAGAATAGCAGACATTGAGGACAATTACAAGTACCTTGGAATACCACAGGCAAACGGCAACCTTGAACAGGCAACAAGGAATGCGGCAACAGCCAAATACCTCCAACGAGTAAGGCAAGCTCAAGCCAGCTCAATGGCAAGAACAAATCCCGGGCAATAAACAGCTACGCTCTGCCAGTGATCAGATACCCTGCGGGAATAATAAGGTGGCCAAAGGAAGAGATACAGACCACAGATGTTAAGACACGAAAGCTCCTCTTCATGCATGGAGGGTTCCACCCCAAATCCAGCACCCTGAGACTGTACGCTAGCCGCAAGGAAGGAGGCAGAGGACTAGTGAGCGTGAGAGCCACTATCCAGGATGAAACATCCAAGATCCATAAGTACATCAAGGATAAGGCCCCAACAGATGATGTGCTGAGTGAATGTCTCAGGCAGTGGAGAACAGAGGATGAGATGCTGGAAGAGGGACCATCATGGGAGGACAAGCCCTTGCACGGGATGTACCACCGGAACATAACTGAAGTGGCTGATCTCAACAAATCCTACCAATGGCTTGAAAGGGCTGGGCTGAAGGACAGCACAGAGGCACTCATCCTGGCTGCACAGGAGCAGGCCCTGAGCACCAGAGCCATAGAGGCCCAGATCTACCACACCAGACAAGACCCAAGGTGTAGACTGTGCAAAGAGGCGCCAGAGACGATCCAGCACATAACTGCAGGGTGTAAGATGCTGGCAGGCAAAGCATACATGGAACGCCATAACCAAGTGGCTGGCATAGTATACAGGAACATCTGCGCGGAGTATGGACTGGAAACCCCAAGGTCAAAGTGGGAAACACCTCCCAAGGTGGTAGAGAACGAGCGAGCCAAGATCCTGTGGGACTTCCAGATCCAGACTGACAGAATGGTAATGGTGAACCAACCAGACATTGTGGTGGTGGATAAAGAGCAGAGGAAAGCCGTAGTGGTGGATGTGGCAATACCAAGCGATGGCAACATCAGGAAAAAGGAACATGAGAAACTAGAGAAATACCAAGGGCTCAGAGAAGAACTGGAGAAGGCTTGGAAGGTGAAGGCCACAGTGGTGCCTGTGGTGATCGGAGCACTAGGGGCTGTGACCCCCAAACTGGAGGAGTGGCTACGACAGATCCCTGGAAAAACATCCGAAATCTCAGTCCAGAAAAGTGCAGTCCTAGGAACAGCAAGGATAATGCGCAGAACCCTCAAGCTCCCTGGCCTCTGGTAGAGGACCCGAGCTTGGAAAGTGGATGAGACCACCCGCGGAGGGTGAGAATAGAGTGTGTGAGAGAGAGAGAGAGAGAGAGAGAGAGAGAGAGAGAGAGAGAGAGAAAACAGAAATGAGCGTCTTAAATGTAAAGTAGTTTACAACTGAACTTAAAGTTATTTATGTCTAAGCAAGAAGTAGAAAATTACAGCTGTTATGAATACAATGCCCTTCAGTCAAACATTCAGTCAACATCCACATGGATATTTTATTTGTTTTAATTATACTGTATTGTATGTATTACTGTATTGTGATGTTTAGCTCTAAATTTACTGGCATTTTTTGACAACTGACAAAGACCAAAAGCTTCCTCAGTCTGAGGGAAGTTCCATATTATCCTCCAGTTTGGCTTCACTTCACACTTGCAAAGAACTGGCTCGTTATGTGAACAAAAGACACAAAAGTGAGTAGGTGTGATGAACCCTCCCCCAAGAAGCACACCAGACTGAAAGAGTTGACATGACTCAACTTCCACACAACTTCACCTGAGCCATGAAAACCAGATATATTTGTAAACTGCTTAAAAAGAAAATTCTTCATGGATCCATAACTTTAAAGGTTCCACTCAAATCAAGGCTCTGCTAACATAATGCTGTATGGAGGAATTTAGTTACTGTCCATACAGTAGGTCTCCCTCAGAGGACCAACAGCCTAGTGGTTAATGCACAGAAGCTCCCAGCTAGAGACTCCTGGTGTAATCCTGCCTCCGGTGTCTTTCGTTTACCACACAAATTCAAGTGACACAAAATACAGAGATCTGCATACATATGTGTTATGAGTTTTGCCAGCTGATATTCTTTCAGTTCCGTGTCATTTCAGTCACCTTTTACTACCAAATGTCACTGCAATTGGCTGATTGTGACTGCTCAATAATTTTCAAGTTAACTTACAGACTTTTCTTAAAGCAGAAACATTACCAAAAGTGCAGGAACCTTCAGTCTGAGTAAAGTTGGGCACTATCCTCTATTTACAATAGGCTTCACTTCACACCTGTAAAGAACTGGCTCATCAGTTCAACAAAGGACTGTGAGAAGGTGTGAAGACCATGTCCCCCATGAAGGACATATAATGTAGAAGCTCCTTAAGAAACATTTCTGCTCTAAAAGAATGTAGTGACCCAACTATCAGACAACTTGGTTTAGAAAAAGGTCAAATGAACTGGACGTTTATAAAATCTGTAAATAAAACTTGTTAAAAAGAAAGTGTTAAGTCTATGGCTTCAGGATATAAAAGTTTCTTATTTTAAACCACCAACTAACAAAAACAGTTTAATTAAAAACTGTGGGTGAGAAGTTGTGTGCTTTAACCACTAGACTCTTATAAGTGATGGATGGATGAAGTAGTTCACAAATGTATCTGGTTACATCAGGTAACAGCACTGCAGGACTCTGGTGCTTTGGGGAGAAGGGGGTGGTGTGAAACCAGTCCAACTGGTGCTGTGGATGGTCGTTCTGGCTGAAAAGAGGCTCTATTGTTATGTTCATCTAAGCTTGATTAGAACATTGAAATGTTCTTTTTTTAATTTAAAACAGCTCCTGAAGCAGACAGACTGACACACTACATTCAAGTGAATAAGAATAATATATAGAATGAGAATTTAATAATTTCATTTGTGAAGTCCAACTCAACCTAATACAGCCAGTAACTGATAAACCTCCAGAAGGTAGTTTGGCAGCTGTGGTAGCGTGAGCTGCCGATGCTTATCTATGATTAAAAAAAGTTAGTACAACATTCAATTCTGAAATGAAGTCAACTTTTCAAGTTTTCTCAACTTTTTAGTTCACTGTTTAGTTAGACTATTGTCTGCCTGCCTGTCTGTCTGTCTGTCTGTCTGTCTGTTTGTCTGGCTGTCCTAGCAAACAGTGTAGAACTGACATTATCAGATCTATGTCCTGTTCTCAGAACTGTGCCTATACTTGCTGTTTGACCCTAACTCTACAGGTCAGATACTAAAGCTCCCCCTTTTGGTTTTACCCTGGAATTGCGTCTTTGGTGCTAAAATGGGGGTGGTCTCATTAACATTTTTAACACCTTTCCCAGACAGACCAAGGAGGGGGCTGCTGACAGTCAGCTGATGAGGGTGTGATAAGTGTGTGATCAGCGTCAGAAAGGTGACTGACAGTCGACTGAAATCAGCGAAAATGAACCGCTCCATCTGTATGATTAAAAAAGAGTTAGTACAACATTCAATTCTGACATGAAGTCAGCTTTTCAAGTTTTCTCAACTTTTTAGTTGACTGTTTAGACAGACTATTGTCTGTCTGTCTGTCTGTTTGTCTGTCTGCCCTAGCAAACAGTGTAGAACTGACATTATCAGATCTATGTTCTGTTCTCAGAACTGTGCCTATACTTGCTGTTTGACCCTAACTCTACAGGTCAGATACTAAAGCTCCCCCTTTTGGTTTTACCCTGGAATTGCGTCTTTGGTGCTAAAATGGGGGTGGTCTCATTAACATTTTTAACACCTTTCCCAGACAGACCAAGGAGGGGGCTGCTGACAGTCAGCTGATGAGGGTGTGATAAGTGTGTGATCAGCATCAGAAAGGTGACTGACAGTCGACTGAAATCAGCAAAAATGAACCGCTCCATCTGTATACTTTATATTAAATGTGTTCTGTAATGAATACACACTCAATCATACTGGCTCCAGTCCTGGATAATCAACCATACATGACAGTAGGTTTGGCAACTAGTTCAGGTGTCTTGAGGTAAGATTTATCGAAATTTTAATTTATTAATTAAAGTAATAAACACATGCAATATCTTGAAAGCAATAGTTGCTGTCAAAACCATGCCTCTGTAGGCATTCACTGTTCCTAGATTGACAGACAAATACGACAAAATATAAGCTTCAGCTGAAGATCCCATTATTGAAAAATTATTTTCACACAGCAGCAGAACGAGAAATAAAAGACATGTAAAAATGAGTTTATATTAGTTTATCAAGCTATGCTCCCAAACAAGCTGTAGTCGTGTTTTGAATATTCTGTTGTATTAATTCAGGCTGCTAATTTACAACCATTAGTATTAGCGTTAGCAGCTAATCAAGTTGCGTATTATATAAATCAAATTAAATTAAACATGATTCTGCCAGTTAGACGTACCTTGCGCCAGTCGAAGTGTAACCACTTCAACAGCCTCCGATTCGAGCTCAGAGTCAGATTTTGGATCAAACGTATGGTTGAACTCACTACGAGGACGAGTTAGCCAGTGTCACTGTTACGATGGATTCAGTGACCGTGACGTTTGATTCCCGCGGCGGATCACGGCTATGCACGTCCTCAAAGGGGTGTGGTGATCAGTTTAGCTTCCGACACACTCCGAAAATAAAGAGTTGTGGACGAGAGCTTAAAACACACATTTTCAGACGGGCCGTGTGGGCGATCTAAAGCGCTTTTTGGCATGAAAAGTTACAGACACCTTACTGAGATATCAAGGTCCAATTCTTTAGCAATGTGGAGCATGAAAAAAGCGTGTGCATGGATCTTTAAGAATATGTACACACCCACCACTCTAACATCTGATACAACATTTTGGCTTCACATAATTCCATGATTATGGGTCGCGGTTTAATTAATATAATTTGAATGTGCATGGCCAAGTAAAGACGTAGATCGCAGTCCATCTGCGACTACAGCCGCTTATTTAGGTTTTAAACTTCCATAACTTGTTGATGAACGTTTCCCAATAGTCGTAGATTTTACGTAAATAACCGCAATAGTCATAGAAATTTGTTTTACAGCAGTTGTCAATCCTAACTTTGACAGGATGCGTCGCAATCGGGGGCAAAGCATGGTGGGGGTAGACACTTTTAACGGCTGCCACTGTAACCATAAACTGATGAAATTGTTAAGTTAATATGAAGTTCCTCATTATCTATACATCAGGTATCTGAACAAAAACTCAAGGTTTATGTGTACAACTGCGTTAACTTTTTGTAATCCTTTCCCCTCCTGCAATGGCATAACCCTAACCTAACTGAAAGAGTTTACATTAAATGTCACCTCTGACCTAGTATTTATGTGATAAAAATTAATAAATGAAGGTATGGTGGTTCAATTGAATACACTTTTATTTATTTAGCTACAACAAAAGTTACCTCAGGTAACTTTACTGGAGATTGGAGATACTGCAAGATTTAAGACCTTTACTGAAAAGGTCAGCATCACTCCTAGGCTCCTAGTTTCAGTCATATTCTAGAGATTTCTGTAATATATGATGTAAAGAAGAGATGTTACCCCAACCGGTCAAGGCAGATGGCCGCCCACATCCAGTCTAGTTCTGCTGGAGGTTTCTTCTTTTTCCTCTCCACTGTCAAATTAAATGCTTGCTGTATGTGGGATTTGTTGGGTTTAGTTGTGTAAGGTCTTAAACCTTACTTTGTAAAGTGCCTTGAGATAACTTTGTTGTGATTTGTCTCTATATAAATAAAATTGAATGGAATGGAATGGAATGGAATGTTAGTCATAGATGACCTGCCAAGCAAGGTGGTAGATTGAGTCTTTTTGTCTTTGGACCCAAAGAGAACGACAGAGGAAAGGGAAATACAACACACATACATACATACAACTTTAATAATAAACATTTGACTGAGCTCAGACTGGAGAGAACAGAAAACACCTCTCAACTAAAACCATATTAACCCTGTCAATGCAGGGGGAGTAATCAAGATAATGGGGCATGGCTGAGAATGAGCGAGAAGTTCCCTGGTCTGGCTCGAGCAGGTTTGTATGACTCTACTGCTGGTATCTCAGGCCATGGGCCCAGGTGAGACTGGCTCAGCTCTGTCTTGGAGATTTATTCCCTCCCTGTCTGCTGTGTAATGAAAACCTTGAATGCTGGGTTATCTGAACACTGACTTGCTCCTCTGATGTAGACACTGGCTCTTTATGCTGACCACAAAGCTCTGTGCTTGGCTTTGTGTCAGAGCCAAAGCATTGTGCTGGTTTGATGGGGAGCTTAGCATTTAGTTGCTGCAAACTGGCACTAACAAGCGTCTGCATCAATTATATGAAGGTTTACTTGTTTAAAACTAGAGCTCCAGAAATATGAAGCCAATTTTTTTATATTTCAGACTTTACTCAGTCATTGTGTTTTATCAGTGATATTAATGCTGACAATAGATTACATAATACGGTGCAGTAGTAGTAGTAGTAGTAGTAGTTAGAAATTACTGTATGCCCTAGTGGTGACACACTGCTGCCTCAGACTGTGGTTCAGATCGCCTTAGCCCTGGGCTCTGTCCTGGTGATCCTGTCACCAGGACAGAGGTACTATCTCCTGCACCATCTTCAGACAACCTGGAGGCTGCTTTAGGAAAGTCACTATTTTAATTTATCCAACATTTTTTATGCAGCGATACAGCTCTTTAATCACAGATCACATCTCACACATCCAAAATGTATAAGCTCACGTTTCTTTGCTTTGCATGTTTATGTGTGTGATAAAAGATCACATGCAGATGTTCCAGATGGTGCAGACAGACAGTATCTGTTGAGGAACTGTATTAGTGCACTGGTGTCACCTGATGCTGTAGCTGGAAGAGTAGCTTGACTTTATTGATTAGTGGAAAAGTGCAACTGGGTAATTCTAGGGTTTAAACAGAGCAGTACTGATTTGCTGATAGTGTCCTGCGAGGCAGCTCAGTAGCTGATGAAAGCGGGCACTGACTACATCACAAAGAAAAGCATGGCTCAGCTCAGGACTACGGGTTCAGGCAAACCTGGACTGTTACTCATTCTATTCTGAGCCTATAGTCAGCCCATGTGTCATCTCTGGCTGAAAAAGCACAAAGACACATACAGTATCAGATGAGTAAACTGAGGCACGTGAGACTCAGATGATAAGCTTGTAGTATGTAATGTTTCCTTGACTTGTAAAGCTGTTAAAACTTGTTTGCCCACGCAAATCTCTCATATCATTAATCCTTCCACTGCTACCCATTTTCTTCAGTAGTTCTCTTTGGTCAGAATAACTTAATTTCACCGAACATTTCAATATATGAGCTCAGTGCCTCCTTTCACTCAACTTGCCAGACTGTACTGTATTACTATTGGCTAAATGCTGGGAGTTGTATAGTAAAGCAGGAGTGAAGGTGTGTGCATAAAGGACAAACTGCAAGTGTCAAACATGGGGAGACTGTTTGTGTTGCTACCAGTCAATAGCAAACGATGCTAAGAGGAAATATTTTGCTAACATTGTCACTGCTAACAGTCACAAACCCTGTGTGTTGGTTGCCACCATGGTTACGCTTTAGTCTTTTCAGTACTTTCAGTCCTTCTCTGTACAGCATCTGCTCTTTCTGTGTACACAGCAAATCTGCGGGTGTTAAAATTTCAGTGTTAGTTGAAATCAGCAGAGTTCCTAGTTATTTTAACGTTCATTGGATACAAAACAACACTTCACGAGTCATTTCCTAAGGAGTGTCAGTGTGGATTTCGATCGTTACCTTACGTTAACACTCCGCGTGTCACAATGGCCACGCCCTCCAGAAGAGAACTTGGAGCCCGCTGTTGCCATTTTATTCTGCTGCTGCTGTGGTTAGTTTTGTTTGCTCAAAGTTTAGATTTAAGTCGATATTAGAATAAGTAATGTTACTAAATATGAATTTAACATGCATTTTCATGAAAACACACCATCTACAGAGGCAGCCGGTAAAAGTGTCTACCCCCACCGTGTTTGGGATTCAAATCTGCTGTGTCAGTGCCCGGTTTGCACTGCGGGAAGAGTGTGTTACGTCCTTTTGGCCTGTAGATGGCGATTGACTCCCACTTTTGGTCCTAAAACATCATAGTTGCTTACGTCATATAGCTTCTTGTAGAACAATAAATTATCAGGTCTTGGGTGGCTTAGTGGTTAACATGCATGGCTACAAAACTTTTTCGAGTCTGAGTGGAAGCAGTTTTAAAATTTTAATTATTGGAAAAACAGCGTCTCATCATCATCATGTGATTACGAGATGACAACGTTGTATTACTTAGTGCATGGATCGCCAAGACCATGAACCGCTGGTCGCGTTATAGTATGAAGTTATGAACGTAAGTAAATTATGGCAAATTATGGCAGTTTAAAACCAAAAATAAGAAGCTGAACAGTGCGCCCCCCCCCATGTGCAGCGCTCGATTTGTGGCAGACAAGCTACTGTAACCCTGATTTCTTGCTGTTGGTATGGGCAATTATCTTTACGTGGTATTCTTCTTTAATGCACCGACAGTACGGCACATGTACACTTTTTTCTTTACGACTCTCTTACCCAATGCGCGTCACATTTTCCTGTCCCCCCGTCAACAAGGGCAGGTAGGAACTAATGTTAATTACAAATAAAATCACAGTAGCTGAAATGCCACGTTTCCCAAACATAAAATAAAAAAATAAAAAGGAATACTAACTAAGGTCACACTACTCCAATTTAAAAAAGTGAATAAGGATGATCTAGACCAGGGGTCGGCCACCGGTAACACCCACGTTTTCAATGAAAAAAACAAACACTGGGAGCCGCGGAGGGCGGCAATATTATATTATTTGAGAACATTCAACATTTGTTTTTTAATCCAAAGAAGACATAAGTCAGGGCTCAGAGATCTAACATTTTATATTTTATTGACAGAAGATCGTAGCAATTAACAGCATACTTATTCATTCCTTGTTCTCTTGGAATACGAGCAAAGATCAAACGTAAGCATCATATTACGCCTTGTAAAGCCATAAAAATTCATAAACTCATTTCATGAATTTATTTTTTAAAATAATTCTGTTGAAGCATGGTTGAACAACAATATCTGACTTTCATTGGTTAACATTTATAGAATTTTTATTTATTATTACCTTTGTCAGATTAAAGTTATTTCTGTGACCATTGTGAGTTTTTCTTTCATTGATCGAAGGGTACCAACAATTTTGTCCACGTCTGTATTTGTAGCACTTCGACATTCGTTTAAAATATGCAGCGCATTTTAAAATGAAAATACTATTATTATTATTTATTACCTTTGTTGTAAACACAGTATTAATTGCAAAATT
Organism: Betta splendens; assembly: GCF_900634795.4. NCBI lineage: Eukaryota > Metazoa > Chordata > Actinopteri > Anabantiformes > Osphronemidae > Betta > Betta splendens. The sequence goes on from NC_040893.2 coordinate 241,572, forward strand.
TGGACTGGCGATGATTTGCGCTTCTTCCATAATAATCATGGATAATCAAGGAAGAAACTGCAGTTCATAGATGTTATTCGGGGACGGTTTGTAAAGATTCAGTCTGTTTTTCAACTGAACTGTCAGCCAAGGTACGTGCATTATCAAATGAATGCGCCTGTCAGCGGGGAAGACATCAACTCTATTCAGTCGCTCTTCAGTCGCTGCTGCCGTCTCCTCCCCAGTTCACACACCTTAACACTAGGACTACTGGGTTTACTAAATATACCAGTTCCTACTAAAAGGTGTTCCTATGAAGTTAACCAGCTGTTTATTTCGTTATTACTCATTTCACCTGTACCACAAGTCATTGCAAAACTACAGCCATGTTCCTACAAAGTTAACCAGCTGTTTATTTCATTATTCCCTCTTTCATGTCCGTCTGGTGAATGAAAGTGGGCGGGGCACACCTTGAATTAACATGTCCCTTTGATCACATTATTTTCAGTGTTTTCTAGGGGTACCATCATCTTCGTCCATGCCTGTTTCATGAGTTTATTTTGTAAGATAATTCTGTTGAAGCATGGTTGAACAACAATGTCTGACTTTCATTGATTAACAATTATAGAATTTTTATTTATTATTACTTTTATCAGATTAAAGTTATTTCTGTGACCATTGTGAGTTTTTCTTTCATTGATCGAAGGGTACCAACAATTTTGTCCACGTCTGTAAATTAGACCAGAAAGCTACGATAAATACATAGGTTTACTCTTGCAGAGTAAAAATGTAGAACAAACTACTTGCTGCATTAATGAGTCTTAGACCTGCAGCTGATCACGGCCCGATGCTGCCTAGTCTCCTACGGAGCTTTGTCCCAGAGCTGAAGTATTTCTCACCTGCTGATCGAGTAGTAGCAACATATTAGCATGTGTATGCGCCTCTACGGGGGAGGCGAGGGATGAGAAGTTTGCCTTTGCGACTGTGAGCAAACATGAGACAAACAAAAGCTTGGTCGAACTCAGATCCAAGTCATCTGAGTACGAAACACATCACATATCATTCGATCTCATGTTTTATTCGAGCGGCAGTCTGGAGCTCTCTGCTAAGACTGCTGCCCCGCGACCCATCCACAGATGAGCTCCGATTAAAAATTAAAAGCAGAGTTTTTTTGTTTTTCGTTTTTCTCTAAACGAAAAAAACAGCTTTAAATCCAATTCCGTGTGTTTTTGTTAAAAAATATTTTTGCTCTGTTTATTGGTTTGTAAGGCGGTGCTTTTATTCAAATCTGTCCTCTTGTTTGATTAAATTTTTTGTCTGGTATTGTTACATTAGAAAAGGTTTTGACCTACATAATAATGAACATTTCACTAATCTACAATTCTGATTGCAGTACCTTTTTGTTTTGATGAGGTGATGGTGAGGACAGCCACAGCTTTCATCTGGTAGAGGACTGCTTCCGCTCAGTCTTCCAAATAGTGATGAGAACAAGGATCACCACATCTCCCTGGTCCTCTGTCAACAACTATACCTGTCCTGCTGCAGAAACAAATCTCCAACATAACCAAGTTTACCACCTACACAGAACATGGTCTGTTTACCCTACTTCCATCAAGCTGTCACACTCGAGACTCATTCACTGCCCTTTTGTTTTGTTTTTCGGTTTTATTTTGATTCCCTTCCGGTTACCACTCCTCCAGGTCTAATCTGAGCTTCACACACTGTCACATGACCCACACAGCTGCATTTAATTAGTAATCTACTCTGTATTTAGTCTCCAGGACTCACCTCAGTCATCTGCCAGATTGTCGCTTGATTTCACCACTTTTCAGCATTACTTTGATTGACCCAGTGATAGAACCCTGAACCTACCTTGTTTGTTTTCTGAGCCTGCCTGATCCCTGTCTGTACTGTCGCCTGATCTGTCTACCTGGTTACCAATAAACGCCTGTCCGACCTCCGATTTTTGCCTGTTAACTGACCATTGGACTGTTTTGCTGGATCTGATTAAAGCCTTTAACTTTACCTGCCTGTCTCAAGTGCCGTGCATGTGGGTCCGCCATATCAGGAAACCTGACACAAGCATTTCATCAGCAAGGCCCTGCAAAAGCTTCGGTCCTCAAACTCCCAGACTTCTCAACTTACTCAGTAACCTATACATTGCACATTTGAGTGTGAAGATAACCGTTTATTCCAGCTTTAGAATAGTGGTTTAACAAAAATAATTTTTTGTTTGACAATAAAATTGGCTTAAACTATTACATATTTCACTGAACTCTGTTTTTATGAGGGGAAAACACTTTAATTCAGGAACTCACACCACTGAAATGACATGTTTTTCTCTTTCTAATATGGTAAGCTATAAAAGGTAAATATAAACGAAAATTCAATTGTTTAAAAAAATCGTTAATGGGTATTGCACACACAAAAAAACACAGACTCAAATGAAAAATGTGAAAATGAAAATGTAAAGGAGTTATTACACAGGTGGTCTAAATCCAACATACAGTGAGTGTTTTACCAATACACACTCTATTCTCACCCTCTGCGGGTGGTCTCATCCACTTTCCAAGCTCGGGTCCTCTACCAGAGGCCAGGAAGCTTGAGGGTTCTGTGCAGTATCCTTGCTGTTCCTAGGACTGCACTATTCTGGACTGAGATGTCTGATGTTTTTCCAGGGATCTGTTGTAGCCACTCCTCTAGTTTGGGGGTCACTGCCCCCTGTGCTCCGATCACCACAGGCACCACTGTGGCCTTCACCTCTTATATATATTATATTATTATTATTTTTTTTCAGAGTCAGATTCATGATCGTAGATGTATGGTTGTACTACACTACCAGACCAGCTGGTCATTGTCATGCCGTGAGTCCTGTAGTGGGTCATCTTCTGTGGAGAATTGTGTTAGACTGCATTCTCAGTGTCGGACTACTGCCACCTGTTGTATCCTAACCTTGCAGTGGCTCGTTTCTATGAAACGCCAAAAAAAATATTAAATAATAAGAGGTGTGGCGAGTAGCTTTGCTTGGGACACGCCCATAAAACAGACCTTTTACTGATGGGGAGTGAAAACCACACATTGATAGGGGCAGTGTGGACGATCTAAAGGGTTTTATGGAATGGCACCTTACGTCCAATTTTCTTTAGAGTGAAAAGCTGTATGATCATGGACCTTTAATGTTTTATTTAGTCCATCCTAAATATGTGTGATGTCGCTGTGTTGGTAGACAGGTTGAGTTTTTGCTTTTGGGTGTGAGTGCGGGAGGGGGGGTGTAAAGTGGGGGTGCAACCAGCTGCTGAAAACAAGCAAATCAGTTAAAGGAGACTGGTCATACTTTTCATTCTAAAAAATATTAGACTTTATTGTCTCAGTAAGGTCCTTGTAAATTTTCATCCCATAAAACCCTTTAGATCGTCCACACTGCCCCCCTGTCAATATGTGGTTCTCACAAATGTGAAAAAAGCAAGAAATGCATTTCTACCGTGCTCAGTGTGTGTATATGTGACCCATACAGTCATAGGAACGCTCCAAAATGTCTAAAAAGTGGATTTTGCATGATATGTCCCCTTTTTAAGCAAACAGTTGGTGCATGAACTATGTCACTGGTGAAAGTCAGGGTGATGGGAGGACCTCGGCCGCTACTCCCAGCCAACGAGCAGAGGAAAGAATCCTAGCAGCCAGGGAGCCCACACACCTTCAGTTCCAGGAGGGCAGGTATTGCAACCCAAGCCGCCCACCTGCCCCAGGCAGGGCTGCAGTAGCCACAGAGACAGCACCGAGGTCAGAGTGGACTATCGTGAGTGAAGGCTCCTTCCCCCTGGAGGCAGCCTCCAAAGTCCTGGATGAGTGTGTATGACTAATGCATTGCAAACTGCAGAGCATCCCACTTAGGAGGGACGGAACCACTTTCCAGTAGCCCCGGTCTCTCTATCAGTATGACGCCCTTCACAGACCTAAATGGATGAGTGTGTAGAGATGTAGGTAAGAAGCAAGGCACCGGGGTCCACAGAGCCAGGTTTCAGACTAGCTCTGCTCACCATCCCACCAGATAGCCCAGGCAGCACCCCACCCGAGCAGGGGCAGCATCCCAGGGGAGAGACACCCCTCCGGGCACAAGTAGACACCCCCCTATTCTGAATAAATTAAAACATATTATTCCATTTAGAGATCGGAAGGCTCACTGTCTGATCAACATTGGAAGTTAAAATATAGATTTTTGATACTGGCCTTTTCCCTGATATATATATAAATCGTTCTATTGCTGGCGGTGGTTGCATCTGGATAGGAGTATTCTTTTGCATCTTTTGCATTGACTTTAGAAATTGGCACTAGTGATTTCATAGTTGGACACTAATTCTTCGAAAGAGGTACACTTGTCTCTTGTGAAAACATGTTTCAGATGTGTTATCCCTTTGATATGCCAAGTTGGAAAGTGTATTGCCTTTTTGTTTTGTATGATGTCTGGATTGTTCCAGAGTGGTTTGTTTTGTCAAAGAGTTAAGCGAAGATCCATTCATTTTATGAAAATCCCACCAGGCTGTCAGAGATGCTTTTATGCTAATGCTCTGGTAACAACTATGGTGTTTGATTTTGGTGCTGATAAATGGTACATCTGCAACTTTAATATTTCCACAAAATGTTTGTTCAATGTCTATCCAGTAGGAGTCTGCTGGCATGGGTTTTATCCATTTGTGGACATGGTTCAGTCTGTTGGCAAGAAAATAGTGGTGGAAATTAGGTAGTTCTAGGCAGCCAGCATCTGGATTCTTGAAGAGTTTTTAAACTAATTTGTGGTGGCTTGGTTTTCCACAAAAACTGTGAGACGTATGGGTGTAATGTCTTAAACCGCACCTGGCCTGGCTGAGTCGGAATCATGGAGAATATGTAATTAATTTTTGGCAGGACCATAATTTTTATAATGGCAATTCTTCCCATAAGTGAAATGGGTAGTTTAGATCATTAAGCTCTGATAGCCTAGATGACAATTCGATGCCCAAGTATTTAATGATGTTATTCACCTTAAGGTTAAGTGGTAGCACTATAGATTTTGTCTCTATAGATTGGTCTGTAACTTGATGGAAGTGCAGGGTCTTTTCCTGGGTTTTGGAGCAGGCTTATGAAGGCTGAATGAATGAATGAATGAATGAATGAATGAATGAATGAATGAATGAATGCTGTTGTTTAATTTCAGCTACCATTTTGTAAAATCTGGGTGCCAGCATGGACCAGAACTCCTTATAAAATTCAGTTGGGAATCCATCTGGCCCTAGAGCTTTTTTATTTGGCATCTCTTGCAGAGCTTCATGTAGTTCTGCCAAAGACAACAATGAGTCTAGAGTTGTGGTTTGTTCTTCCTTTAGCTTTGGCAGTTCTAGTTCATTCAGAAATGCATGGCTGAGGTGGATGGCTCTATATGGGACGCATATAACTCTTGGTAAAAGTTTTTAAAGGTATCATTTATTTCATGGTTATCATGAGTAATTTTCTTTTTCCTATTAGTTATTGATTTGTTTTTCTTTATTTTTTTATTAGTTAATAGTTTTAATTTACCACATTTGTTAGCATGGTCAAAGTTCCCCCATCGTAATTGATCTACCTGAAACTGAGTTTTGCGATCAATTATATTATTTAATTTCAGCTTTAGATGTCTTAGGTCTTCCAGGACATCATTGGTTGGAGAGGCAGCATATCTAATCTCTAGAGATTTTATTTTTTCCTCTGAATTTTTTAATTCAAGTAGCATCTCCTTTCTTTCCTTGTGTGATTATTATGAAATTATTCTACCACACATAACTGCCTTCCCAGTCTCCCAAAGAACACAAGGTGAGGTTCCCAGTGTATCGTTGTTTTCAATAAAGGTTGCCCATTCTCTCCTCACTTAACTGATGAAGTCTTGATCATTGAATATTGATGTATTAACCCACCAATTGGTTGATGGTGTAACTGTCTTAATCAAGGAAATGAACACTGGTGCATGATCACTGATTGTGATAGTAAATATTGGTGTTGCAAGAGACATCTTGTACATAAGACTGAGCTTTTTACTAAAATGTATCTATATGGAAGTGAGAGTGGTGAACTGGTCAGCTAGAAGCTTCATCTGTTGCTTGAGAAAGTTTTTAACGGTGGTTTCCGCGTTTTCCTCCGCCTGTTCTGGAACACGAGGTTATCTCTCATGCCGCAGGCCGGCAGATCAATGATGCTTTCTTGAATTTTTTTATTTTGGTGGCGATGTAAACCACCTGCTGCTGGCTGAATTCCAGGGAGTTGCGGAGGGCCTAGAACTCTACTATCACCAGACGCATGTCGAAACTTTCTAGTTGTGTGTTCACATTCTCTTAACAGTTCACACACAGGTCTAAACAGCTGCTCCAATGTCATAATGACACATTTTGTTTGCAATAGGCTGTAACCGTGTCAAAACACTGGAAATATGCAGCAGAAACTAATTTTGCCTTCAAACAATACAACTTGCAACCAAACACATGAACACATCCAATCAGTCATAACACAGCTGTAGCAATCCACGTCTGGACTGAGGTAACCTGACCTACATGTGAACTTAACTCCCTCCTTTGAAGAGCCTCTATGTCCTCTCCAGTCCCCAGAGATAAGGGACTCTGAACCTTCCTCCACCACAGGAGGCTGGTTTCTTTTACAACAGGCACCAATTAGCGCCAACATCTCAAATGTCCCTATCAAAGAACCATGAGTCCACTTTGTTGATCTACCTGTAAATCTCACAGGATTCCACCTCTGCTTATCATGCCAAAAGGACAGGCTGACACATTTATCACTGAGAAGCTGCCTCTCCCAGAACTGGGACCACCAGCCATAAAATGTGGAATGTGCTCATCAAGACAACGAGAGACTTCATTTGGACACAAATTCTGGTTCAGATGCACCAGAGCTTTCAACTTCCATGAAACAGATGTCATTGTATTCTGTGGACAAAATGTTTTCATTTGATATTAGATTGGTTTCTGTGCGATGTTTAATGCCTGATCTACAGATTTGCCAGGAAATTCCTAAAGTTACAAAGGGACTTCAACTTATCACCATGCTTTCTGTCAGACTTGGGCAGGCGTCGGACCCACATGCACAGCACAGAGGCGCGATGATAGTTAAACACAGGTTTATTTTGCAAGGCAGGGTCAGACGGTCCAGGTCATACACAAAAAGCTCAGCAATGAAGTACAAAGAGGGAGCAGGCAATCTCGAGTCCAGTAAGCAGGCAAGGTTCGATACACGGAAGATCTCGGTGACGGTACAGACAAGGGATAAGCAAACTCACGGTCAGTTGGTTAGTCCAGGTTCTTTCCTCTGGTAACGATACAGACAAGGTTCAGGCAGGATTCGGCGGTCAAGGAAATCAGGATCAAAACACGAGGGAACTAGACACGAAACGATGAAACGAAGTGTGGAACTAAGGAACTCAACAATCTGGCGGGGAACTAAGGACACAGGTGGTGGTTAAATACACATTGACTTGATTACTGATAGAGTGCAGGTGTGGGTAATGACCAGGTGAAGCAGGGACAGCTGTGACAGGACATGAACCGGAAGTGAAGCTTGAGCAGACACAGAAACCAGGAGACTACCAAAATAATACAGGAAACAACTAGAAACACAAACCCAGATCATGACACTTTCCTTTGTGTGTAGGCACAAAGTTGAAATAGAGAGACTCACCTTCTTTACTTCTTTTAATTCAATTCAATTCAATTCAATTTTATTTATATAGCGCCAAATCACAACAAAGTTATTTCAAGGCACTGTACAAAGTAAGGTTTAAAACCTCACACAACTAAACCCAACAAATCCCACATACAGCAAGCATTTAATTTGACAGCAACAGTGGAGAGGAAAAACTCCCTCTCTAACGAGGAAGAAACCTCCAGCAGAACCAGACTGGATGTGGGCGGCCATCTGCCTCGACCGGTTGGGGTGAGAGGATAGAGAGAGAGAAAAGCACAGCAACAGCAACAAGCAACAACAACGACAGAGCACAGGCAGGATGGTAGGACCAGGGACTGGACACAGGCAGGATGGTTGGATCCGCAGCTGCCCATCACAGACACCAAACTTTGAGTCCAATGATACCTGTAGGTGAGGACAGAGAGGGAGAGAGAAAGGGAGAGAAGCACAACTACTGGAGAGAAAGAGACAAGGTTAGTTAAACATGGGACAATGGTGGGAGGTTATTGGACAGAGGAGCTCAGTGTATAAATTAAGTCCCCCAGCAGTCTATGTCTATTGCAGCTTAACTAAGAGATGGTTCCTGTGACTAACAATAATTGCCAGTGACCTGAACCATCTCTAACTATAAGCTTTATCAAAAAGGAAGGTTTTAAGCCTGGTCTTAAAGGTGGAGAGTGTGTCAGCTTCTCGAACCTGAAGAGGGAGCTGGTTCCAGAGGAGAGGAGCTTGGTAGCTAAAAGCTCTGCCCCCTGTTCTACATTTAAACACTCTAGGAACCACTAATCTGTGCAACATACACATAGACTATTTCCACCAGCTACAATTCGGTATCCTCATTAGTGTAATACATTTTTAAGTGTTACAGTTGTTTAATTAGTAATGTCCAGATTAGGTCATTTATAATTTGATTTTGCTTGCATTTATTATTCGTGTATGTTTTAGTGTTTACTGGGTGTTGCATAGGACAAGACCAGTCATCATGAATAACATTTAATTTGTTACAGCGTTGTAAGGGACCACGTATAAGACCTTAATACTTTATGCATTTAATATTGCTGTTTAACCATTTTGACTTCTCTGCTCATTTGAGTGTCAAAGTGATCATTACATGTTTATTGTGTTATGGTGTGATGGAACTTTGAGCTTGATGAAAAGAGGAAAGCTTAGTTATCCCAGATTTAGGAGCAATCAAAATCCAATAGTTTGATTCCTGATCTGAAGAGGTGGAACTCTTCACCACTGGTTGAACTAATTTCTCCGCCCTACAGTGACCACTGCCCCAGGGGTATTTAAACCAGTGACACCCTAGTGGAATCGGATTTCCCTCTATCTTCAAACTTCTTTCATCTTTTCTTTTTGCGTCGCATTACTTTTCTTTAATTTTCCTTTGTTCTTAAATTTTGTAAACCTAAGTTAAATTTAGAAACACGAACGAACAACGATTTTTGTAACGTTAGAAAGTCATCAAGAAACTCCGCGAAACTGAAACTATTACAACCAGTCCTTAATTGACTCGCTATTTTTGATCGAACTAATTAAATTAGATTCCAGCCTGTTTCCTTTTTGGGCCAGTTTAAGTAGCGCTGACGCTTTGAAACACCCTGGAAGGTCCAGCCTGTCTGACTGTTACTTTGCTGAACCCGAGCCGTCATCATCACCGCGGGCGGCGATTCCTGGCCCAGAGGCCATGACACCTGGACCAGAGAGGACACGCCTGCTCAACCAAACCGGTAACGGAAGACGCTGCACAGTGGCTGACAGCTCCAAACTAAGGCAAGACGAACATCTCTAATCCTCTGAGAATTCTGGTGTTTCTCAAAGCTCTAAAATTGAACATTCCAAATTGATTAGTTATCCTTAGATTCGAATTAGTTAGAGACAAATACTCTTTTCGCTTGATCAAAGCCAAAGCCATCACACACTCAGGTCTTGACCATTCTTCACGGCATAAGAGACTGATTTAGTTTTATCACAAGAAAGTGGTTATTGTTGTTCATGACTGGTAACTCATTGAATTGATATCTGGCGTTGACTAGATTAATACAAGCGTGGTTTCAGCTTTAAAACAAACCTGGTGCCCCAACTTCGAGGTATATTAATGTTTCTGCATTAATATCAAATTCTTAATCATTTGAATCCGCTACACAGCGGACAGCAAAATACAAACCACTGATCTCAGTGTAAATCAGTGCCTTATTCATTGTCATTGTAGCCTGTTGGTATTTGTTGTCTCTGTAGTTTATGTCAAATTTACCTTTTATGTGAAGAATTGGATCCAGATGAAGAAATGCTTTGATCTATTGACTCCATGACATTCATTTTTCAAACTGTGGAAAAAAAACTGAAATATTGTAAATATAACAGAAATTACATGTAAACTAAAATACAGTGTAATGGAAAAATTTTGCCTTTGTGCTATTTCTTATCCAACACAGTCGTCATGTGCTGGTTAGTTGCAATACTGAACTGAACATTCTTACACAAACAACTAATCTCTTGCGCCCTGTCGTACATCAAGTCTAAACATCTGATGTTCCATTTGACTGACTAATAATTTATGATATATGTTTGTGTTTTACACCCGGACTTTGGCTCCTTCCTATCTGACTCCCCACCAGACCCAAGGCTGTTAAAGCGAATGCATCTTGTCTTGGAAGCTCGGTGTTGCTTTCTTTGGATAACGTGACATGATGATGCAGAAGTGAGAAAGCAAACATTCTCACTTACAGCGAGATAAAGTGGCACAAACAATTCCATTGCTGCAGAGAGACATTCCACCAGAGCCAGAGAAAGGGGTTAAAAGGCAGAAGCAACTTGAGGATCGTGGGCTCTTTGCATCCCACCTTCATGGTGTGTGCACTGATCTCCCCAGCTGGTTTTTGGTTTGTTGATGTGCACGATCAACATACATGCTTTTTATTTGCTTTCCCAATTATTTTTATTTTCTTTATTATTTTAATAAATCACACAAAAGGACAACTCTCTCATCTGCTTCTTTATGGAAAATTTCCACCACAACAGTCAAACCTATTGGAGGATGAGACATAGCCACTGTTGATACTCGGTCTCTGCCTTAGACCTTCTCCATCCATGCTGGTAAAGAACAAAACAGGCCTGGTACCATTTTTAAGGTGTAAGGACTTATAGCAAATTGAAGATCTTTGTGGGGCAGTATCTGTCAACAGGTGCTATGGTGAGTTCATACAGACAAACAAGATAATAATACAAGCAAACTACCAACAACGAGTGTAAGTGTGACAGATGAATTTATATACTATATCCAGATGAGCATAATTGAACCCAGGCAGGAAATAGGAACAGTGTGACAGACAACTTCTAACACATGGTGTGTACAAAAACTGTGACACAACTCTTTTTCTTTTGTTTAATAGTTGTATAGTAAATAGTTTGGAGAGTTGCTGACTTTCTGTTGACACCTTTATTCTGGAGCTAAACACACTCACAGAAGGTAACGTGGTGACTGTGCAACTCTCACAATGCCATGCTCACCTCTGTGAGAGTGACGGCTCAGGCTCATTTTACCTTTTAGCTAACAAAGACAAGGGAGACTTTGTGGGCCAGAACCTTCAACTGTGAGTGTGTACAGCCTCCACAAACACACACACACCCCTTAGAACAGCACAGGGAGGCACAGCCAGCAGACCTGGCCACGGGAGGGACCATAAGGACTCAGATGCCACATGAGTCGCCATTGCTGCATTGTTTGGGGTGGTACACTGTCCAAAAAGGGCATTTTAGCATTTCTGAACTAACAAACCCATCACACCATAAGATGTGACATGTACATTTTCTCATAACGACCATGTTTCTGTTTGTGTCATAGCAGCTGGTGACCTGCACCACATCCACATGGTAACAGTGAGAGCAGCTTTCACTGTTTTACAACACCACACTGGGTGACGGTATATTAAGTAAGCCTGAGTACTTTGGTGAGGTGTTACCACTGCAGCTGTGTGTGATGGATCTTAGGTTGGGATTCCTTCCAGACAAGTAACTGCAAAGTTCTACAAAAGGGACTTATTGTTGTTTTAACAATGAGGTAAATTTACATCCACTGAAACTACATGGAGGAAACATGACTAAAGGAAACTGTACTTTGGAAAATAGAATAAAAAATTCTGTCAGAGCCGATATCTTGTCCTGGTGTGTTGTCTGGTTTATGGTTATAATCACACTTCACGTGGCCCATGGCTCCATGTGAATCTGTTCAGATGTAGTTTTCTGTTATAATGCAAATCAAAATTTAGGCAATATTTTGGCTGTTTAATAGTAAGACAGTAGACACAGACTGCATGAACATCACATGATGATGTCATTTTATGTACAGGTCAGAGTTTGATTCCTGCGTCAGCCTGTTGCTTTTCTCTGTGCTGTTCTTTTCTCAGGTTCCTAACATGCAGTAGGTGACTGTAAGTGTGAGTGGTCACATGTCTGTGGGCCTTGAATAAATAATACGTTTACAGGCAATGTCTAAGCTTCTGGTTGTATTATTGCACCTAATAAATAGTGGACATAGGAGAAGAGAGGCAGGCCGAGCCTCTGACTTGCTCCTGAACGAGACTGAGCTGTGTGTGAGTGAGAGACGCGAGAGAGGGGTAGGGAGAGAGAGAGAAAGAGAGCCAGTCTAGAAGGAGCTAGTTTTGAGGCCGTAGCCGAAGCAGGAGCTGTACCATGGAGATGCTGACCCCACCAAGGAGATGGAGATGGCTCAGAGAGCTGCCTCTGGCCTCGGTGACCACGTAAGTCCACGTCTTTTCTCCACACAACACAAGCCGCGAGTTGGATGCATGGTTGCGATGACCCTCAGAGGATGAAGCTGTGTTTCTAGTGGGACATATATACAAAAATACTGGTTTGAAGCCCTGGTAAGAAATCTTCCCACCTTTCCGTTCTTTTGATTATTGTTTTGCTAATAACAGTGCGTCTACCGCTACACCTTGTTGTATTTTATAGATGTAAACGTTTGAATTACCTAAATATTTTGACCTGAAATGATACTGAAACACGTTACTGTTATTTAACACGTAATTTTGTAATTTCTGTATGCAAACAAAGCTCACAAATCATATTACACCTCACACCTGTAACATTAATATTGTTAATGACAGATTTACACTGATTGATTGAGTTGATATATGGGCCTCACTACAATAACAACCTGATCAGCAAGTGTGTGTGTTTGTGTGGTCCCTGTCATGTGGCAGGTAAATACAGAGGAATCAACAGCCACATCTACTATATAAGTAAGGTGTTGTTGTCAATAAGTGATGGAGCAGGTTCATTACTGCCTGGTATCAGCTATTCAAGCCCATTGATTAAAGGTGGATACTTTACAGTTGTATCGGTTTAGTTGAGTAGTGTGAGTTCTGATCATCTAATGGGAAGCAGAACTTCATGGTAACCGACCAGTAGACCAGTGGTCGTGTGTATCTGTGGACTGCTCTCGGTTCTCTGTAGAAACACAGTGAATACGTGTCAGAACCCGTTTGGATGCACGATGACGTGGAGCGTTTTAGTTACTGCTCCTGGGGAAATAGAGTCCTTCCTCCACTGAAAACCAGATTATGCCAGATTCTTTAATGAATTATAATAGGCTCATTTCCTGTGAAAGTTAATTTGTGTAAGGTAGTGGGTCAAAGTGAAGCACAAGGTGGAAGCTGCTTGTGCGTTTCAGTGCATTCAGTGGCCAAATCATCGTCTCAGCTCAATTCTGATACTCACCTCAGGTCCAGTGAAACGTTAGCTTGCAGCATCAGATTACAGTCTGCCCATGGGATCCGATAAGCGGAACTGTAGTCTGGGTTTTGTTGGTTTTGATACCTTAAGTTCAGACCAAGGACAGCGATACCAGCCGTTTGTGTTAAAGGCAGGTCCTGGCTGATAACGAGTCATCGCGATGGAGTCTGTGCTGATGAATTTGTGCCATTTGATCTGTGATCAGAGGGTTACGGTTCTGCCGTGCACTGAAACCTCTTTGTCTCTGACTGGGCACACTGTCAGACATCAGAGACACTTTGGGGCTGTCAGTGTCATGTTGCAGTCATGTGCTGTGGCAGTCATCAATGCTGTGTCTAATGTTGATCATTTTATTCTTTTAGTTTTTATGCTTTTTTTACTTTGGCATGTTCTAGTAGTTACTTCACACAATCATTAGGATTTCACTTTTAAAAACCTTTCAGCTTATGGTTTTAGTTTGATTAACAAGACTGAACCTCAGTTATTCTCACCTTTAATGTCCATGATTCCTATACAGAATAAGAAACATTCCGGAGTCCGGATAGTTTTCTAAACATCTCATGGGATTTACACAAGGCTGGAGTGACCTTAATTCTATTTGTACAGTAACAGACGCTGGCACAGGCTGCTCTCACCTTCCGTCCATATCAGTGTTTGGTTCTCATTCTAGATGTGATTTCTTTAATCAGAGTGACCTGGCAAGGAGGACAACCAAAGGATTAAAAACACTGCTTATTGTATTTGTCAATCTATTATTGTTCTTGCTGTTTGGGTGACAGTAGTGCAGTTGGTAGGGAGATAGTCCTCTAAACGCAAGGTTGGCGGGTCAAGCCCTTCCTGTGGTCAATATGTCGAAGTGTCCTTGGGCAAGACACTAAACCCTAGGTTGCTCCTGGTGTTTCCAGTGAGCAGCTGCTGGCATCAGTGTGAATGAGAAGTAGTGTAAAGTGCTTTTGAAAAATATTATTTTTTGAATCTAATCTTTAGATAAATCTAGAGGTCTACAGTACTTCATGATAACATACTGCACATCATGAAGATTAGGGATAATTTCCTAATTTGACTCTGTTGAGTTATAGTGACGATGCCTTGTGTTCTGGCTGTTTCTAAATTACGTTTTTTACTGTCCCTGAATGCACCAAAGTGTTGAAAAGCCTCTAATGGAAGGTCCTGGAAAGTTCTTTGACTCAGACAGAACTCTAATATATACAGAATATGCAGGAGCGCTAATCATTCACTGTGTCTTACAAGTAGACTCATTGCAGCTACTTCTTAAATGCTCTCCTTGATCTTAAATACATTTTTGTATTTTTTAGTGCAATTAAATTTGAGTTATTTGAACATCGATATGAAAATAATGGATACTTACTATATGGATACGAGGATACTTGCATCCAGCACAAAATACAATATAGACTCTATAACATAACACTCTGGTAATTTGACTGAATGCCTGTTGTCTGCCTGCAGAACTTATGTGTGGCATTTAGAGCTGCCTACCTGGAGTCAAGTCTTCAATTACACAGAGGCTAGAAGTTCATGTGTGCTCATGAGGCTAGGCACCAGATATTCTCAATGCCTTGGGAAGCCTGTGTTGTTGCCTCTTATTATGTCCTAATGTCTGGAAATGTGGAATGTGCTCTTCACATACAGTACATCCTCATCATTTTGCAATTTTAAAGCATTTATGTGTCTGCTGGAAGTGATTTTTATATTTCCGTGGCATGAAGCAAATTGGACGCATGCTTTAGGTATCAGCTACATACTGTATGAACTGACATTCATGAGCCGACCCAAACCCGAACCCAAACAACCCATTTTCTGTCGTCAGTCGTTAAAGTTTAAGCCTCCCATCGTGTTTTTCCAGTGCACCCAAGACCAATGAAAAGCTTCAAGTGTCTGCGAGAAGCATGAGCCTGACAACAAGACCCAGTATTATTAGAAAACTAGACTAACTGTGCATGTGTGAGACTCCATTTAGAAGCTAGGTGGCTTGGTGGCTTACTCCTTGAGTAATATGCTTCGCACTAGCTCCCGGGCATCCTCAGGGGATGGGAAGACATTGATTTCCCCAATGTGGGATCAATAGAGTTCAATTATTATTATTAGAAGCCTATAAACAGTTAGTGTATGTAAACACAAATCTAACCTACAGTGAAGCTCCGTTGTTGTGATGTATCTAAAATATGATGTGGATATTGTCCTTACAACATCTGTATCAAATTTGCTGTTGTTTACAGCAAGAATTAAACGTTCACCAACTGAGCCCAGGCAGTTATCCAATCATTCAGAACCATTGCCCAGTTCTGCCAGCTGCATCAGTAGGCCACAGAATCACTTGACTTGCCTTTTTAGGTGGATGCATAGTAAGAAAGGTTTTGCAACTTTGCTGATCATATAGCAAATACAGCAAAATATCCCAACAGGCCAGAACTGGACTGGCTAAGCACAGCAGGTAATAGTAGGAGCTGCCAGCCGCATGTACGGTGGACTGTGATTCATCCCTGTAGCAGGGGCATGGGGAGGTCGGGCTCCGCTTCAGGGACTGACGCTCTTTGACATACGGTAGAGGTCCACTGTGTCCAATAATGGGTCAGAACCCATCCCTTAGAGCCAGTTATGCAGGGATGTCGATGATGAGGTGTGTGAACAGACTGACGCTCCAGATCCACAGTTAGCATTTTTCAAGCCAATGTTTGCAGCCCTGAAGTGTCAACAGTCAAAGTCTTGACTCAGTCCTGTTAAGGGTGTGTTTGGGTTCGCTGCTGGCTCCACATGTTGTTGAGCCTTTCGCTGCATCTTTTAATATAGTTTCTCTTTGTGGGCTCCCACCTTTCCTTACCCACCTTTCCTTATTGTCCTTACCTATTTCTGGATTTGAGAAATAGAGCTTTGGAAAGCTGCTAACCTTGTAATGATGTATGATGTTTCAAATGTAAGGTTGAAAATGCAGCTGGTAGTTTCTTCCCTGTGTGTGGTAGCTTTCATACACATCATCAACTCAACGCAACTCAACTTTATTTACAAAGCCCTTTAAAAACAGCCGTGGCTGACCAAAGTGCTGTACACAGCTAGTCAAAAGAAAAACAAGCAGTTAAGACAATACTAATATAAAACAATAAATAATAAATAAGATGACAATAAAAACAAAAGATTAAAAGAAAACAAACACGGAGGCTCCATGCTCAATTAAAAGCCAGAAAATAAAAATAAGTCTTCAAGTAAGTTTTAAAAATTAACAATGAAGGTGCCAGCCTAATGTGCGGTGGTAGGGCATTCCATAAATTGGGTGCTGCAATGGCAAAGGCTCTGTCCCCTCTAGGCTTCCACCTTGACTTCGGTACTGTCAAGAAGAGCTGGTCAGATGACCTGAGAGACCGGGAAGGAGCATAGGGGATAAGTAGCTCAGCAAGATAAGTGGGGGCAAGAACGTGTAAAGATTTGAAGACAAATAAAAGCATTTTAACATGAACTTGCACAGGCAACCAGTGGATAGATGCCAGAATGGGAGTTATGTGCTCCCTTTTTCGTGCCCCAACCATGAGACGAGCAGCTGCATTTTGGACCAGTTGGAGACGTGCAAGAGAGGATTTATTTACACCAAAATACAGTGCATTACAATAATGCAGCCGAGATGTAATAAAGGCATGGATTACTGTTTCAAAGTGCTGCCGTACTACGAAAGGCTTTACTTTAGCCAGCTGCCTAAGGTGGAAAAAGCCAGACTTTACAACTGCACTAATTTGATGATCCAATTTAAAATCACAGTCCATCTTGAAACCTAAGTTTGACACAGTCTGCTTCTCATACTGTGCCAAAGGGCCAAGTTTAACCAGGGAGGGTTTACCAAGGCCATTTGGACTAATCAACATCACCTCGGTTTTTGAATCGTTAAACTTTTAAAAACTTAGGGCCATACACTCCTTAATGTCATCAATGCAAGACAGACGTGATTTTATGCAGAAGTCATCACTTTTCTTCATTGGCATGTAGATTTGACTGTCATCTGTCAGGTTTTGGGTTTATTTCTGGTTTTATTTTGGTATTTCCGTTTTCTTTTCCCTAGTCCATGTTGCTGCCAGCTTTCACTTCTGGTCCACATCACTCCACCTATCTATCATTTGCAATCACGCCAGTTTTAAGTCACCAGTCCTCACCTGTGTCCTCTGCCAGATTGTCGTGATTCTTTCTGCATTCCAGCATTCGTTTAGATTCCTTGCCGACCTAGTCTTAGCCTTGCCCTTGTCTGTACCGTCGCCGAGTCTGTTCATTGCTGACCATTGCTTGTTTTACTGACGCCGTGATCGTCTAGCCCTTGTCTGTCCTGTCGCCGAGCCTGCATGTTATCGACCATCGCCTGTCCACTGACGCCGAGCTGCCTGATCCTCCGGTACTGTATTCCTGTCTCTCTGTTGCCGACCCGTGCTTGTCTGACCGCCGTTATCTGCCTGTCCCCTTGTTTGAAGATTGTGCCAGTGATCTCCAGCTTGCTACTCTGTATCCTGCGCAATAAGCGTTATTTTGGTTGGAACAAATTGGATTCTGTGCCGTGCATGTGGGTCTGGTCTGTCAAGACAACTGCCGTGCCTGACATCATCAGCATAACAATGAAAAAAATACCATGCTTCCTTAGGATGGAACCCAGGGAAAAAAGGAGAGGCCCTAAAATTGACCCTTAAGGAACTCCATATAACAGGGGAGCTGAAGATGATTTAGAACCAGCAAGGTTCACACTTATTAACGACACCATAAATGCCTAGATGCTGCCGAGATAATAAAATATTATGGTCCACAGTATCAAAAGCAGCAGTGAGATCCAGCAAAAAAGGATCACAAAATCACCAGCATCAGTTGCCAGGAGAATTTTTTTAAAAACCCTTAGCAATGCTGACTCTGTGCTATGCAAGGTTTTAAAACCAGATTGAAAAACCTCTAAAAGATTTTGCTCAAGTAAAAAAGATTTCAACTGCGCATAAACAATTTTCTCTAGGATTTTAGAGATAACTTGGAGATGGGCCTAAAATTAGCCAACTCAATGTGGTCAAGACCTGGTTTCCTAAGCAGGGGTTGTATCACTGCATGTTTGAAATTTGCCGGGACAACGCCTGAAATCAGGCTGCCATTTATAATGGAGAACACCAACTGCCCTATACTGGGGAAAACCTCTTTAAGAAAATGAGAAGGGGGAGCATCTTAAGGGGAGTCCGATGGCTTGATGTGGCTTATCACTTCCTCCAAAAGTCAGAGTGTTACCGGCTCAAGCGTATCAAACACAGACAAACAAGGAGCACAATCAGATGGATCAACAGCAGGAGCTGAAATGGAGGCCCTTGTGGCAACAACCTTCTTGATAAAAAAGTGCAGGAAATTATTGCACATTTAGCAGAGGATTCCAAGCAGCACAGTCTTGTTGAGGGATTTAAAACAAAGTCAAATGTCTTAAATAACACTCGTGTATTTTGGCTATTTGATGCAATAATGTTAGGAAGATATTTTTTCAGCATCTTTAACAGTATTTTGATACTGACGCCAACAACCCTTTAGAATTTGAAAAGAGACCTGCAGACCATCCTTCTTCCACCTGCACTCAGCTTGTCAACACAAGAGAGCTTCGCAAATCTGTGCCTTGGCTCAGCAGTCAAGGCTCAGATTTAATTTTAGGCAACACAGTTTTTAGTGTGGCCACAGTGTCCAGTAGGGTACAACAGGAGGAGTGAAACCAGGAGCTTAGTTCCTCTGTTGTAACATCAACAGTCGTGCCAGAAGGAGGACATAGCTGGTTAGAGGCAGCAGGAAACTGACCAGCAGTAGAAGAATTAAAAATCCGGCACAGGCGAGTAGGAGCAGGCAATTTAACTGCTGCACAGGAAAAGTCAGCATCAAATAAAATGGACAGGTGATCAGAAAACACATTAATACAGGTCTTTAAGTTTTACAGATACAAGCCATGAGAGAGAACAAGATCTAATGTATGTCCCTGATTGTGTGTGGGACCAGCCACACATTTTACCTAGCAAGCTCCGATGGGGTCCAGGAAATGCCAGGGTACAACAAAGGGACGGTGCAATTCGTGTCCTGCTCGGGAGAAACAAGGGGAGTGAGCCAGGCAAGTCTTCAGCTTCACCAGCTGACCGCTGTGTTTACCACGGCAACGTTTTCGCTGAGAAGAGCCGAGGCCCGTAACAGGTGAGCCGGAATTCCTAACTGTAACAGTCCAGGTCTTTCAGTCAGTGTTTCAGACAGAACAGTCTTTCAGTGTTTCCATTCAGCTCCAGTTTTATTTTGTCACCACTTCCTGTTACATCATCAACACCAGCAGTTCTAGTTTTACTTACTTTCTAGTTAACCTCACCTGTGTCTCATTCAGTAATGAACACACCTGTATTTAAGCACCACATCTTGCCATAGTCTCCCGCCAGATTGTTGTCGTTCTCATGACCCAGTCCAGCATTGGCGTGTATCCAGTCCCGTGCATGATCCAGCTTGGTAACCCGTTCTTGTCTATTGTCCAGCCTCTGATATTCCTGTGATTGTGTTTTTGACCATTGCTTGTCTTTTGACCATCCTTTTGCCTACGCCTTGCCGGAACTTGCTCTGCCAATCCTGTGTATGACCATTGCCTGCCTGACTACGTCTTCATTAAATACCTTTTTATCCAAGCCACGCTGTGCATTAGGGTCCTTCCCTCATTGTGCCATTGTGACACTAACAGGAGCAATGGCAGAGTTTTTTGTCAACAAGTATCAAATATACAGACATCCTTAACATTTTGTTGAAGATCCAGAAGGAACTGCCGATTATAAATCAGCCGAGAGTCAGTCTCTAGAGTTCCAAGAGCCAGAAAATGAATAAATACCAACAGTAATACGGACAGGAAACGAGCAGCCACAAACACCGGTGCCCAAATCTAACAATTTACTTAAAAATCTTGGAAACTTTTGTTCAGTGTACTTACTACTTGAATGAATACTAGTTGAATGTACTTAATTTCACAAAGTTATTCTAACTTTACTTGGTTACGTTTTTTTCAGCTTAGATTTAGCAAGTAAAGCTAAGTTTTTATTTGCTTAGCTATAAAAGTTAGTCTGACTTACATGAACAGTACTTTTTACTTAGTACAGTACAATCTAGGAAATCGATTGCCTTATATAAATTAAGTAAACACACCAAAGAACCTGAACTAACAACAACTTTCCTCACAGTGCTGCATAACTCAACACAATATCACATCATGCCCCACGACCCGGAACCACAGGTCACTACACTTCAATACTGGTATTGGTATTGATATTATCAATATTAAGATCGATCCGCCAACCCCTACTGGAAACTGTCAACGCACATGTACACAAACACACAGTGAACTTGAATGTGCATGTTAGCATGCCTTGTTGAAACGTTTACACATGTGCTGCATTTGAAATTGTCACGACGCTCTACTGTAGGTAGCTGACCCACATGCACGGCGGAGACAAAGCTCGGTAAAGAAAAGGTTTAATTTTACTCGTAGTCAGGCAGGCAAGGGTCGATACACAAAGGCAGCAGTTACAGTACAGGCAGGGATTAGACAGTCGGTGGTCAGGAGGCAGGCTTAGGTCAGATTTACAGCAAGGCAGGATCAAAGGTGAGACAGGAGGCAAGGTCAGGGAAAGCAGGGTCATTCACGGAACAAGCTACGAAATGCAATGCTGGAATGCTGGCTAGTACTCACAGACAATCTGGCGGGGGATTATGGCAAGAGACGGTGATTAAATACAGGTGAGTAATTACTAACAGGACACAGGTGAGTTAACTAAAACCTGAAGTAAAACTAGAACTGCTGATGTAGATGCTGGAACAGGAAGTGGTGTAAAAATAAAACTGGAAATTGAGTAATTGCAGTGGCTAAATGACCTGAGCTGTGACAGAACCCCCCCGTCTAGGGCGGTTTCCTAGACGGCCAAAAAAACAAGAAAAACGCGCCTCCAGTGGCCCAACACTCGCGTTGGTGCTTTCCAGACCGGCAGCGCTCTAGGGGGATGAGGAGGCGCGGCGGTCAGCAACGGCAGAGGCCGCGCCATCATTGTGGGCAACCGGACAGCTGAGGTGGCCGACGACGCAGGAGGCAGCGCCATCCCTGCCACAGGATGCGCCAAGGACCAGACCATCCATCAGGCAGATGAAGCGAGATCTGGCGGTATGCCAGACGGGGAGCCTGGGCGGACGCTGTTGGTGCTGGGCCCTCAGGAACTGAGGTAGGTGTGGTTGGTGCTGGATCATTAGGAACGGAGATAACCGCGGCCGGCACCGGACCACCAGGAATCGCTGCAGATGCGGTCGGTGCCAGACCACCAGGAATCGCTGCAGATGCGGTTGGTGCCGGACCACCAGGAATCGCTGCAGATGCGGTCGGTGCCGAACCACCAGGAGCTGCACCTGCACACACTGACCCAAAAAACACTGAAACCAGGAGCGGGACGGTCACCTCCCGCCCACCGGGGACTGGATCGCCAGGCGCTGAAGCTGGGACGACCTCCTCCTGGAGGCCGGCACGAACCGCAGCAGGGACGACCTCCTCCTGGAGGCCGGCACGAACCGGAGCTGGACCGACCTCTACAGGGGGGCCGGCAGGAACCGGAGCTGGATTGACCTCAACAGGGAGGTCGACAGGAACTGGAACAACCTCAACAGGAACTGGAATGACCTCAACAGGAAGGTCGACAAGAAACTGGAACGACCTCAATAGGTAGGTTGACAAAAAATTGACCCAGCCAATGACTACATCTCTGCAGTGTGGAACACATGGGAATTGTATCAGCATATTCCCTTCAAGGTTCTAAAACCTGCAGGTACAGTATGACTTACTTAAAGAAAATCAGGACATTTAATGTTTAAAACGTGTTAAACTGGGATCTTCCTCAAAAGGGGCCTTTGCCTCAGATCCTAAGTGGTGGCACTCACAGTAAATGAATCAGTCTAATACCAGACAGTTTGAGTTTGACAAGGCTACAGTACTTTTAATTATTAATTTTGTTCTTTTTGAGCCATTTTATGATGGGGTCAGTGTCAAGTTGAGACTTCTGCTGGTGAAGGCCACACGTTAGCCCTGACTGTTCAGACTGATTCACTTTGGACACACAAGTCTTTTGAACATTCACCTAAAGGTTTTACATCTACAGGTAGGGGTGTTTAGACTTTAGGGACAATTAGTGCAGAGCTGACTTTAAGCATTTGGCCATACTTGAATTTATTTGAACAATCACAGTAGGTCTGTGTGAGACACAGAGCTGTCGAAGCCTCATAAATCACTGAGCAAGTTTGACACAGTTTGGCTAAAATCAACACATTGCTCGACACCCAATGACACAATTAAAACGACATCTCCTGGTTGTGAGTGATACGTGGTTGCTCAGGATCACAGTCCATGTTTTATTGTCAAATAAAAGTTATTTAATCAAAAGTGTGTCAATTCAATTGTGTTTTTCTGTGGATAATAATATATAAGTAGCCTCGATGTGGCAAATATGTTTGATAGTCGGATGTTATTAGACTGTATTTGGTGCTTCTGCAACTCTGTTTATTAATACATTGAGGAGACAAGTTTGTCATTTAGTCAAATCAAAGACCTGTTTTATTTTATTTTCCACAGAACTCAGAATCACATTCTCACTACCTCTCCAGCTTTGGAGAAGAGCCGTTTGCCCGGCACTGATGTCTGACTAATATAGATATTTGTATTGGAATTGCGACTTGTCAAAATGTAGTTTTAGTCTTTAATTACATTTTGAACTTGTCATAAATAAATTACAGATATCTGTAATGTGAAACCTGTCTGTCTTATAGATCATCTATCATCTTATATATCATCTCCGGCCACATTTGTAAAGCTCTGACATACTGAAACAACCCGTCCGTTCAAACTGCACATAAGCCGCTCGGCAGTCACATGACGTATCAACGCCTCTCGCTCTCATTGGTCAAATGATTTGGAATGCGCTCGAGATTCTGCTTGACAACACTTCCGCTTCAAAAGATTGATGCTGAGTCGAGTGGGAGGTCTCAAGTTGGACATGTCTAAGACTGCCTGCTTGATCACGTTTTCCCTGCCGTTTGGTTTTGACACCAATAAACCCTGTTTGCTTTAAGACCTGTCTCTCGAGCTGTGCATTTGGGTCCATCACTCCTGCTCGCTCGAGCCGAGCCATGACACAGAGCGTACTAAATGTGGGGAGCGGGAGGATCCTTGGCGAGACACTGTGGTTGAGTCGGTCTTAAAATGGAAAACTAATTTCCTCATGATACATGAGGCATGGTTTTACCCAGGAGAAGGTTCAGTTGTGGAAAAACGGTGATGGCACACAAGCTGTCATTATACTGCTCCCGAACCAGGTCTACCGTTCATCCAGTCACTGCAACCGATCAAATGTTTCCCTTTCAAATTATAAATAATGTTTATTGTGCCAAACCTAAACATATTGTTTGTTTAGTTTATTATTTTATGATCCGGAAAAATGAAAGTAAGTCACTCTATACTGTGATAAAGCCATGTGTGTGTGTGTGCCTGTGCCTGTGCGTGTGTGTGTGTGTGTGTGTGTGTGTGTGTGTGTGTGTGTGTGTGTGTGTGTGTGTGTGTGTGTGTCTGCAGGGGTGTGAGGAGAACGATGTGGACCCGGCAACACTACCTTTGGATCCTGCTAGTCCTGCTCTTGGTTTGCATCGCCATCCAGACATTTGTTGCCCACCAAGCCAGGTAAAGTCACTGTTGCTGTGACTCATCTCAGTGTTGTCGTGTTTATCTACCTCATCATGGTAACTGTGTTGGCATTTTCCAGTGACAAGTTGACAGGACATCTGAGGTTCACTGTGAGTCAGCAGCACCTGTTTCCTACTCTGCGGAACATGTGGGCAGGCCTTCACCCTAAGTCCTCCCTGTCAGGAAACCAGGATGCATGGTTACTACACACACAATCCACTGCAGAGCTTGCTAAGGAGGGACATGCAGATTCTCTGTGGAAACATGTGGATGAAAGCATGAACATTTCTACCAGCCATCAAACTAGAAAGGTTCCACCTGGAAAACTGCTTGGGCCACAGAACAGGAACCAGCCTGGCTATCCAGATTCACTCGTCCTTCGTCATCCTGCACAGGCCATAAGTCCAGGCACAGATAAAAGGCTTGTCAATGCTCCCACCAGAAATGTGCCAATCAACGCAACCTGCAGCTCAAAGTCTCATGTTGTTTTCCTCAAGACACACAAGACGGCCAGCAGCACCATCTTAAACATCCTGTATCGCTACGGTGAAAGCAGAAACCTGACCTTTGCTCTCCCTCTAAACAGACACAGCCAGTTATTTTACCCATACCCCTTTGCAACACATTTTGTCGAAGGTATCGCAAGCAGAAGTGTGAAGGAATTCCACATAATCTGCAACCACATGAGATTTAGAAAATCTGAGGTGAGCTTTATTATGACAAGATTAAATTACACTGAACTTGTCCTGTCTATATAAATGACAGAATGATCTGGGTTCATGGACTTCATGTTCATGTGAGGGTCCACTGGATTACAATACAGTAGACTACAATAGATACAATAATTTACTGTAAGTTGAGCTATATATTTATATTTGCATAGTGGTTCAGGTTGTTACATGACTTTACCACTTCATCTGTTATCATCAGATAACTCACACAAACTAAACTCCATTAAGAGCTTTGATGTGAGCAGATGCAGAGAAGCTGGTGTAGGAGAAATGTGATCTCTGTTCCTAAGTCCAGTCAAACTCTGGCTGCATTATTTTAAAGAGTCACTGGACAAACTGTAAGTAGGGAGTTATGGTGGTCCAGGCTAGATGATGGAGCCACAAAACAGGATTTATGGTTCAACATCACTCTGACAGAGGAGGCTCCTGATTTTAGTTCCTCAAGTGGAAGTAGGAGGCTCTAGAGCAGGGATGTCCAAACGTTTTTCACCAAGGGCTATCTCTGGTCAAATACACAGCCAGGCCACTCACTTCAGGTGAAATAAGTATTACCTCACCTCTACTCTCCTGTACCTTGGCGCACACCAAAGAGGCCATTCCTTTGCACCTGTCAGGGCTGGAGCGTCATCGGTTGTAACTCCGTTCAACTTCTCCCATTTAAAGGTCCATGCACACACTTTTTTCATGCTACACAATGCTAGAGCATTGGACCTTGATGTCTCAGTAAGGTGACTGTAACTTTTAATGCCAAAAAGCACTCTAGATCGCCCACACGGCCTGTCTGAAAATGTGTGTTTTAATTTCTCGTCCACAACGTTTTGTTTTAGGGGTGTGTCACAAGCGAAGTTGACCGCCACACCCCTTTGAGGGAGCGCATAGTTGTGATCTGCCGCGAGATCAAAGGTCACGGTCACTGAATTCATTGTATCAGCGAAACTGGTTTCCTCGTCCTCGTAGTGGAGTTTAACCATATGTTTGATTCAAAATCTGACTCTGAAGTCGAATGGGAGGCTGTTGAAGTGGTTGCACTTCGACTGGCGCAAGGTATGTCTAACTGGCAGTTTCACATTTAATTTAATTTATTAATTTATATAATATGCAACTTGATTAGCTGCTAACGCTAATACCAATGGTTGCCACTAAGCAGCCTGAATTAATTAACAGAATATTCATAACACAACTACAGCCTGTTTGGGAGCATAGCTCGATAAACTAATATAAACTAATTTTTACTTACTTACTTACTTTTTTTTCTTTCTCGTGCTGCAGCTGTGTCAAAATAATTTCTCCATAATGGGGTTGTTGGGGATATGCGAGGAGCACAAATTATAATAATTGGATTTATAGCTCGTGAGTGGAGATACCAATTATGTTTGTAATTTAGATTCACAAATCTTGGTTATTAGCTTAATTATATATAAATATATGACAAATGTCTATAGTTTGGTAAGTGAAACACTTACTATTATTGATTTAATAATTATTAATTGAATTAACAATTACTTAATTTATGGGGCACCACCCTGTTACCAGGGACCAATAACCGATTTGGAATAGCCAATACAGTCTCATTTGTATTTAAGTAGGTTGAAGGATGAACTCCGTACCATAGCCGACTCAATTCACCAGTGCTGCAAAACCATGTACAAATAATCACAGACAAAGGAGTGTAAAGGGGGACTAGCGTGAATAAGGCTTGTGGTCACACGAACACGTGAGGCTATATTCTGCGATATAGTCACGTGATCGCGGAAGCGTGCGGTGGTTGAAACGTGCGCTTGGCGTGGTCGCAGCAGAAACAGAGCACTGCACAGTAACACAATAAAGCACTTAAGCTAGCAAAATCACAGATTACAACACTTCAATGTGCACCTCTTAGATTCACGTAGATCTGTAACAGCGTTACAGTCACGTGATCGCGGAAATGTGCAGCGGTCAGATCGTGTGTGCAGGAAAAGAAACAACACAACAATAAAACAATTACTGATCCCCTAAGAGTTCTACTCTGCTCAGACTTAGAATGCCTCTGCCTTACTGCTTAATCCTGGTGAGAAGATCCGACGTTGCGTGCGTGCGTGCTTGCGCTGTTGCGGTCCGGTCCGGTCCAGGTGTGCGTCGCGGTGATCGCGTCGTGATCAGCTGATGCGGTGGCGAGTGAGGCAGTTAAGCTGGTGGTTTCCTGCCGGATGGCTGGAAGTAGAAGGGTGATCAGGCCCGTTCTCTGTGACGACGTCCCCGTTAGTTCAGCTGCTGGCAGCGGTGGAGGTTCCAGGCGTGCCGAGGGCAGAGGGAAGCTCCAGGTGGGGTAGGGAGAGGGTCGAAGACAAGAATGGGCGACTCTTCGGTCACGGCGACTTTTATAACCGTGTTTTTGGTCACGCCCGTCCTATTGTTTGGTCCAATCAGGACGGCTGACGTCCAAGTTTCTCCTCCGTTTGTTGCTTGTGTCAGCGGGAGTTGGATGTCAGCGGGGGAGCCAGGTATGGGTCCCCAGCCTGGCGCCTGGTTTTGGCGCTGAGATTTGAAATCTCTTTGTTCTCACTCACTACTATCAGGATGAGGACTTTACATGCAGGCCGCAGTGCCTCCTTTGTCTGAGCATGTGGGACCTTAATAATAATTCTGTTAATAACAGATTATACATATGAGGTCCCCCAACATCCCCCCTTTTTGTTCCGAATGATGGCGTGTCAGCCGTCGCTTTGGAACAAGACGTTGAAAGGGTCCATGTGCTCTGACAGGTTCCTTAAGGTCCTCAGTGTACTTGTCATCTCCTGTAGGCATTATCAATGTTCATTGACAGTCCATTTATTCCAAACAGTCCTTGTTTGCTAGAGTTGGAGGCAAGTCTGAGCATTTTAGAGGCATGTCTGAGCAGAGGCAAAAGCATGTCTGAGCAGAGGCAAAAGCATGTCTGAGCAGAGGCAAAAGCATGTCTGTCTACAATCCTAAACCATATAATTTCCTATATATTTCTTAGGTGAAAGAAAACACAAGAAAAGAGAGGGATAGATGAGTGAAGAGAGGTGTGGTTAGAGTTTGCTGTTCAACTCGTGAAAGAGTTGTTAGCTGGCAAGGCATTGCCAGGTTGGTGTCTTTATGAAGTGTACATGTCTGTGTCTGGTGGACTACAGTGTGTACATTCTCTCGTTGCATGAGATCTATAAAGACATGGACCTGCTTCTAGGTTAATCTAACCACAATTGGTACTGCCAGGGTTGTGGTACCTGAAAGGGATGCATAACCGTGGTGGTAGTGGACACAAGGCTTTCCTTGACAAGGCTTCAACAGAAACTCAATAAGTTGCTACTGACTCTGACCGAGGAGCTAACTTTCAGATGAGATTTCATTAGCCTACCCAGCTACCTGTACCTAAATTATCTTCTCTGATTGTCCTGGAGGGTCTCAGGAGGCTGCAAAATCATATAGGAGAAGAATGAACTATGTGTGGGTTACACATCGTTTAGGCTCATCCAGAGATCCAGCTATTCCTACCAGGTTGCTGATAAGATTTTTGGACCTACAATGGATGCGGACTAGTTCTCTTTATACATATCACGTTGTGGCATGGACTAGTCTACCCTCGCCTTTGGGAGCTGGGACTGCTCCCCCCTTTTGGTATGTGGATGTGTTTGATGCAGGCTTGGTGCCTGGTCTAGGCCACCCATGTCTTTCATACCTAGTGTAATAGGGAAAGACGCCTGGTCTAATCCACTAGTGGGGAGTCAGTGTCTGGCTTCTGTTGAGAGGTCTGAAGGAGCAGCCGAACTGTTGGGCCGATTAAGTTCTTTTAGGGCTTCCTCCACGCATCTCAGGTACCAGATTTACAATGTCCACCTCTGAGTCTTTCCGTGACAGGTGAACTGGACTGTGGTCCTTGTATCTACGATTCAAGTTCTGTCTGAACCGACCTCTTCCCCCTCGCGGGTGGGAACGAGGTTGCTTTGGCCTTGAATTACCGTGTTGAAGAGACGTATCTTCCCGGTTGACTGTGTCAACCTGCTGGCGACGTGACCTGTGGTTTTGAGTCTTCCTTTGCCCTCGTCTGCTTCTCTTAGCACGAGGCATTTCGTGGCCTTCAAGTGTTAAGTCAGACTTTTGATGGGTCTGAATGCTAAAAACTCTGGCGTCCACTACAGGTCTCCTAATGGGGCATACACGCGTTTCCCAGACCAGCTGGGCATATCTCACAACTCCCTGCATTGTGCGCCTGCCTGTCTTACAGTGCATGGCGACATCAAATTGGATGCTGTCATGGAGATTATGCAAGAATAAGGACTGGAATGTACTGTCTTCTTCTAGACCTGGTGTATTCCGTCCTTGGAAGTAAGCCTTTCTGAGGCGCCTGTAATATTCTTTTGGAGGTTCATTTCTTTTGTGTAAGACATTGAACGCTTCAAAGATAGTTGCTGCCGGGTCAGAATATGGGGCATATTCTTCTCTTAAAGCTCGACAGAGTAAAGAGTAATGATCCCGAGTGGCAGGCATGAGTGTTTCCATGAAGTCATGGACACTCCTGGGTGTGGTCTTCCAGATTAGCTTTAGTTTCTCGCGAGCTGTTGCATGAGGGAGGTCCAATAAGCAACGATCGACTTCCTGCAAGTAGTCGTCTATGGTAGAATCATGGCTACTGGGGTCAAAGCACTCAATGTCCTTGGCTAGGGATTCAAGCTGGCGTAGGCGCAAACCTGAGTTTTGGGAAGGATAAGCACTATCAGAGTCACTTGAGCCTGTGTCGTCCCACTGCTCGCTGTAACGTGGGTGAACCCGACGCTGCTTCCTGCGTTTGAGACGAGGTGCTTTCTCCTCCAACAGGGGGCGTAACCTGCCACTGTCACTCTGGTTCTCGGGTGAGTTTTCCCTCCTCAGAGTGGGGGCATTCCTGTCCTCAGTGCATGAGGGGGAGTAAAACAAGTTTGCTCTGGATGCTTTCCTGTGCACTGGAGTGCTAGTTTTCCTGTACTCAGCCACTGTAGTGGTCTGAAAACCTTTGCCTTTGGCTATCTCACTGGTAACACAAGTAGCTGTACTGAGCTGGTGCTCATAAGGAGGTGGCTGGGGGGTCTCTAGCCTCTGGGCGAGAGCCACTGCGCCTGCTTTGGGCATCTGCAGCTTTGCATGTGATCGGTTTGTTTGGCTGTCAAGAGGCGGGGGCTGCTCAGCCTTCCTGGGAGCTAGCCTACTCTCACCATCTAAGCCTGACTTGGTCAGCTCTGGTCTCCTTGGACTGGCTGCCATGTCTACCTGATCACTCTGGCTCTTCCTCCTGGCTTTCTCAACCTCCTGACGGGCCACTAGGAGACTAGATTGTAGGGCGTCATGGTCCTGCTGCAATCTCTCCTTATCTTCCCGGAGCTGCTCCAGCTCTTGTTTCGTTACCCAGAGACTTTGCTTAAGGTGGGAAACAGTCTCCTGCTCAGCTTTGTAGCCACTGCACACAAGGAAGAGCTTCTTTTCATACTCTGCAGCCTTCAGCTGCACCTTGCGGTGGCAGAATAGAGCCAACTCACCCATTACCTCTTGGGCCAGGTGAGTTTCCGTTGAGGGCTTGGCCATGTAAGATAAATACCTCTGCAATTCAGCTTCACATTCATTAATAGTATAACTATTGAGGTCTTCTAATTCTGTTACTGACACATCTAAGATCTTTGCAACAACTCCTTGAAAGTCTAAGTTTCCCTGCTTGGGGGAACGTTCAGCACCAGATCTCCAAAGATTCACGTTGCCCATTCTGGTTCTGAGGAGCAATGTGGTTTACAACTACAGCTAAAGTAGTGGTGCACAGGTGACACTTCAACCTGTGGCTTACTTGAATGTTTGTTATGTGCTAGCTGTGGAGGCTTAAGTCTGGGTTTGTCTTGCAGAAAACCAAGCTTGGCTCCTGTTAACACACAATTAGTTAGCAGGGTTTGCTAACTGAAAAGACACTAAGCCTACTTACTTTTGTTTCAGAGAAGTCTTGGCATAACCTATTCTCAATCTCTGGGGTTTCTATGCTAATGGTAGCATGCTAACATGCACACACACTAGCTGACATGTGGTAGCTCGTTGCTAAGCTAACGCTAAGCTAACAAAGCACAGCTTGGTAACACTGATGGCAGCTAACCCTGAGTTAATAGCTAAGATAGTAGCTAGGCTAACACTAGTACCACTGGTGGTTTGGCAGCCTGTGCTAAAGCTACACTTGGCCTCTTAATGCTAAGTGGAAGCTAAGCTTCTAGGCACACTCTTCCTACTGCAGTTCTCAGTAACTAGTGTTAAGGCAAAGGGCACCTTGGTTTCTGCCACACACAGTTATGGATTCTTGCATCCACCAGTAGATTACACCAGAACTTTGTGGACTGGTGCCAGCGGAACCACCTCCTGATCAATGTAGGGAAAACGAAGGAGATGGTGGTGGATTTCCGCAGACAGCAGCCTGCTCTCATCCCACCGATGCACATCCAGGGAAGGGACATTGAGAGAGTGGACTCTTACAAGTACCTGGGAGTGCATCTGAACAATAAACTGGACTGGACTCATAACACGGATGCACTGTACAGGAAGGGTCAGAGCAGACTCTACCTGCTGAGGAGACTGCGGTCTTTTGGAGTGAAGGGGCCACTCCTGAAGACCTTCTATGACTCTGTGGTGGTATCAGCCATCCTGTACGGTGTGGTCTGCTGGGGCAGCAGCATCACAGCGAGGGACAGGAAGAGACTGGACAGGATCATCAGAAAGTCCAGCTCTGTCCTGGGCTGCACTCTGGACACGGTGCAGGAGGTGGGTGAGAGAAGGGTCCTGGCTAAACTGACATCCATCATGGACCAGGTCTCTCACCCACTGGAGGACTCACTGTCTGCTCTGGAGAGCAGCTTCAGTAGTAGACTGATCCACCCTCGCTGTGTGAAGGAGAGATATCGTAGATCCTTCCTACCTGCTGCTGTCAGACTGTACAATCAGAACTGTTGACCACATCCCACCACAGTCACTCACCCACTGCATCAGTGGTTTATATAGCAACCTGCTCTGCACAATATTTGTGTAAATCTGTGAACAATCATGTATATTGTTACCGGTACAAATCTTATACCCATTACTGTGCAATAACCCTGCAATGACCTCATACTCACTCTAACTGTACTGTACTGCTTTGTACTGTGCCAACACAAACTGTTCTGTACCTGTATTCTTGCTCATCTGTACTGCTGTTGTGAGAGGTAATTTCCCCACTGCGGGACTATTAAAGGTTTTCTTATTCTTATTCTTATTATTTGTACAGATTTACAGCACGGTGAATAATCTTTTTCGGCCTCACACGGGGCACCAATTATGTTGGCGATATGCGAGGAGCACAAATTATAATAATTGGATTTATAGCTCCTGAGTGGAGATACCAATTATGTTTATAATTTAGATTCACAAATCTTGGTTATTAGCTTAAATATATATAACTATATGACAAATTTCTATAGTTTGGTAAGTGAAACACTTACTATTATTGATTTAATAATTATTAATTGAATTAACAATTACTTAATTTACGGGGCACCACCCTGTTACCAGGGACCAATAACCGATTTGGAATAGCCAATACAGTCTCATTTGTATTTAAGTTGGTTGAAGGATGAACTCCGTACCATGGCCGACTCAATTCACCAGTGCTGCAAAACCATGTACAAATAATCACAGACAACGACCAATTAAATTATGAATGCTTTATTAAACAATTAATACTAACTTTAGTGTCAACACTAACCTGAATAACTCAGCAAATCACAACTTAACCTTATGGTGTGTTCGTCTGGAAGTACTGTATGTGTATGCGCGTTACCTGGGATAGGAGGTATGTGTGTGTGTGTGTGTGAGAGAGAGAGAGAGAGAGAGGAAGAGGAGGAGAAAGAGAGAGGAGGAGGAGCGCGCCCCCCTTTAGGGGCGTGGTGAGATGGCACAGCTGCGTGTGAGCCGGTAAACCCTTTGAATGGAGCGCGCGTGTCTGGCGCTCACAGGGAAAGAAGCGTGTAAAGGAGTGTGAAGGGGGACTAGCGTGAATAAGGCTTGTGGTCACACGAACACGTGAGGCTATATTCTGCGATATAGTCACGTGATCGCATAAGCGTGCAGTGGTTGAAACGTGCGCTTGCCGTGGTCGCAGCAGAAATAGAGCACTGCACAGTAACACAATAAAGCACTTAAGCTAGCAAAATCACAGATTACAACTTCAATGTGCACCTCTTAGATTCACGTAGATCGGTAACAGCGTTACAGTCACGTGATCGCGGAAATGCGCAGCGGTCAGATCGTGTGTGCAGGAAAAGAAACAACACAACAATAAAACAATTACTGATCCCCTAAGAGTTCTACTCTGCTCAGACTTAGAATGCCTCTGCCTTACTGCTTAATCCTGGTGAGAAGATCCGGCGTTGCGTGCGTGCCTGTGTGCGTGCTTGCGCTGTTGCGGTCCGGTCCGGTCTAGGTGTGCGTCGCGGTGATCGCGTTGTGATCAGCTGATGAGGCGGCGAGTGAGGCAGTTAAGCTGGCAGTTTCCTGCCGGATGGCTGGAAGTAGAAGGGTGATCAGGCCCGTTCTCTGTGACGACGTCCCCGTTAGTTCAGCTGCTGGCGGCGGTGGAGGTTCCAGGCGTGCCGGGGGCAGAGGGAAGCCCCAGGTGGGGTAGGGAGAGGGTCGAAGAGAAGAAGGGGCGACTCTTCGGTCACGGCAAGTTTTATAACCGTGTTTTGGTCACGCCCGTCCTATTGTTTGGTCCAATCAGGACGGCTGACGTCCAAGTTTCTCCTCCGTTTGTCGCTTGTGTCAGCGGGAGTTGGATGTCAGCGGGGGAGCCAGGTATGGGTCCCCAGCCTGGCGCCTGGTTTTGGCGCTGAGATTTGAAATCTCTTTGTTCTCACTCACTACTATCAGGATGAGGACTTTACATGCAGGCCGCAGTGCCTCCTTTGTCTGAGCATGTGGGACCTTAATAATAATTCTGTTAATAACAGATTATACATATGAGGTCCCCCAACAGGGTCTTCAGCTGCAGCTTATATATTGCCGTATTTGTCTGTAATTAAGTGCCAATGTGGGAACAGTGAATGCCTACAGAGGCATGGTATGACACAATTGTTGCTGTCAAGATATTGCATGTGTTTAATACTTTTATTATGTGACATGGTATTTAAAATTAAAACTTCGATAAATCTTACCTCAAGACACCTGAACCAGTTGCCAAACCTACATGTATGGTTGATGATCCAGGACTGGAGCCAGTATGATTGAATGTGTAGTCATTACAGAACACATTTAATATACAGTATATCAGACAATTACACATGCATGGAATAAATCAGTATCTCAGAAATTCATAAACAATTTTAGAACATTTTACTATTTAAAGATTAATCGTAACATATCTGGGAGCTCTAGTTTACAAACATACTTTTGGTTCTAAATACGTATTGACCCAATATATATTTAATTGCTTTTAGTAAGGTGTATGATATATCAAGTACTAATATATAACTAAGAGAAATGTAGTTTTATTTTTTTCTTCATAAATTTGACAGTACTATGTCTGTGTGTATCTCAAGTTGTTGCAGGTATCTAGTCCAGAGAAGTCTTGTTAGCTGGTGCTGGGGACTTCTAGGGTGAAGAGTTCAAGTTGTCATCCCATCTGGTCTTGTGGATCAGGGAAGTGTTTCCTGAGGGACAAGGCACCTATGTTGGACTTAGACCACCTGTGAAATAACTAAATTACTGTTTCCGTGGCAATACCTCAATAAAAGTTAAAATATTATAAAACATTTGTCTGTTTTCCCTCATAAAAATAGTTCAGTAAAACAGCAATAGTCAAAGCCAACTTTATTGTCAACCAATGCACCAGCACTATAATGCTGGATAAGTTACCGTCACAGTTCAATGTGCAGACCACAAAATGAACCGGTAGTATTCATAGTTATGTTGAAAGCATAGTTTCTGGAGTGGAACAGGTACAGTCATGGGCAGTTGGCTGAGGAGATGTGAGCATCTTTGTTGTCTTCATCACGTTTTGGAAGAAATCGGAAGCAGTGCAGCTGCTGTACAGATGGAGGATGCAGCTGTTTTCCTTGACACCACTCTAGAAGGTATAGAGAATAGAATAGTAGATTAATGAAATGTCCAGTATTTCCTATGTATCTCACAACCCTCACAAATGTAAACAATACATAGAGGTAGTTAGATTAGTTATAATGGTGTTTGGAGCAAACACATTTTCAACTTCGCTTTTATAGTGCTGGTTTGTTAAATCTTGGCATGGCATTAATGACCTCATTCCTGTCAGGTTGCTCAAATTCTGCTCAGAGGGGCGGTGGGACAGGGATGTTCACAAGGTCCTTCATATAACGACCTGGGTCCAGCAGGACTTTATTGAAGAAGGTCTCCATCAGCTTTTTCACATAATCTGCACCATGGCACTAGAATTACAAATTAGAAATTACCCACAGACTAACATATCAAAATAAGTTGACCAACTGCATACAGAGTAAATATATAGACAATAATATAGATCAGATTATGAATACTTCAACTACAACTACTCAAATGTGAAATCCAAAATCTGAGCAACAACTCTTCTACAAGGTTGGCGTCAGTTTGAGAGGCAATCTTCTTGCCTTTCGGTAGCTGAGATGCGCCAGCCTGTATAAAAAAACATTGCCATATTTACAGTTAGCTGACTAGATAAGCAACACTTACGAAAAGACAGCAAAAACATACTGTACATGTTAGACTTTGATAGAACTGGCCATAACCCAAATTCACAGGTCTGCCTGGGCTACGACGTACGCACGACAGGCTCGGTAGTAATTAGAAACACAGCTGACTCTCACAACTTACTATCGCAGCCAAACCCAAGTTATATTGAACGTCATGTGGAGGCTAGTGCGATGGTAGCGCAGTGTTAGCGGCTAGCGCTAGCCTCCACGGCTAACATGATGCTAGCAGCTAAAATGTCAGCTGAGTGAATGACCTCAGTACCATATGTCACACAATTCGAACCGGACAAATGCTGGAGAGGCTTGGACTCATCCAAATTGCATGGCAGCACCTTGCAACACTGTCTCTCTCTCTGTCGCTGTTAGCATTACTGTTCTAGCCATTAGCATTCCTTACACAGGAGGGGAGCTAGATTATAACCAAAGAAACTTCTGGAGTACATACATCAAATAAATATCAAGCATGTACTTACGTTTGGGGAAGCAGCAAGTGGATCACATCTTGTAGGAATATAGCCCTTCTTCAACCTCAAGCCCAGTAATAAATATACCCTCGTTTTCAAAGCAGACGGAGGTGAAATGGTGTCCACACACAAAGAAGCATTAAGGCAGCAGTGCCGGCACCGGTCCATTTACAAGTTCAATTCAATTCAATTCAATTTTATTTATATAGCGCCAAATCACAACAAAGTTATTTCAAGGCACTTTACAAAGTAAGGTTTAAAACCTCACACAACTAAACCCAACAAATCCCACATACAGCAAGCATTTAATTTGACAGCAACAGTGGAGAGGAAAAACTCCCTCTCTAACGAGGAAGAAACCTCCAGCAGAACCAGACTGGATGTGGGCGGCCATCTGCCTCGACCGGTTGGGGTGAGAGGATAGAGAGATAGAAAAGCACAGCACAGCAACAGCAAACAACAAGCAACAACAGAGCACAGGCAGGATGGTAGGACCAGGGACTGGATGCAGGCAGGATGGTTGGATCCGCAGCTGCCCATCACAGACACCAAACTTTGAGTCCAATGATACCTGTGGGTGAGGACAGAGAGGGAGAAAGAGTGGGGGTGGGGGGGGGGGAGAGAGGAGAGAAGCACAACTACTGGACAGTAAGAGACAAGGTTAGTTAACATGGGACAATGATGGGAGGTTATGGGACAGAGGAGGTAGAAGGAAACAGAGGAGCTCAGTGTATAAATTAAGTCCCCCAGCAGTCTATGTCTATTGCAGCTTAACTAAGAGATGGTTCCTGTGACTAACAATAATTGCCAGTGACCTGAACCATCTCTAACTATAAGCTTTATCAAAAAGGAAGGTTTTAAGCCTAATCTTAAAGGTGGAGAGTGTGTCAGCTTCTCGAACCTGAAGAGGGAGCTGGTTCCAGAGGAGAGGAGCTTGGTAGCTAAAAGCTCTGCCCCCTGTTCTACATTTAAACACTCTAGGAACCGCAAGTAGCCCAGCGCTCTGAGAACGAAGTGTTCTGCTGGGAGCATAAGGAACTATAAGGTCTTTAAGATAAGAAGGAGCTTTATCATTGAGTACTTTGTATGTGAGTAGGAGAATTTTAAATTCTATCCTACATTTTACAGGCAGCCAGTGCAGAGAAGCTAATGTAGGAGAAATGTGATCTCTCTTTCTAAGTCCTGTCAGAACTCTGGCTGCAGCATTTTGAATGAGCTGTAGGTTTTTTAAGGAGCTGTTAGGACATCCTATGAGTAAGGAGTTACAGTAGTCCAGCCTAGAGGTAACAAATGCATGGATCAGTTTCTCTGCATCGCTCTGAGAGAGGATGTTTCTGATTTTAACTATATTTCTAAGGTGGAAGTAGGCGGTTCTGGAGATTTGTTTAATGTATGATGTAAAAGAGAGATCCTGGTCAAACATGACACCAAGGTTCCTCACAGTAGAATCTGAAGCTAATGTTATGCCATCCAGGGTGGCTATCTGACTCAATAGTGTCTCTCTCAGATTTTTAGGCCCAACAATAAGAATCTCGGTTTTATCTGAGTTTAGTTGAAGGAAGTTTTGGGACATCCAGGATTTGATGTCTTTTAAACAACCCTGAATTTTGACTAGTTGATCTGTTTCATTTGGTTCCAAGGACATGTATAGCTGAGTATCATCTGCATAAAAATGAAAATTAATAGAATGCTTTCTAATAATCTCACCTAGAGGAGACATGTATAAGCTAAACAGAATTGGACCCAGCACAGAACCCTGTGGAACTCCATAGCTAATCCTTGTGCGTGTGGAGAATTTATCATTAACATGAACAAACTGGAATCTGTTCAACAAATAGGATTTAAACCATCCCAATGCTGTTCCATTAATCCCGATTCTATGTTCTAGTGTCTGTAATAGATTGTGATGATCAATTGTATCAAATGCAGCACTAAGATCTAACAGGACAAGGACAGAAACTAGACCATTGTCCGAAGCTAATAGAAGATCATTAGTGACTCTAACCAGAGCTGTTTCTGTGCTATGATGTTTTCTAAATCCTGACTGAAAATCTTCATACAGGTTATTCCCACTAAGGTGGTCAGATAATTGTTTAGCCACGATTTTTTCCAGAATCTTGGAAATAAAGGGTAAATTTGAAATGGGCCTATAGTTGGCTAGTTGTCCAGGGTCAAGGGTTGTTTTTTTCAATAGAGGTTTGACCACAGCCACCTTAAAAGCCTGTGGTACATAGCCTAGTTGTAAAGATTGGTTGATTTGATTTAATATGGATGAGCTGATTAAAGGTAGAACTTCTTTGAGTAATCTGGTTGGGATTGGATCTAAAAGACAAGTGGACGACTTGGAAGAGTTAATTATTGAGGTTAACTCCATATGAGTTATGGGGGAGAAGCTGTCTAGGTAAGACAATTTAATAAATTTAAAGTTAATGGATCTAGACAGTGCTTTCTGTCATTTGGAAGAAGTCGCTGCTGAATGTTTTTTCTAATGATAATAATTTTATTAGTAAAGTAGTTCATAAAGTCATTGCTGCTGAGATTTAAGGGGATAGTAGACTCAATACAGCTATGACTCTTTGTCAGCCTGGCTACAGTGCTGAAAAGAAACCTGGGGTTGTTTTTGTTTTCCTCAATTAGGGAGGAATAATATGTTTTTCTAGCAGCACAAAGTGCTTTTTTATATTTCATTAGACTGTCCTTCCATGCAATGCAGTTTACATTTATTTTGTTGGAACGCCACTGTCTTTCTAGTTGTCTAGTCCTTTGCTTTAGACTGCGGATGTCTGAGTTATACCACGGAGCTAACCTCCTCTGATTCACTGTCTTCTTCTTCAGAGGAGCCACTGTGTCTAACATTATACGTAGAGAAGCTGCAGCATCATCTACAAGACAGTCAACCTGTTCATAAGGATTAAGGTGACTGTTCTCTGTGTATCTGCAAGACATTGAGGCAAAAGATGATGGAATCATCTGCTTGAATCTGGCAACAGCATTGTCAGATAAACATCTGCTATAGTAACATTTCTTTCCAGCTGTTATAGGGTCAGTTGTGCTAAATTCAAAAGTTAATAAGAAATGGTCAGATAACAGAGGGTTTTGGGGAAGAACTATTAAATTATCAATTTCAACTCCATATGTCAGGACAAGATCTAGAGTGTGGTTAAAACGATGAGTGGGTTCATTTACCTGCTGTGTAAAACCAATAGTGTCTATTAAGGAGTTAAAAGCAGTGCTGAGACAGTTGCTGTCAACATCTACATGAATGTTAAAGTCTCCCACTACAATGACTTTATCTGTGCTAAGAACTAAGTCAGATAAGAATTCAGAGAATTCAGTTAAGAACTCTGAATATGGAGCAGGAGGACGGTAAACAATACAAAACACAACTGGTTTCTGAGTTTTAGAGTCTGGGTGAGAAAGGCTCAGAGTGAGGCTCTCAAATGAGTTATAACTATGTTTAGGTTTAGGAGTAATTAATAAATCTGATTTATAAACTGCTGCTACTCCTCCACCTCTACCTGTACTTCTTGG
Organism: Betta splendens; assembly: GCF_900634795.4. Classification (NCBI taxonomy): domain Eukaryota; kingdom Metazoa; phylum Chordata; class Actinopteri; order Anabantiformes; family Osphronemidae; genus Betta; species Betta splendens. Next base: position 281,200 of record NC_040893.2, read on the forward strand.
AACATGATAGTTGATGTGACTCATTGGAGTCGACTCATTTAAAGTAACATATTCATCCTGCTGCAGCCAGGTTTCAGTGAGACAGAACAGATCTATGTGATGGTCACTTATCAAGTCATTTATTAAAAAGGATTTAGATGAGAGAGATCTGATATTTAATAAACCACACTTCATTAGCTTACTATTACTTTGTTCCGTAAGAGTACCTGTTTTGATGTTTATTAAATTCTGGTAAGTCACTCCTCTTTGATTTGTTTGTGACTTGTATAGTTTAGGTGGTCGAGAAGCAGACACAGTCTCTATGCGATAACTAAGACTAAGAGTGGGTGGCAGCTGTAGAGAACATGCAGAGAGGCGTGTAAGACTGCGACTCTGCGTCCTGGGCTCCACTCTGAGTTGTCACGGAGTGGGGGGACTAAGCAACATGGCCATGTTACTAGAGAGCACAGAGGCTCCGTTCAACGTGGGATGGACGCCGTCTCTTCTAATCAGCCCAGGTTTCCCCAAAAAGTGCTCCAATTAGCCACAAAGCCCAATCGTTTGCAGGACACCACCTAGACAACCAGCGGGTGGAGCGATGACAGCCGGCTATACATGTCATCGCTGGTCACATTGGGGAGGGGTCCAGAGAAAACTACGGAGTCCGACATTGTTTTGGCGAACGAACACACCGACTCAATGTTAGTTTTAGTGACTTCCGATTGGCGTAACCGGGCATCATTAGCTCCTGCGTGTATTACGATCTTAGCGTACTTACGTTTATCCTTAGACAGGAGCTTAAGATAAGACTCAATGTCGCCCGCTCTGGCCCCAGGCAAACACCTAACTGTGACCGCTGGATTCTCTAACTTCACGTTTCGGACTATGGAGTCACCAATGATCAGAGTGGGTTTCTCAGCGGGTGTGTCGCTGATTGGGGAAAATCTGTTTGAAACGTGAAGCGGTTGGTGGTGCACCGTGGGCGCCTGCCTAAAGCTACGTTTCTTACGAGCCGTGACCCAGTCGTTGCCCAGCTGCCTGGGACCTGCCGGGGGACTGGTAGCAGCTAAGCTAGGAGGCTCCGCACCGGCTAAAGGGACCTGGCTAGCTGGCCTGTTTTCTAAAGTGCGAAGCCGAGACTCTAAGTCTAACAACCTCGCCTCCAACCCTGCAACTAACGTACACCTATTACAGATACCATTACCATCACTAAAGGAGGCGGAGGATAAGCTAAACATAAGACACACCGAGCACCGAACAGAGCGAGAGGGAGAGGAAAAGGGGGAAGCCATAGCAGGAAAGTAAGCTAGGAGCTACGCTAGCGGAGAAAACACTTAGATAACAGTGTAAATTAGCAGGACGTTTAATGAAAGGAAAAGATGCTTGAGTGTTACAAGCTTGTTTTGAAACTTTTAGCAGTCGCTATCGGATATAAAACGATAATATTTAGAAAAGAGCGGAGAGTAACGCTGTACACACACAGCGGCAGCAAACCTCAGTAACCGGAAGTGACGCGATACGCTTACCGTCAGTCAGCCGTCAGTCAGTTCTCAGTCCAAACAGTCCAAGTAAATAATACATAAAGTTCTCCTTTCTTGCTCCGCTGGTAAAATGAAAAGGCGGACATACGCAGACCGCCACATTTGAAACAGATTGTTCTTGAACCAAATTGGATAAACTAGCAAAATGTCAAATAAGTAGGGGGTGTACTTCTAACACCCCAGGAGTGTCTTAACATGAACCAGGGAGTCATATACAGTCGTAGCACTTAGAAGTGTCAGCCTTTGCGGCAATCTGTTTCCATTTGCAGTGCGGGATCACCTTGTTTTTACCGCGTTGGAGCATGTGTTACGTCTTTTTGGCTTATAGGTAGCAATCAGCCCCCACACTGGCCCCTATGACGCCGTACTAAGACCATGTTATATGGGCCCACGTAGAGTAACGTAACAATGTCTTGGTGGTGTAATGGTAAGTTATTGTTCAACAGTCTTGATTCATTTTTTGGTCCTGGATTTGAATCTCGGTGGAAGCAGAAGTTGTAATTACTGAACAATAACCGTTGTTATCTCATTTTAATATTTTGGCCTACAAGATAATAACAAATGACAAATAGGGCTGGCTGCCTGTATTATTTAGCAGACGATTTAAGTATTTAGTATAGTAGTATTTCCAAGTTATGGCAGTTCAAAACTGAAATAAGCAGCTGTACTGTATGCTTAGACAGACCGAGTGCATGCTCCCACGTACAGCGTTCGATTTTATTAGTATATCATTCCTGCGGGAGAATCAGATGTCGCAAATAAATCTGAGCGACACTGGATTTTGCAGACTTTGAAAGCTCCAGTAAATAAATACATTTTACGAAGCGTCCACAGTCTGTGGCGTTCTCGTGTGCTCTGGGAGAAGGTTCCACAGACTAGGTGCAGCTGAGCGAATTGTTCGATCTCTTTTGAGTTTTGTCCTCGGCTAAATAAGTGTAAAACAGTCCTTATTACTCATGCAGAATCAATATATGCAGAACAAACAACTTGCTGCATTAATGAGTCGGAGATCTACTGAGTCCTGGCGTTCTGGCATACCACAGAGAGAGTTTATTACAATTTCTTTATTTTTATTATATAATATCCTCTACAAGTTAGCAGTGGTAGTCTGCCAGACTTGTGTGATTTAAAAACAAAAAAAAAACATTTAAAAAAAGTGAAGTGAAAGGTTTTGGCGTCCCACAGCCTACGTAGGCGCAGCTGATCATGCTGCCCGATCTCCCATGGAGCTTTTTCCTTGTCTCGGAGCAAAAGTATTTCACACCTATTGACCGAGTGGTGACATTATGTTAATGTCTCTGTGCCAATAAGGAGTAGAGGGATAGGAAGTGAAGTTTGCTTTGGCAACTGAACCAACATCAGACGTGTTTACGGCGCAGAGCGAGTTCTAAAACCACTGTGTTCCCTGCGTAATAAAAGTTTGTTTTTCTGCAGATATTGTGAATAATGTCATTCCGGTAAAATGTTGGAGCTTCCATTTAAAGGACATTAGCTTTATCTTACTGGTTTAACTGTTCTCACACACACCTTAAAAGTGGTCAAAGTGGTTTACGCTGCAGAGCAGGAGTTATTTTCATTTTCATCCAATATAACCGTTAACATTTAGAAACACACTGTGTGTCTCTTCTCCTAATGTGTGCAATCAACAAAGACTGGGCAGCAGGGCGACATGGTGCCTGTACGTTCTAACAGTTTGTTTTCCCCACCAGAGTTAAAGCTGGGAAAACGAGAAAACAACTTGTTCTCTTGTTTTCCATTTTTTCTTCAAAACGAGAAAACGGGAATCAACTTCAAATCCAATTCCGGGTCTAGTTTTGAAAACACTGTTTTCAGCTCGTTTATTCATTTTTAAAATGCTGCTTTGATTAAATTCCGTTTGTCAGTTTTATAAGGAGAAACGAGAAAACGGTCCGTGTTTGTTCCAACAGTTTGATTTCCCCCTCAGAAAAAAAGCTGGGAAAACGAGAAAACGACTTGTTTTCTGGTTTTCTGGTTTTTTCCTCAGTTTTCAGCTTTTATTTTTTAACATGGTGCTGTGATTAAATTCCGTTTTTCGCTTAAGAGAAATGAGGAAATGGATGGTCTTTGTATTTTATTTTCTGGACAACTTAACCAGAAAACTGCTTGATTTCAGCCGATGTTGTCTGGAAAGAAAAATATAAATCCATTACTTAAGTTGCCCTTGAGCACCAGCTTCCTGTCACCGTACTGTGTTTCAAAATAAGAGTCTCACTTTCTTGTGTGTTCAGTCACATAAACAGGTCCTCCAGTTCTAAAACGTTCTAAAATTACTCGTTTTTTCCCAGCTTTTGTGTGCGTGTGTTTTATTGTTTGTACTGCAATTGCTTCCACTGTCGGACTAGCGCCGGGTAACCTGGCTGCTGATGGGAATTTCCCCACTGTGGGACTAATAAAGACATTCTTTTTTATTCTATTATATTCTATTCTATTCTATTCTAAACAGAATTGGACCAACCACAGAAGCCTGTGGTACTCCATAGCTAATCCTTGTGCATGTGGAGAATTTCTCATTAACATGAACAAACGGGAATCTGAAACAAATAGGATTTAAACCATCCCAATGCTGTTCCTTTAATCCTGATTCTATGTTCTAGTTTCTGTGGTAGAATGTTATGATCAATTGTATTGAATGCAGCACTAAGATCTAACAGGACAAGGACAGAAACTAGATCATTGTCCGAAGCTAATAGAAGATCATTAGTGACTCTAACCAGAGCTGTTTCTGTGCTATGATGTTTTCTAAATCCTGACTGAAAATCTTTGTACAGGTTATTTCCACTCAGGTGGTAAGATAATTGTTTAGCCGCGATTTTTTCAAAAATCTTGGAAATAAAGGGTAAATTTGGAATGGGCTAGTTCGCCAGGGTCCAGCGTAGGTTTTTTCAATAAAGGTTTGACCACAGTCACCTTAAAAGCCTGTGGGACATAGCCTAAATGTAAAGATTGGTTGATTTGATTTAATATGGACGAGCTGATTAAAGGTAGAACTCTTTGAGTAATCTGGTTGGGATTGGATCTGAAAGACAAGTGGACGACGTGGAAGAGTAGATTATTGAGGTTAACTCCATATGAGTTATAGGGAAGAAGCTGTCTAGGTAAGACAGAGGATTTGGTAAATTTAAAGTTGATGGATCTAGACAGTGCTTCCTGTCATTTGGAAGAAGTTGCTGCTGAATGTCTTTTCTAATGGTGATAAATTTATTAGTAAAGTAGTTCATAAAGTTATTGCTGCTGAGATTTAAGGGCTAGTAGACTCAACACAGCTATGACTCTTAGTCAGCCTGGCAACAGTGCTGAAAAGAAACCTGGGGTTGTTTTTGTTTTCCTCAATTAAGGAGGAACAATATGTTGTTCTAGCAGCACGAGGTGCTTTTTTCTATTTTATTAGACTGTTCTTCCATGCAATGCAGTTTGCATTTATTTAGTTGGAACGCCACTGTCTATCTAGTTGTCTGGTCCTGTGCTTCAGGCTGCGGATCTCTGAGTTATACCATGGAGCTAACCTCCTCTAATTCACTGCCTTCTTCAGAGGAGCCACTGTGTCTAACATTGTACGTAGAGAAGCTGCAGCATCATCCACAAGACAGTCAACCTGTTCATAAGGATTAAGGTGACTGTTCTCTGTGTATCTACAAGACATTGATGGAACATCTGCTTGAATCTGGCAACAGCGTTGTCAGATAAACATCTGCTATAGTAACATTTCTTTCCAGTTATTGTAGGGTCAATTATGCTAAATTCAAAAGTTAATAAGAAATGATCAGATAACAGAGGGTTTTGGGGAAGAACTATTAAAATATCAATTTCAACCCCATATGTCATGACAAGATCGAGTGTATGGTTAAAACGATGAGTGGGTTCATTTACATGCTGTGTAAAACCAATAGTGTCTATTAATAAGTTGAAAGCAGTGCGGAGACAGTTGCTGTCAACATCTACATGAATGTTAAAATCTGCCACTACAATGACTTTTTCTGTGCTAAGAACTAAGTCAGATAATAATTCAGGGAACTCAGTTAAGAACTCTGAATATGGAGCAGGAGGACGGTAAACAATACAAAACACAAGTGGCTTCTGAGTTTTAGAGTCTGGGTGAGAAAGGCTCAGAGCGAGGCTCTCAAATGAGTTATAACTATGTTTAGGTTTAGGAGTAATTAATAAATCTCAGTTATAAATTGCTGCTACTCCTCCACCTCTACATGATAGGAACATGATAGTTTATGTGACTCATTGAAATCGACTCATTTAAAGTAACATATTCATCCTGCTGCATCCAGGTTTCAGTGAGACAGAACAGATCTACAGTATGTGATGGTCACTTATCAAGTCATTTATTAAGGATTTAGATGAGAGAGATCTGATATTTAATAAACCACACTTTATGAACTTACTGTTACTTTGTTCTGTAAGAGAAACTGTTTCGATGTTTATTAAATTCTGGTAAGTCACTCCTCTTTGATTTGTTTGTGACTTGTATAGTTTAGGTAGTGGGGGAGCAGACACAGTCTCTATGCGACAACGAAGACTAAGAGTGGGTGGCGGCTGTAGAGAACATGCAGAGAGGCGTGTAAGACTGCGACTCTGCGTCCTGGGCTCCACTCTGAGTTGTCAGGTGTGAGTGCGTGTGTGAATGGTTGTCTGTGTGTTGCCCTGCGATGGGCTGGCGACCTGTCTAGGATGTACCCTGCCTTTCGCCCATAGCCAGCTGGGCTCCAGGCTCCAGAAACCCCACGACCCCGCATATGGGATTAAGTGGTATGAAAAATGGATGGATGAATAAAAATCATGGTTTATCTGCATTTAATTGAAGGAAGTTACAGGACGTCCGGGATTTGATGTTGGGGTCTGTCAGGTTCCGGCACTGTTTTTAGTTTTATTTTGAAGGCACTTTGTTGTTCTGTCTCATCATCATGTTTTGGGTTCCAGTTTCCGCTTCCTGTTTTAGTTTGATAGTTTCCGGTTTACCAGTCCATCACACTCACGCTAACCTTACTTCCGGTTTTCAGTTCACGCACCTGTTTTTCATTCATCATTACTCCCCGGACATTTAAGCACCACCTGTCACCGTCATCATTTGCCAGATCGTTGTTTACTGATTCCTGACTCTCACGTTCCCGCAGCTCCTTACCGACCCTGTAAGTCATCGTTCTGTTATTGACCACTGCCTGTTTATGACCTGTCTAAGCCTGCCGATTTGGATCGCAGTCCCGGTGCGGCCGCTCCAGTCTCTGTCGGCCATGTTGCGGCCGTTCCAGTCCCTGTCGGCCATGTTGCGGCCGTTCCAGTCCCTGTCGGCCATGTTGCGGCCGTTCCAGTCCCTGTCGGCCATGTTGCGGCCGTTCCAGTCTCTGTCGGCCATGTTGCGGCCGTTCCAGTCCCTGTTCCTGTCCCTGTCGGCCATGTTGCGGCCGTTCCAGTTCCTGTCACCCTCGGAGCCGCAGCGCCCGCCGGCCTCCAGGAGGAGGTCGCGCCAGCTGCAGTCCCCGCGCACCTCCAGGAGGAGGTCGCGCCAGCCGCAGGCCCCGCGCACCTCCAGGAGGGGTCGCGCCCGCCGCAGTCCCGGCGGACCTCCAGGAGGGGGTCGCGCCCGTCGCAGTCCCGGCGGACCTCCAGGAGGGGGTCGCGCCCGTCGCAGTCCCGGCGGACCTCCAGGAGGGGGTCGCGCCCGTCGCAGTCCCGGCGGACCTCCAGGAGGGGGTCGCGCCCGTCGTAGTCCCGGCGGACCCCCAGGAGGGGGTCGCGCCCGTCGTAGTTCCTGTCGACCTCCAGGAGGGGGTCGCGCCCGTCGCAGTCCCGGCGGACCTCCAGGAGGGGGTCGCGCCCGTCGCAGTCCCGGCGGACCTCCAGGAGGGGGTCGCGCCCGTCGTAGTCCCGGCGGACCCCCAGGAGGGGGTCGCGCCCGTCGTAGTTCCTGTCGACCTCCAGGAGGGGTCGCGAAAGTAGCCCTAAGTGAAACGGCGGAAAATCCAGGAGGGGTAGGGCGAGACCGTAGAAGTCCCGGCGGACTCAGGAGGGGGTAGCGTCAGTAGAGTCCCGGCGGACCTCCAGGAGGGGGTCGCGTCGCGTAGTCCAGTCGGCGGACCTCAAGGAGGAGGTCGCGCCCGTCGCAGTCCGGCGGGACCTCCAAGGAGGGGGTCGCGCCCGTCGCAGTCCGGCGGACCTCCAGGAGGGGGTCGCGCCCGTCGCAGTCCCGGCGGACCTCCAGGAGGGGGTCGCGCCCGTCGTAGTTCCTGTCGACCCCCAGGAGGGGGTCGCGCCCGTCGCAGTCCCGGCGGACCTCCAGGAGGGGTCGTTCCCGTCGCAGCTCCCGCTGCACCGGCATCGGTTCCTGGCGGCCCGGCTCCGGCCGCACCGGCATCGGTTCCTGGCGGCCCGGCTCCGGCCGCACCGGCATCGGTTCCTGGCGGCCCGGCTCTGGCCGCACCTGCATCGGTTCCTCGTCGCGGTGGTCCAAGGAGGACGCCGCTGGTTCCTGCCTCGTCCTGGTCTCGGCTGCCGGACTGGTGGCCTCGCCCTCGGCTTCTCCTGGTGATGGGATGGCGCTGCCTCCTCCGGCGCCGTCCGCCTCGACTCCGCCACCGCCACGGCCGTTCGCCTGGGGTACGTCCCCTCCTGCCGCGACGATGGCGCGGTCTCTGCCGTCGTCGTCCGCCGCGATACTGGGATCCCCGGAGCATCTCCGTCGGGGAGGGGGCTGGGCTCAGCTCTGCTCTCCCGGACCTCGCCAGCCGTCGTGGTGGACTCTCCTGCCACCACCCTCGTGAGGGACCCCTGGACTCTCGTTTTGACCCTCCTCCAGTCCTCCCTCCGCCCACCCTGCTTGTTTGCCTTGCGGGAGGGGGATTCGGTCCCTCCTCCTGAGACCACCCTCCGCCCGCCCTGGTTTGGGGAGGGGGGCTTCCGTGGGCGCCGTGGAAGACGCCCTAGGGGGAGGGGTACTGTCAGGTTCCGGCACTGTTTTTAGTTTTATTTTGAAGGCACTTTGTTGTTCTGTCTCATCATCATGTTTTGGGTTCCAGTTTCCGCTTCCTGTTTAGTTTGATAGTTTCCGGTTTACCAGTCCATCACACTCACGCTAACCTTACTTCCGGTTTTCAGTTCACGCACCTGTTTTTCATTCATCATTACTCCCCGGACATTTAAGCACCACCTGTCACCGTCATCATTTGCCAGATCGTTGTTTACTGATTCCTGACTCTCACGTTCCCGCAGCTCCTTACCGACCCTGTAAGTCATCGTTCTGTTATTGACCACTGCCTGTTTATGACCTGTCTAAGCCTGCCGATTTGGATTCTAAGAGCTGAACCTTTTTCTTTGATATTGGCCTGTGTATGACCCGGACTGTTTTGTGACTTTGATTTTGGGAATAAACCCTCATTTTTTCACCGACTACGTCGTGTCCTGGCGCTGTGCATTTGGGTCCTTTATATGCCGTATCTGACAGGGTCATTCGTTTCATATACAGATTTTATTATTTTCAGGTGGTAGGGAAATGGAACAATTTGCATTTATATGCTTAATTATATGTTTTGTTAAGTGATAATGCATTTGTGTTATGCAGGTGGCGAAAGTGATGCCTAAGGATAGTTTCTACTTTTCCATTCTGAGAAATCCTGTGGCCATGATGGAGTCCATCTTCATCTACTACAAGAGCATTCCAGCCTTCCACAAAGCTCATAGCCTGGACGACTTCCTTGACAACAATCGGGTGAAATACAATGCATCGGTGGCTGGGAACCATTACGCTCACAATATTTTGGCCTTCGACTTTGGCTTTGAGAACAATATTGCAGAAAATGCTACAGACTTTGAGCAGAGCGCCAGCATGGCCATTGCAGCCATCGAACGAGACTTCCACCTCATTCTTATCTCTGAATACTTTGATGAGTCCATGGTTTTGCTCAAACACGCCTTGTGTTGGTCCCTGGAAGATGTGGTCTCCTTTAAACTCAACAGTCGCAGTGAACGAAGTCGTTGTTCACTATTACCAAGCACTGCAGAGAAAATCAAGAGGTGGAATTCTTTAGACTGGAGGATTTACTTGCACTTTAACACCACCTTTTGGCACAAAGTGGATAGTCTGGTTGGGCAAGAACAGATGAGGAAGGAAATGTATGAGCTGAGAGAGCTTCAAGGCAAGCTAGCACGTACCTGCTTGAGAGATGGTGGGGCAGTCGACCCATCTCAGGTCAAAGACACAAGCCTAAAACCATTTCAATATGGAGCTGCTGTCATTCAGGGCTATAACCTTAACCCATACATAGACAAACACACCAAAACAAGATGTCAGAGACTAATAACACCAGAACTGCAGTACACTGAGCGACTGTACACCCAGCAGTTCCCTAATCTGTCTGCTAAGCCTTACGTTGGCTCAAAGAAGATGGCCCCACATCATCACCACTCAGAAAGGAGTGGTTTAAAGGGAACGGCCTTGGACAGGGAAGCCATAAGAAGGAGTTCATAAGACACACGCTAACAAATCTCAAGAACAAGAAGGCCTCCACAAGTGTCCGGTTATTACACACACACACACACACACACACACACACACACACACACACACACACACACACACACACACACACGCACAGCTTGAATAGAAGCTGTCACTAACATCAATGATTGGATATTCTGTCTAAAGCTTACTGTAATTTATGAAAATAATCTACAGGTTAAAACTCTGCAAGGTGCCAGGATGTCAACCTGTTAGAAGGACTACATCAGGAGTAGCCGACCCTTGCGCTCCAATTTCTGCAGCTCTGCACCTACAGTGTGCGATTGGTAGAACACACCTGACCCAGGTAATCAGCAGGGGCTGCAGGATTAGTTCCATCCAGGACAGTAGTTCTGGAGGACCAAGGTTGGCTACCCATGGACCAAAGCATGCACTGTGCTGCATGCAATGTGCTGCTATTCAAGTTGTTCCTGTAGAGAAGCTTGAAGTGTGAAGGTGGAGCTACTGTACATGTGTATTAGAGAGACCATGATGTGTTCTGTTGACTAGGACCAATGGAGTCTATCACTCTTTACTCTATACATAATTGTTAAAGTCACAACTACAATTACTTTATGTAGGAATTAAGTATCTCTGCAGCTTTTCATGCAGAGCAGACCTGACATCGTTTTTCTACAGTGAGCATTTTATTGTGTTAACTTTGATTTATTTTTAAAAAGAATCAGTAGTTTCATACAACATCCTGAGTTTAGCCTCATCCCTTGTTGATGTAGTGTTCTGATTATAATATGGTTACGGTGGTTAGAATAAGTTATCATGACTGTAGAGCAGTGACAAGTTGAGGAGCACGGCTACAGCATAAATGACTAAAGCACTGATTGGTGGTAGAACATTCAGTCAGAAGAGTGTGAACACGCACATGGACGATGGAACTGCAGACAGATCAGGGTAAGAGAGAGGTTCACCTTCAAATGTGTGAAAGATTGCTGCCACTCCCCCACTCAAGCTGTGCTTCTAGTTAAGATAAAATAAGATAAGATAAATCTTTCTTTCTTCCCAGGAGGGTTAATTCAGCTGTTCAGCAGTAAAAAAATAGAGAAATGAGTAAAGACAGATTACTATGGAGGTTTTTCTGACTCAAAATCCAATTCACAATACATTTTGCATTTGGCAATTCAATATGCAATATGTTTGTTCAATTTGAAAATGCATTTTGCATTTGGCAATTCAATATTGAAAGTGGCAATTCAATACTTAGTTTCATTAATCAAAAGTATAAATAAAAACTTAATAAATTGCCTTTCGTATTGTCATGGTTTTTTGTAGTCTGTCAATTGACAATTCAAAATGCTATTTGGTCATTTAATCTGAAAATGCATTTTATAAATGAAAATACAATATGCAATTTCAAAATGCATTCTGCAATTAGTTATGTAATATGCATTTTGAAAATGCATTTTGCAATTGACAATTCAATTTGCATTTTGAAAATGCAGTCTGCAAATGGAAATGCATTATTAAAAAGTGTTCAATCAATCAATAACCAGCTTTATCAATTAAACGTTTAAATAAATCAATTGCATTTCATTTTCTTGTGGTTTAGAAGTGTCTATATTGTTAGGGAAATTGTTAGTTCCCTTTGTAAATGTTAAATGACGCAGACACAATCAGTTGAGACCTGCTTCAGGATTTTATTTGCAAGGAGTGAGCAGTTTACAGCAAAGGCAACTTCCTCTCACTGAAGAGAAGACAAGGATTCAGCCATAATATGCATTGCATTCTGGGAGGTGCATAGTCACACAGTACGTGGCAAATATTTATTGCACAAAGCAAGTATTGGGCACATCAGATAAGGATGCTACACACCGGTACTCCCTATTTCTTGCAGAGCAAAAGGGAGGAAACTTCAAGGCTATAGCACAGCTAACAAGGCTTCAGCAGATCATCAAAATAAATTCCAACAATGTTTCAATAATTAAATGCAGTATTTTTCCAACATATATTCAAATGTGACAGCAGACAGCCGGAATGCATTGCATGATCTGTGAACACTCTCAAGTGTCTCGAGTCTAATAATTAAAAGCGTTGTTCAAACTTGATTTGCCGAGGTTAAACTGTCCTAACTAATCAGAGCCCACTACTGCAACTTCAGCAAACAGACAGAATGGCGGGGGCAGCGTTGTAGCTACTAAGCGCTGCTGAGGCTTGTCTGAGCAACAGAATAGAAAAAGCGTTATTCCTCCACCGTCAGACAGGCCTGTGTGCTGCTAAAATTCGAGCGGCTACAGGCAGGAAACGGTGGGTCTAGCTTTTGGCCTTTTTCCTGTAATCGCATACACCTGGGGGGAACAGCTGATAGCTATTGGCCTTCGAGCGGCTACAGGCAGGGAACGGTGGATCTAGCTCGCTGTATTAAGTACATGCTTGATACTTGTGATGTCTTAATATGTTAGTTGGTCTGTTTAAAATGTAGTAACCTACATGAGACAAGCTACTAGCTAGCTTTGCTAATGGCTACAGTGAGTCAACCAATTTATATATATATATATATTATATATATATATATATCTCTAATATAGATAATCTATATCTATAATATATCTAGAGAGACAAGAGATATATAGATATATATATATATATATATATATATATATATATATCTATATATATATATATATATATATATATATATATATATACAAGAAAGCCTATGACTCAATGCCACACACATGGATCACTGAATGCTTGGAGCTGTACAACATCAATACAACTCTAAGGGCCTTCATTGCAAACTCGATGAGGTTGTGGAGAACCACCCTTGAAGCCAATGGGAAGCCACTTGCCCAAGTATTCATCAAATGTGCCATATACCAAGGAGATGCACTGTCCCCACTGCTGTTCTGCATAGGTCTGAACCCCCTCAGCCAAATAATAAACAAGAGTGGCTATGGATACCGACTCCGGAACGGGGCCACCATAAGTCACCTCCTCTACATGGATGACATCAAGCTGTACGCCAAGATCGCCAAGAATGAGCGAGACATCGAGTGGCTACAACAGATCCCTGGAAAAACATCCGACATCTCAGTCCAGAAAAGTGCAGTCCTAGGAACAGCAAGGATACTGCGCAGAACCCTCAAGCTTCCTGGCCTCTGGTAGAGGACCTGAGCTTGGAAAAAAAGGATGAGACCACCCGCGGAGGGTGAGAAGGGAGTTGTTTTTTTTTATAGAGAGAAACAGAGTACATATTTGTAAAATGCTTAAAAAGAAAATTCTTCATTGATCCATAACTTTAAAGGTTCTACTCAAATAAAGGCTATGTTAACATATTGCTGTATAAAGGAATTTAGTTACTGTCCATACAGTAGGTCTCCCTCAGAGGACCAACAGCCTAGTGGTTAAGGCACAGAAGCTCCGAGCTAGAGACTTCTGGTGTAAACTTGCCTCTGGTGTCTTTTGTTTTGTTTTGTTTACCACACAAATTCAAGTGACACAAAATACAGAGATCTGCATGAGTTACGCCAGCTGATATTCTTTCAGTTCTGTGTCATTTCAGTCACCTTTTACTGCCAAATGTCACCGCAATCGGCTGATTGTGACTGCTCAATAGTTTTCAAGTTAACTTACAGCCTTTTCTTAAAGCAGAAACATTACCAAAAGTACAGGAACCTTCAGTCTGAGTAAAGTTAGACACTATCCTCTATTTACAATAGGCTTCACTTCACACCTGTAAAGAACTGGCTCATCAGTTGAACAAAGGACTGTAAGAAGGTGTGAAGATCATGTCCCCCATGAAGGACATATAATGTAGAAGCTCCTTGAGAAACATTTCTGCTCTGAAAGAATGTAGTGACCCAAATTTCAGACAACTTGATTTAGAAAATGGTCAAATTAACTGGACGTTTATAAAATCTGTAAATAAAACTTGTTAAAAAGAAAGTGTTAAGTCTATGGCTTTAGGATATAAAAGTTTCTTATTTTAAACCACCAACCAACAAAAACTGTTTATTTAAAAACTGTGGGTGAGAAGTTGTGTGCTTTAACCACTAGGCTCTTATAAGTGATGGATGGATGAAGTAGTTCACAAATGTATCTGGTTACATCACATCAGGTAACAGCACTGCAGGACTCTGGTGCTTTGGGGAGAAGGGGGTTGTGTGAAACCAGTCTAACTAGTGCTGTGGATTGGTCGTTCTGTCTGAAGAGAGGCTCTCTATTGTTATGTTCATCTAAGCTTGATTGGAACATTGAAATGTTCTTTTTTAATATAAAACAGCTCCTGGAGCAGGCAGACTGACACTCACTACATTCAAGTGAATAAGAATAATATATAGAATGAGAATTTAATAATTTCATTAGGTACTTTTGTGAAGTCCAACTCAACCTAATATAGCCAGTAACTGATAAACCTCCAGAAGGTAGTTTGGCAGCTGTGGCAGCGTGAGCTGCCGATGCTTATCTATGATTAAAAAAGAGTTAGTACAACATTCAATTTTGAAATGAAGTCAACTTTTCAAGTTTTCTCAACTTTTTAGTTGACTGTTTGGACAGACTATTGTCTGTCTGTCTGTTTGTCTGTCTGCCCTAGTAAACAGTGTAGAACTGACATTATCAGATCTATGTTCTGTTCTCAGAACTGTGCCTATACTTGCTGTTTGACCCTAACTCTACGGGTCAGATACTAAAGCTCCACCTTTTGGTTTTACCCTGGAATTGCGTCTTTGGTGCTAAAATGGGGGTGGTCTCATTAACATTTTTAACACCTTCCCCAGACAGACCAAGGAGGGGGGCTGCTGACAGTCGGCTGATGAGGGTGTGATAAGTGTGCGGTCAGCATCAGAAAGGTGACTGACAGTCGACTGAAATCAGCGAAAACGAACCGCTCCATCTGTACAACAGCCTGTTGCTCTGGGCCGTTATTCCCCCACTTACTGATGCCACATGTTGACAAAGTTGACCAGCTGCTTTTATGTTGACACAAAACTCTTCAAAGCATTTTACTCTGCATTCCGTTTATTTCGTTATTAATATACATGTAATTGCAAATGCTGCACTGAGCTCTTTTGCTTTGACGAGTTTTGTGTCTACATGAAAGCGGGCAGAACAACGTCTATGCGTCTCACCGCTGAAAGCGGCTGGTGAACTTCGTAGGAACACGACTGTAGCTTTGCAATGACTTGTAATAACGAAATATTTGCGTTTTCTGTTTATATTTTTTCGTCAAGCGTTTTCTGTTTATATTTTTTATTGCACATTTGTTAAAACATAATGGGTGTACTGTCATCTTTTTTGTAATTTTTAGCATATGCATTTACATTTTGTATATGAATGACAAAATTAACAAAATCTACATTTGAAAAAACTTTGAAGAGTTCCATGTCTACATGAAAGCGGGCATAACAACGTCCGTCTATGACTCACTGCCGAAAGCGGCTGGTGAACCTCTTGGGAACATAGCTGTACCTCTGCAATGACTTATTATGGTACAGGTGAAAGGGGAAATAACAAAATAAACGGAATATAAAACTGAAACGCTTTCAAAAGTTTTTGGTTTATTTTATATTTTTAATGGCACATTTGTTAAAACTAGATGGGTGTACTGTCATCTTTTCTGTAATTTTTGGTAACGTTACAGTGAAAGAATGTGTGAACTTTCAGTTTTTTTGTAAATAAGCAAAGCAGCAAAACTGTCTTATTGTATTGTTGATGTATTTTATTGCTTCCTTCGGTGAGACTGCAACAATGATACTCGTCCTTTCACGTTGTAAATCTAAGCACATAGCGGTGGAACATTGTAACAGTGGCTGTCACTCATAAACTCATGGGAACATGAGTAGGAACTCTGCTCTGCCTTGCAGGCAGCAGCAGGGTCAGCGAGCCCATGCGTTCCACCCCACAGAGTGCGTCGGTGATGGCCCTTTTTATGTAAAAGCGGCTCTTGGCAGGGTGCCAGCTGGAGCGTGCCGGACAAATGAACACCCAGCCGTTGTTAGGGGTATATGTAAAAGTGTACGTCCTTTGGGTGTTCTAGTGTTAAGTAGTCCTAAATAACAAAAAAAGCAGTCAAAAGCAGAAATCAAAAAGGTTTAGAGCTTAGTTAGTCGCACTAAAACTTTAGTACTCTTATTTTGAAATGGTTTACAGGAAGCTTGTGTGAGTAACTTTTAAATTGTTTCATTAACAAGTAATAATAAACCAGTAATTACTTAAAGACTCATTGCCGATTCATAATTGACCATTCAAAAGCAAAAAAATGCTTTTAATGCTTTTATTTTAAAATGATTTAGAGATGTGTGTGTTTATAGCTAAACTAGCTAAATAGTCTCATTACTTGTCACAATTAACCAGTCAAAAACAGAATTCATGCTATTAAAGCTAAAAATTTGGATTGGTACTTTTATTTTGAAAGGAGATTGAGGACACCTGTGCAGGTAATTTCTAAACATTAAGATTGTCTTATCATCTAGTCACAATACACCAGCTGAACGCAGAAATATTGCCATTTTTAGCTAAAGATCTGGAAAGGGGCTTTTATTTTGAAAGGATTTGGAGAAGCTGTGTGTGCAGTATATTAGTCTAAATAACTAGTCATAATAAACCTGTTGAAAGCAAAAATATTGCTATCTTTAGCTAAAAATCAGGATTGGGGCTTTTATTTTGAAAGGATGTGGAGAAGCTGTGTGTGCTGTGGTGGAAATTTTCCACAAAGAAGCAGATGAGAGAGTGTTGTCCTTTTGTGCGATTTATTGAAATAATAAAGAAAATAAAAATAATGGGGAAAGCAAATAAAAAGCATGGATGTTGATCGTGCACATCAACAAACCAAAAACCAGCTGGGGAGATCAGTGCACACACCACGAAGGTGTGATGCAAAGAGCCCACGATCCTCAAGTTGCTTCTGCCTTTTAGCTTCTCTGTCTGACTAGGGTGGAATGTCTTTCCAACCCAATCAAATTACATGCACCATCTCCTCCCTGTCGCAGTGTGTGTGAAGATTTTTACTTTCTCACACCTGCATCGCTGACGTCCAACTATCTGTGAGAAAGGAGCACCAAGTCTCAACAGACAGAGACACAACTCCCCGACCTTGGGTTTGGGAGCTAGAGTTGAGAGTCTATCAGGCAGAGACAACCATTGAACAATCTAGGTGAAATGTCAAATGCATACAGTAAGACAAAACATAAGATATTAATTACAGAACATAAGTCATAACTCGTATAATAACTGCATAGAAATAAGGAAGACACATAGAAATAAGGAACAGACAATTTTTCCCATAACACTCCCCCCTTTTGATTACACATTAATCAAACCATAAAGGAATAAAAATTGTCAACATCATATTCTGTAATAATAAAAGATCCTTGCAAATGAAACAATAAGGGTATTAACTCATCAAGATTCAAAATACACCTTCACATAAAATGGAAGTAACTAAGGGACAAAAGGTTGGGAGCTGTTTTTGGTGGGTAGTTAAACAAGAATAACCTCTGTATCGGCATGTGAAGAAAATAAGCTCATAATCATATTTGTATCAGATTATATTTTGTGATCAGATAGCCTAAGACCATTGTCAAAGTCATTAAGTGAATTAGAGTTGGGGTTTTTGAACATAGTGCATTGTGTCATCTCATACGAGAGTGTTGCTGAGGTCGCACGCATGATGAGACCTCTAACCAGTGGGATAACGCAAAAACCAAACAAGAGAATCACAGCCATCTCAATGATAAAGGAAACAGCTGCGGACATGAGAACAGATTTCCATTTTCCAGACATTTCGTCTAGCCAATTCCAAGAGGAAGAACCTATACCAGAGTTAGCTGAGATTCTGAAGGCCGTGTAGCGCCTTCGCCACAATACCATTAGAATCAGTGTTATTCAGGATGTAAGTACAACATGCCTCTCCAAACATAACACAAACGCCTCTTTTCTCTGCTAACAACGTGTCTACGGCCATTCAATTGTAATGTAATAAAGATAATTAATGTACGATAGCCATAGGTTTCCGGTGGGGTTCTGTTTCATATATTCTTAAGATAGATTTAATGCTTTCGGATCTTTAATTGTACATTTGCGTCTAGAGCGAATAGGAGATTCAGGGATTTAACCAGAATGATGATGCGTTTTTCCGCTTGTGTTGTCTTTCATCTGTAGATGAAGGATAGAACTAATTGTAGCAGTGAATAAAGTGATTGTGAGCAAATTAAACACCAAGTCAACTTTAGGATATTTAAACTCAGTGTTGTGAATTATGTGAAATTTTCTCATTCAAAAGTAGTGTGCAAAGTTACATGAAAACATCATATGATCAAGGCAATAATCAGAGTAACATAAAATGTCTAACGCAACGAGGTTACAATTGATGTCTTGTAACAATCTGCTTCGTCCTGTTGAACAGTAGCGTTAGATTGTTTCCAACCTGTGTGTTGAAGTATTGATTGTTCGTTGGGGTTCTTCAGGTTGTGATCAGCTGATCACAGAGACACTTGGGATTTGTTATCACCGCCAGGTTTCCTCCCAATGTCGTCTGAGTCACTGTCACTCCCGTGATGTGAAGAGTCTACACGTTGTCCAGCGTCGGCAACTCAAGGCTGCTCGTGTGTGTGTTTTCTCAGGAGCGTGTGTGTAGATGTATGGTCTGATAGTGTGATTCACCGGTGCAGCTTCAGGCGGCGCTTGGCTCACACCTTTAGCTGAACGGTCAACGCAGCCTCGCCTCAGTGCGTGTGTGAGCACAGCGAGGGTCGTCCTTCTCAATTCTTTATGTCAGTGGTGGTTTTCTTGTGTGGTGTAGATGTAGATGGAGGGTCGTCTGTTGGATCCGGGACCTTCTTGCAGTGGAGTGGATCCAAGTCGCTCTCTCTGCGATCTTTACAGCCGTGTGGGTCGTCAGAAGGACCTGGAAGTGGCCTCGCCACCGTTTGGAGTCCCAGTGCTTCCTCCTGAACTCCTTAACGATCACCCAGTGCCCTGGTTGGATGGTGTAATGGTCCTGTCGCCTGCTTTCACCTGTTGGGAAATCTGAATTATGGGGAAAAGGTGTTTGGGCGGCACGGCTGCCATCAGGCCCAAACCAGACTCCATGGCTACAGGTGGAACCATGCGTCAGCCAGAGTCTGCGTTCCTGTGAGGTAGAAAATGTTTAAAGCACAGGGAGATGAGGAAGGAAAGGATAGAGAGAGTTGGAGAGGGAACAAGAGGAAACGAGGATCAGGAGAGGGAGGGGTTGTTGGGCAGCGACCTTCGGAGCAGCGTCTGCAGCTGCATGTCGGCAGAAACAAAGTCGTCACTGATGTTGGACAGTTACAAACAGCATTAGCTGTAGGCAGCAGGACAGCGTCCAGCAAAGCAGAACCTTATCATGATGTAAGATAGGTTTGCAATCAGACTTCAAAGCTTCCTATGCTTCCACAGAGCGTCTGTGGAGTCCGTGTAGATGGTAACAGACTCTCCTTCTGCTCGTTTACTAGCTTCAGTCAATGTGATCAACTCTGCAGCCTGAGCAGAGTAGTGTCTTAGCAAAGAGCCAGACTTCAAGACGGCCTCTTGATAGTAACGTTCAGCATGTTGAGTAAGGTGGTGTTGCATCTAAGCCATCGGGCTGTAGAAAGATGTGATGTTTTCCAAAAGAATCAAAGACACAGTATGAGGACAAAGAACAGAAGTCGTACAACCTGATCTCTCATCCACTGTTTGAGTGAAAGGTCGCATAGGGTCAGATCAGGAAGACCCAAGGTAGGAGCCAACTGAAGAGCAAGCATGAGGTCGGTGAACGTTGTTCAGCCTCAGACGTCCACGTGAGACAAGAAGTGGACGATGAAGATGTCTGCATCAGAACCCTGAGTGGGGCCTCAAAGACATTAAAGTTAAGAATGAAGTTCCTACAATAAAAACGAAAACCTAGAAAAGATAAGCTGTTTATACGTGCACGGTTTAGGCAGGTTTCAAATTGCTTCAACTCTGTTGGGTGAGATGGATTTGCCATCAGCTATAATTACAATGACCCAGAAAATAACCTTTGTCTGAACAAACTGTAATTTAGACAGGCTCTCTTTGTGGCCTGTAGCATCCAATGATTCAGTAGCTTAGTGGTGTCTGCAGTAACGCCATCTATGGCTTCTTCCAGAGGGTGATGTTGTTTACATGGTTTGTGGTCAGATTTAGGTGTGATGACCACTGGTTCACATCCTCTGATCAAACCTACATCATGTCTGTGTGTGAGCCACAGGGAAGCAGGGCTTCCTGTAAGGCTGAGTGTTGGGTCAGAGCGTCCTCTGAAATAAAAATAAAAACGAAAGCGTGTAATGTGTGTCATTAGAGTGTGGAGGTACCCAGTTCACTGTTTGCTGCACATGACAGGCAGAATATAAAAGAAAGGTTTTCTAAAAGTATGCAAAGTAGGTGAATACGTCACATGGGGTCGGAAGTCGTTCACCAGTCTCCACCCCGTTGACATCTGTTCAGGAAAGGACCCACGTCCTGCATCTGTCTCCATCATGTTTTCACAGAGGGACGTGTGGAACTGTAGAATAAAAATAAAAATCTTTTTTGTTCGTTAGTAAAAGAAATCGCAAGCGCAGACCTGTGTTCATCCCAAAAGAATGAAGTTGAGGTCAGTTTGAGTGTGTGTGTGTGAAATCATAAACAAGCTGTGATGCAGCCTGTGTGAGGGCCTCAGTTACAGCCCCCCCTCAGCAGCCAATGATAAGAGCACAGCTGAGCTGAAGTTAACAGCAACAAAAGAGGGATTATTTAGAATGTCTGTAGATGTAACCTGCACTCCGTCTGGAGTGGAAATCAATTAAATACCTAAACTACATGAGATCTCTTCCTAAAAATTTAACTGGGCACAAGTTTGAAAGCAAAAATGAATGTTAAGGTGTCTTGCTGTCAGATGTTGCACAAGACAGTGAAAGAATAAGTTTTTCTTTAATAGTCTGGTACGTACAGTAATTATTATTACTTCTCTCTAATAGTCGTCTTCCCTTTAATAGTCATTAATAGTCTGTTTCAGTCAGTCTCAGTCTTCCTATAGTCTGTTTTTTTGTTTTTTTTCTACAGTCTGTTTTGTTTTTCTACCGTCTGTTTTGTTTCCTATAGTCTTCTAGTCTGGCCAGACAAACCTATATTGTGCACAAACCCTTTTAGAAACGTAGAGGATTTTATTACTGAATTTGTTGCAAGTTAAAATAGTTTGAACCCATCAGACTGTAAAGTCATGCAGCAGTTGTCATTTAGCTGTTTGTCATCATTTTAAAATCACTCTGTGGGATTTTTTTTAAGCAAAAAGCGATTCTTCATTGCGAGCAGATAAGCATGAACATGAATTTGAGCGTGTATCAGCTGTAAGCGTGTTTCTTCATTGCGTGTATGAATGTGTGTGTGTTTGCGGTACCGTCTTGTACGTCACGTGAAAAGGAACCGTCACCTTCCTCCTTCCCCAACCATCAGTCTGATGTGAGCGCCAGCGGGTGAAGCCTTTCAATGGGACAGTTGTTCCTCGATGACAGACCTTTCCTGGATCCTCGCATGCAGCTCTATTGGGCCGATCACGTCTGAAGCCTCTCCTGTTGTTTCAACCAGTGTCTGTGTCAGAGCACGTCTTCTCTGCTGTTGCTCTGTCCTTGTTTTCCTTTGCTGATTACCTATTACAGTCATAAGCAGATGTCTGTGTCAGACACACACGCTTGTAGTAGCTGGTTCATCTGATGAGCCCAGAACGTGATGGCTGCAGACGTTGTGGAGTCTGTGAGGCCTCCATGCTGTGGTCTGTGTCCTCCAGCTGCTGTGGTGTCAGAGCTTCCACCCCGTTCTGGTTGTTGGTCGGCGCTTCTTCTCCTTCGGTTCTTCTGCTGATGGTGGGAAAGGAGTCCAGATCCGGATTTACCCTCATCGCGCTCAGTTCTGCATTAGAATAGAGAGCAGAAACAATGGGAGCATTTGCTCTTGACATGACGTGTGTGTGTGCGTGTGCGTGTGTGTGTGTGTGTGTGTGTGTGTGTGTGTGTGTGTGTGTGTGTGTGTGTATGTGTGTCTGTGGCAGAGTGCAAACAATTCTTCCCCAGAGTTGTTATCTCCTTTTTTCCTGTTACTCTCATCTTTTGTTTCTTTTAGGGCTTTAGTTTTGATAGTTTTGCTTTTTCAAGTATTTTCTTTTGTCTCTAATTTTTCTTTTAAGGTGCGTATGTCCTTACACAAAGCGATTCTCCTTTTGAACCCATAACCAGTTTCCCACTCATGGAAACATGAAACGCACTAATAACCATATTTACTTTTTACTTTTAATTACCTTTAGTTTTGTACGGTTTCTGTCTGGTGGTGAAGACTCAAATTGCCCCGAACCCGTCTTTCAGAGTCCGGCGGTTTCCTGCCTTAGATTTTTTGTGTGTTCCGGCCGGAACCTTCCCAAAATGCCTTTTTATCGGACGTCTCCGTAAAAAGGGAACCAACCTGATCTGGCGACAGAGCCTTTCCCGAAGTATTTCCTCAACGTTAGGCCCCTCTAGGCCCGGGTCCCTCGTATCTTGAAAATACTTCACTCTGCGAACGCACTCCCTCTTTCAGAAGCCGTCTTTTATACTCAGTCCCCCACGTGTGGACCACGCACAGATCAAAAAAACATGTCTGTATCCTCAGTACAGACGGAAGCTCGGTTCCACGAGCCAACCCTTAGCAACCGACGTCTCACCACCCAGAGCAGACTTTCACCTAATTAAGAACATGTAATATTGGGATTTTTTTTTTCTCTTTTTCTCGATCTAATTAATTTTCCTTTTTCAAATTTAGTGTTTCAACCAAATAGAAGATTTCTTTCCCTTTTTTTTTCAACCAATTGAAATGTTTCAGCTAAATTAAAAATAAAAGTTCCAATCCTTTTGTTTTTCCCAAATCAAAAGGAATCTCTCTCACCGAGCCGAGCCAAATTAGGATTTGAGTTTGAATCTGAGTTCGTGGATCTCGTCAGAGGCGATCCAGACGGGTGAGCAGTCCTCCCAGCTCTGAATGTCTGTAGAGGTTTGGAGGCTGAGCGACCCTAGTCCTCAGGACTATCGTCCCTGGTCACACCGTCCAGACGACCTGCCGCGGGGTCCTGCCGACAACGCCAATTTCTGTGGTGGAAATTTTCCACAAAGAAGCAGATGAGAGAGTGTTGTCCTTTTGTGCGATTTATTGAAATAATAAAGAAAATAAAAATAATGGGGAAAGCAAATAAAAAGCATGGATGTTGATCGTGCACATCAACAAACCAAAAACCAGCTGGGGAGATCAGTGCACACACCACGAAGGTGTGATGCAAAGAGCCCACGATCCTCAAGTTGCTTCTGCCTTTTAGCTTCTCTGTCTGACTAGGGTGGAATGTCTTTCCAACCCAATCAAATTACATGCACCATCTCCTCCCTGTCGCAGTGTGTGTGAAGATTTTTACTTTCTCACACCTGCATCGCTGACGTCCAACTATCTGTGAGAAAGGAGCACCAAGTCTCAACAGACAGAGACACAACTCCCCGACCTTGGGTTTGGGAGCTAGAGTTGAGAGTCTATCAGGCAGAGACAACCATTGAACAATCTAGGTGAAATGTCAAATGCATACAGTAAGACAAAACATAAGATATTAATTGCAGAACATAAGTCATAACTCGTATAATAACTGCATAGAAATAAGGAAGACACATAGAAATAAGGAACAGACAATTTTTCCCATAACAGTGCTTAATAGGAAAACTGTAAAACAGTCACATTAACCAGTCACGATTACCCATTCAAAAGCAGAAATAGTCCTGTTAAAGCTAAAAATTTGGATTGGTGCTTTTATTTTGAAAGAATATGGAAAAGGCCAGTGCAGGTATTTGCTAAATGAAGTAATCAATAATATGCATAGAGATGAGTACAAACTGTTTCTGTAGTGACGAGTTAAAGACAGAAGTTCTATCTTTAAAAAGTGTGCCCTCGCACTCTAGCTGTGACATAACGCACTCTAGCTCACGTAATACACACTAATGGAAAAGCTGAGAAACAAACCAGTTGAAAGCAGAAATATTGCTATATTATATCTAAATAACTATTTGTAATTAATCAGTTGAAACATTACTTAAACTAGCTAATGAGTTGAATGTATAGCACAGTATATACTGTAGTTCAAAGAGGACTCATTGTAGCTGAAGAGCCGTCTCCACATGGAGAGAGGTGTGTGTGTGTGTGTGTGTGTGTGTGCGTGTGTGAATATAACACAAACGGTGGACCTAAAGCAAATGAAAATATTTCATACAAAATCATGGTCAATCATTGCAATTTCAATTTTAACACATTATAGTGGCTCACAGCAGTTAGTCCCGCCCTGAGTCGCTAAGGCTTATGGGTAAAACAACCGTTTTTTTGATTTTAAAGTCTTATAGTTAAAGTTAGGATTCAAAAATTTTTATAACTTTGGTCAAATTAATTTAGCACCTTGTTCATTTATAGTTGTAATGTGTTCCTTTTGATTTTCTTCTTGTTTGTGTGGTACACCGTGAGTGAGACGATTGTGTGTGGGAGTGACCATCAGCAGTGATTCTTTGGGCATGTGTGAAAAGCAATTGTGGCTTGCTTTCCACAAATGGAGCGCACCAGTTGCAACTGCTCCTTCTCTGCACAGTCTAATTTGTGTGGCTGAGACGTGAATTATTTTACCTATAAATAAATGCAAGATTAACTGGACAATCAGTTAATTGGCTTTGCTTGCAAGCAAGACTCTTAAAGTATTTCTGTGTGTTGCGGTAGTGTAGAAAGTCTAAACCTGAGCCAAATGTGCAGAGTTTAAAACAAAATAATGCAATAAAGCTTTTTCTACTATATAAGCAGAAGGACAAAGTAGAAGATCATTCTGTGATTAAGAAATATTTATAATACAAAAAAAAAATATTGTATTTAAACATAATGATTAGACTCCTAAACTAACATGAAGAGCCTAATACAGTACAGAATTTGTTCATTGTTCATTGCAAGGGTCATTCCTATTTACACCAAGTTCTGTCATGGTGCATTACCCACAATGCCTTGTGCTATAAATTTGCATATATTTTTTCATGCTGTAATGTTGACTTAATTCCTTAAAAACACCCCCTCAACCATTAGACAGACCAGGTAGTTTAAAAAAGCTTATTGTCTACACCTGCTCTTATGGGGAATCAACAATGCAATGAACTTATCAATAATATTCATAGAGCTGTTGTGAGCATTAAGAGTTTGACTTGTAAGTCAAAGTGCTACTGAGCTCAAACCCTTATCTGCTGCAGCTGCGCAGTTTTCATGGAACAAGCAGGAACCCCCACTGATCAGCACAAAGAGCTGGAGTGAGGCTGAGTTCCACCCCAGCTTAACAGTCTTGTTACACCAAAACCATAAAGATTATCACAAAAATAACTTCACTCTATGAATCCCAAGGCTTCAATGAGCACCTGGTGTGCGTTTTATGCTTGAGGATTGAAAATTGTGGCCGCAGTTGCGATTTAAAAATGTCTGTCCCTCTGTGATTTTACCCAGAAGTCAGAGTATTTTCCATTGGAGTGAATGGGAGGATTTCTGGAACTCTCTGTGCTTTGAGGCAGATACAGACTAAAGTGTAGTTTTGATGGCTTAGCCAGGCACATTGTCGTGTACAGTGGCAGCTGTTCAAAGTGACTAGGGTTTTTACTGCAGTACCGATGCATCGCCACGGTGCAGCGAGTGCGTCGCTGACTAAAGATTTTTAATCCTGCAGCCGGCTGAAAAAAATCAGGACGCTAATCTCGTTTTAACCAACAGGTGGCACAGCGTTGATTAGAAGCCTCCAAAGCACTACAGCGTAACGGAGGTCCGACTGTTCATTTCTACCTGTAACACAAATATATTACACCAGACCTATTTTACTATTAAGTTTTTACTATTAAGTATCTGTTGTGTGCTAAAACATGGGGAGTGTGAAGGGCAACAACTTGTTGATGGCTTAGTTATTTTCTGTTCACTGCAAAGTTATAATTGTTCTGTGTGGTTTAAAACAGGCAGCGCCACAGCAGCAACACGTTCTTGTTTTTATTCTCCTCAGCTTTTTCGTGTCTTTAAATAGAAGACGTCTCTTAAAAATTCGTACACACCCACCACTCTAACATCTGATACAACATATTGACTTCACATAATACCATGATTATGCGTCGCGGTTTAATTAATATAATTTGAATGCGCAAGTAAAGTCGTAGAGCGCAGTCCATCTGCGACTACAGCCGCTTATTTAGGTTTTAAACTTCCACAACTTGTTAATGAATGTTTTCCAATAGTCGTAGATTTTACGTAAATAACCGTAATAATCATAGGAATTTGTTTTACAGCAGTTGTCGGTCGCAATTTTGACAGGACGCCAGAAATCAGCAGATCTACAGCGACGCATTACAGCAACATGTTTGTTCCTACGTGTTTACTCTGTGTCTGCAGAACTGCAGTTTGACTAGTTTTGACTGTGCGTGTCATTGTAACTGAGTGGCTGAGAGCACTTATTCGACCAGTGTACGTTTCAACATTTTCATTTCCCATCCGTCCATCCAGCCACTTTCACCGGTGTTTTCGTTTCTCTTTTGTTGAGCTGCAAACGGATTTTAATCAAAGCACCGCCTTACAAACCAATAAAACAGGCAAAAATATTTGTTTTTTACAAAAAGACACGGAATTGGAGTTAATATGTTTTTATTGTTTAGAGCCAAACGGAAAACACAAAAAGTCATCTATCGTTACCTCTGCTTATAATTTGGTGGAGACATCAACCTCTTACACAAACACGTGACGTGTTTCGGAGTCATGTGTCCAGACAGAGAGTGACCAATGCACAAATATATGGATGTGCAAATGCAGGCTACGAGAGGAACGGGGGAGTGGCGCACTAGATGTAGCGAGAATTTGTTTTGACTGTGCGTCTCATTGTAACTGAATGAGTGGCTGATGTGACTTATTGGGCCCGTGTATGTTTCAAAACTTTGATTTTCCATCCGTCCATCTATCCTTAATAAAAGCACCGCATTACAAACCAATAAACCGAACAAAAATATTTTTTAACAAAAACACACAGACTTGAATTTTAAGCTGTTTTTTTCGTTTAGAGAAAAACGTAAAACTAAAAACCTCTGCTTTTAATTTTTTAATCGTAGCTCATCCGTGGATGGGTCGTGGGGCAGCAGTCGTAGCAGAGAGCTCCCGACTGTCGCTTGACTGAAACACGAGATTGAATGATATGGGATGTGTTTCGTACTCAGATGACTTGGATCTGAATTCGACCAAGCTTTTGTTTGTCTCATGTTTGCTCACAGTCGCAAAGGCAAACTTCTCATCCCTCCCTTCCCCCGTAGAGGCGCATAGACATGCTAATGTGTTGCTACTACTCGATCAGCAGGTGAGAAATACTACAGCTCCGGGACAAAGCTCCGTAGGAGACTGGGCAGCATCGGGCGGCATGATCAGCTGCAGGTCTAAGACTCATTAATGCAGCAAGTAGTTTGGTCTACATACGTTTACTCTGCATCAACACGCAGGACAAAGATCTGCGTTTCTCTGATGCTACAGCCTCGGCTGCGTTGGTTGTTAGTCTCCCTTTCACCTGTACCATATGAAATGTGTTCCTGCAAAGTTGCTCAGCTGCTTTCAGAATCAGAATCTTTTTTATTCCCCATGCAGGTTTGAACAGGGCAAACATTATTTTTATTTACAAAAAAAAAATTAATACGTTTACAGATTGACCGGTGATGCCGCACGGTTAAAACAGCTGTTTGAAGCAGGGAAAAGTGAGTTAGCTGTCCTTGTCGATGCCTTGACAATGTTTTATCATCGGCTAGATCTCTGAGCCCCGACTTTTATGTCTTCTTTGGATTAAAAAACAAATGTTGAATGTTCTTCAAATAATATAATATTGCCGCCCTCCGCGGCTCCCAGTGTTTGTTTTTTTTATTGAAAACGTGGGTGTTACCGGTGGCAGACCTCTGGTCTAGATCATCCCTATTCACTTTTTTAAATTGTAGTAGTGTAACCTTAGTTAGTATTCTTTTTTATTTTTTTTATTTTATGTTTGGGAAACGTGACATTTCAGCTACTGTGATTTTATTTGTCATCAACATTAGTTCCTACCTGTCCTTGTTGACGGGGGACAGGAAAAAGGTGACGCGCGTTGGATAAGAGCGGCGTAAAGAAAAAAGTGTACATGTGCCGTACTGTCTTGCCGTGTGGTGCATTAAAGAAGCATTCCACGTAAAGAAAATTGCCCGTACCAACAGCAAGAAATCAGGGTTACAGTAGCTTGTCTGCCACAAATCGAACGCTGCACGCGGGAGGGCGCACCGTTCAGCTTCTTATTAGTTTTAAACGTTCATAACTTAATACTATAACGCGACCAGCGGTTCATGGTCTTGGCGATTCATGCACTAAGTAA
The DNA here is from genome assembly GCF_900634795.4 of Betta splendens. Taxonomy (NCBI): domain Eukaryota; kingdom Metazoa; phylum Chordata; class Actinopteri; order Anabantiformes; family Osphronemidae; genus Betta; species Betta splendens. The sequence continues at coordinate 309,620 of NC_040893.2, forward strand.
TACAACGTTGTCATCTCGTGGTCACGTGATGATGATGAGACGCTGTTTTTCCAATAATTAAAATAAAAATACTGCTTCCACTCAGACTCGAACCCCGGAAAAAAAAAAAACGTTAACCACTAGGCCACCGAAGACCTGACCATTGGTTGTTCTACAAGAGGCTATATGACGTAAGCAACTACGATGTTTTAGGACCAAAAGTGGGCCACCTACAGGCCAGAAGGACGTAACACACTCCCCCCGCAGTACAAACCCGGCACTGACGCGGCAGATTTGAAATCCAAACACGGTGGGGGTAGACACTTTTACCGGCTGCCTCTGTATTTCTTGTTCCGACATTGTTAGAGAGTTCACACAGACTCAACTTTTATGCACAAATTAACACATGAATTTATTACATAGAATGAAATAGTACAATCACAGAATAATCATGAGAGAGGTGGTGGCCGAATTCACCCGCTTCTTCTTCTGCAGAAAGAACTGAGAGGTCGAAAAAGGTCAGCTGGGTGTCTGCAGCAGACCCTCTGCGAAGCACTCTAAGAAACATCTCCCAATGCCCACTTTTTAAAGCTGTGTTGTTTATGCAACCAGCAAGTGCCTACGTGTCCATCGAAAGTCCATGTTTACTCAGCTGCAGCAGTTTATTTGTTTTAGTGGCCAATCTGACACCACGGTCAACTTGACATTTGTTGCAATGGACAGAAATAACTCCATAGAAGGAATAGAATTTACCACAAACTTTCCCCCTCAATGGACAGACAAATGTCCATTAAAGCTAAGCCCAATTTACTTTTATCGCCTTAAACCAGTGATAAGCACTAGCAATGTCCCAACCCATTGTAAGTTTTGTTCAACCTTAGCAATGTGGACACATAAATCAATTAAAATAGCCAAATTTATCCTACTGCTAACACGGGACTTTTCAGGGCAGCCAGCTTGATGACCTCCGAACGTTTCACAGGTGAATCCGGTACCTGCCTCTAAAAATAAACACAAAAACAAATTACTGACAAGTTTACAAACACACTTGGACCCTCATGGCAGGTCAATTAGATGCATTATATCAAACAACACAGGTATCATTATTCATACAATGATTAACCTGACTATCATGGCCAGGGTGACAAACTATTTTTACTAAACATCAGTCTTAGGGTTCCCCATTTCCCCCTCTGATACTTTAACAGAGTGGTTCAGATGATACCAGGTGGGAGAGCCTTTAACTTGAACTGCTCTCGAGGTCGTCTTGACCAACATGATGGGACCTTCTTGTCGGGCATGGTCCCACGTTCTCCTGAACCCCCTTAATGTACACCGGATCCCCAGGTTTCAACTTCAGCTCCAGCTCGTCCTTTGCCTAGGACGTCTCCTTTTGCCTAGGCTCTTCTTTCAGCTCCAACAGGTGATCCTCACACGCAGCAACAGTCAACCATGAAGGTCTGTGCTACCACGGCGTTCCGCTTCCTATAGCTGTGTTGGTCCGCGCAGCCCCACAATATTAGGTGGGTGAGAAGTCTTGGTCTAGCTGGAATTGGATTAATTGGACTCTCCCTCGGCTCCTTCGGCTCCAGTGGCTCTTCCATCATGGTTGTACTGGAAGCTGTGGCACTGCACCCTCTGCGTTGTCCTGGGAACCTCATCTGATGCCTAGCCTCTCTGCTAGCCGACCCAGTTGGCCCAGCTCACTTGTGGCCCTCACACCGAGACACTGGCTTCCAGACTGTCCAGGGCTCCAGCACTCCTCGGCTGCGTCATCCTTTGTCCCCCTCAGACTGGTGCTCCAGCTGGATCTGAGAGCTGATAGCTGAGAGGCAGAAAGCTCTGCACCATAGTGCAGCATAAACCATCCTACAGAGCTAGGGTTAGGGTTAGAGTGAATAGAACATATAGTTTCCTTTTTGTCCCAGGCCGTCGTGTAGAAATCAGAAAATCCGAGAGTATAAAATCACCAATTTTGTAGCAGGTCAGAAGATAGAAGACCCTCTTCTGAAACTGAAGTAACCTGGGGACGGAGGTTAAGGGTAGGAGAGAAATCGGTTAGGAAAGAAAATTAGTTTAAGCGAGATGTTTGTTTCTCCACTGCTGCTCCGCCTAAAGAGAAGGGTTGAAGTTGTTAATGTGAGCTACCTGTGTACAACAACACACTGAGAGGCAGAATGAAAATTGTTAAACCCTCATTATATAAAATCAACAACAATAAACATCATTGACATGTGTCATAGTCAGTCCATAGAGCATATATCAGTCAGTCATGTCACTGTCGTGAGCTCAGGGTTTTTATCGTGCACGTGAGCTAAGAGAGAAACTCTTGCTCTATTAGAACTATAATTTAGAAAGGCTAGCCTGTGGCCCATCAGTGATCCGGAGTTTGATCTTCTTCGTCCTCTTCTTTCCTGCAATGGAACAACACAGCACTCCTGCATATGTTAATTATCTGTTTTACATAAAAACGTAGGTCACTGGTTGATGCATTAAAACACTATTCTGTCAAGCAAAGCTTCATGCAATGTTAGTTTTATACGTTCTGCATGTTTTTACAAGCTACACACTGAAATGCAAGGTTCACAGCACTGTTTCATCTCTTTATTGTCAACATTAACACTTTCCCTTTCCGTCACTCCTTGACCTCCTTTCCTCCCTCACATACTGTACCATGCTACCATCTCTTTTTCTCTCACTCCACTAGGAATCCTGCTGAGATCATCCTCTTCGCAAGCTATTTACACTCCAAGTTAATATTTGAACCGACTGAACCCCAACTTTTGAACCAACAGGCCTCCTTCGAATAAGTTTGCCAACTTGGGATGAGACACAACAGAAACAGAATAGAAGAATAGTCCCACAGCAGACGCCACACATACAAGTCTCCTGTCATTCATTTTCATTTTCATACTTCCCATACACACATACTGCATCCAAGTGATTATACGAATTACTAATTTAGAAAGTGAGGACAATCGAATGACTAACTTAAGATGGGCACATTAGTACAACCCCTAAAAATCATTTCTTACCCTTACTTATCTATCCTTACTGGGACTTAATAAACTACGTGAAATTAAGAACCTTATACAGCATCTAAACTTCAAGGTTACACCCTCGATGTCAGCTGACAGCTAAACAAGAAGGATTAAGCTTTAGTGACTAACCTGATGAAGAACACAGAATCACTGCGATAAAACTTATTTAATTCAGGAAGTGCTGTAAATGCATGCACTGAGTGACTCTATGACGAAATTAACGTACAAACTAAATAAGCTGCATCCTCACAACCTATCAGAGATGACACATTAGACATAACACAACCTGTTGAACCTGTTGCACAAAGCAATAAACCTAGAAACACAACCAACCCCACAATCACTACTGCATCTAATTGTAATTTCCCCCGTGACTATCTGAGTCTCTAATGACAACATACTGTAACAACTGTGGATAAAAACTACAACTAAAATATTTTAACTTACTAAAGAAAGTCCATATAAACCCACATACAGCCAAACCTCTTGGAGGATAAAACACAGTCAACCACTGAGCATCAGGTGAAGCATTTGAACAGCAGAGTGAGTTAATTGGGAACTTTATTTTGAAATATTCTCTATACCTTTCCCTTTCCCTTGCCTTGTAAAATTGGAATATTTTATTTTTATTTTTTTTAAATTTATTTTTAAGCTTTTGGCAGCTTTAAGGACTGAGTTATTTTCACCAATTCTACTTATTTATTTATTTATTTTTTTAAATTTAGATGTTTGTCTGAGTCTCAAAGTACTAAAGTGTGCAGCAAGGTGAGAACACAGATTCAGAGGCCTCTGGCTTTTTGGCTTTTGATAACGTCCATTGACACAGTTCATGTCTGACAGCCTGCACTGTCTCAGTGGCCCTGCTTCAGCCTCAGCCTTCCTTGGCTGTCCAGGTGGACTCTTGTTTAATCACTGGCTTTGCATATGTCCATACCTCCCACACTGGAAGCAGTTCACAGTTTTTCCACAGCATCCTCGTCCTGCTCCTCGGCCTTGAGGAGTCCCTCCTCTCCTCATAGGAGGCTGTCTTGTCCACCCTCCTGGTAGAATGTACATCACCTGAGGTGTGGCCATGCCTGGTGGTGTAGGTGGGCTCTGAGGCACGCTGGCTGGTTGAGCAGACACCATCCTCGTCTCTCTTTCCTCCCCCTCTTTTCGCTGCTGCTGGCGTGTTGCTTCTTTCACTGCCTTCTTTGCCTGCTTTTGACGCAGCTCAACAGCATGAATCACATGGTCAGTTATTTGTTCTACTGACATGTTGCACAGTTCCACAGTGTCATTCAGATCCTTCTGATCTGGTTTTGAAGGCCAGGGCAGATTTTGACGCTTTGCCCCTTTGACCAGCAGAGGAAGTCCATCAGAAACCTCATTTACCCGTTCGTCACCCACACACACTAATTCCTTATCTGACCCAGCCCACAGTGATCTACCTGCTCTGTCACGCAGGTCACTTTCACTGCAGGAATTTCCAATTGATATTTTCTGTTTTTTAAAAAAACGTCGGGCAGTTCTAATAACTCATCCCTTTTCACTGCCCTGTCTGTCCCTTCTAGACCAGCTACCGGGTGAACTGGCTTCTTTGTCCTTCCAGGTTTTGTTTCTTCTGCATCCATCTGGGACGCATCTGAAAGAGACTTGATTATAGTGATCTGATTAGATTGATTATTACAACATTGAGCCGTCTTTTTGCCCATCATTTTTGCAATAAAATGCAACACTGCATTTTCTCGTTCCCGTTTAAGGCCTAACTTCACAGATTTGATCTCTACCCACTGCCTCAGATCAAATGTCCCCTCTGTTGGCCAGGGTGACGTAGCCTTATGCGTTCGCTTATTCTTTTTCTTATTTCGAATACTTCTGAATCTCCTGAGAAAAGAGAGGATGTTTTCTCATTATTCCTATATCTGGAGAAGAAAGCAACCGGCGCGATACATAATATGAAAATAGGGCATATGTATAGGTATGTATGTGACACACTTAAATGGACCGACCAGAAATGAATGTTAATGGACTGTCCACACGGGACACTAAAAAATATTAGAATTATCAAAAATGATAGAATGATCAAAACGTTCGAAAATGTAATCTACACAGCACTCACCCCACGGCTCTCCCCAGACTGTTCAAAAACAAACACACACACAGACACTGAACAGCGAGGCTTTATCTCCCCCGTTACACACACACACTCTCTGCTCCAAAGGACCAAAAGGGAACGCACACTGTCAATTATTAACACACACTTAAGGTTTTTTACCGACACAGACTCAAATGTTATTACCTCGACACCTGTTAATTATCATTAACACCGCAACAACTTAGCACTTATCACACTATCCTTAAATGCATTAACATATACTAAACATATACTCACCCCAACTTAACTATACTTGCACAATACTGACACATCGACACACTGCAGTTCAACACACAATAAACAAAAAGCGCTTTTATCGGTTATCCCTATGTTACCAGGCCTCACAAACCTTGGGAAGCTCTACACTTGGATTGATCTGTTCCAAGCTTAATGTAGATTCCCAATACATTACACAAGCCTACAGTGCCTTATAAATTTAGATTCTATCGAGCAGGTCGAATTTTTTGAATTTCAGAACCCGTTGCACCGAGGCCGCACTGTCTACCGACGCCGGTACCGTACGTCTTCCCCTTAAATTTAACAGCCGCTCAACGAGGTTTGGTTCAGTGACCCCGCTCAATACCTGGACCAAATTTTCCAGCGTCGACACAGAACTTACACAGCCTTAAATTTATTTTATCCGAATGCAGACTGCAACGCCCATACTTTGGATTTTCCAAACGTCGCCTGCCTCAAGTTAACCTACGTAACTTCTAGAGGTCAATAGGCCATGTCATTTTTCCCCAAGCGCAAGATAGCACATACACACAAAGCAATTGGTTATGCAAAGCAGTTATTTACAGCAATATAGGCACAGGTAAATTCTCCACCGCCTCTCTTTGTCTCTCCCACACAAATACTTTACTAGAAGCAGCCAAATCAGAATTTAATGATCAGATTACTCTAATCTTACCAACATTTGCTCACACTGTCACGAACACAGAGAATCGTCATGTAAAAGCTTTAAGCGCTATTTACCTTCACTGATGACGACGGTCGTGCGCCCGGGCCAGTCCGGACAAATGTTGGTTCTGGACTCGGCTCCTTTCTGCCTGCCCATCGTGACGCCATTCTGTCGTGTATTTCTTGTTCCGACATTGTTAGAGAGTTCACACAGACTCAACTTTTATGCTCAAATTAACACATGAATTTATTACATAGAATGAAATAGTACAATCACAGAATAATCATGAGAGAGGTGGTGGCCGAATTCACCCGCTTCTTCTTCTGCAGAAAGAACTGAGAGGTCGAAAAAGGTCAGCTGGGTGTCTGCAGCAGACCCTCTGCGAAGCACTCTAAGAAACATCTCCCAATGCCCACTTTTTAAAGCTGTGTTGTTTATGCAACCAGCAAGTGCCTACGTGTCCATCGAAAGTCCATGTTTACTCAGCTGCAGCAGTTTATTTGTTTTAGTGGCCAATCTGACACCACAGTCAACTTGACATTTGTTGCAATGGGCAGAAATAACTCCATAGGAGGAACAGAATTTACCACAACATCATTGGTAAAAAGGCAAGTATGACTACAAACAAGTGAAGAAAATGCGTTGATAGAGTGAAAACTGTGGCTGTAGTGACGAGTTAAAGAGAAAAGTTTTGGCGTAAGAAAGTGTCTCTCTACACTCTAGCTGTGGCATCCCCCACTCAATTAGAGCCAACACAAAATGCTAAACAAGACATTAATAGTTGCATAGTTGAAGATTGTTTTGTAGTTTAAATGGTGTCTGTAGCTTAAAGTGTGTTGAAGTAGTTAAAGCTGAAAGTAGACAAAGCTGAAGAGGATTTGAAATGCTTCTTCCATTCATTTCAATGGGGAAAAAGAGTTGAAAAAAGCTTAATAACTTGAAAAATATGAAACATATGAATGAGAAAAATAATAGCACACTTCTCCTTAAAAAGCTGAACATTTTGATATTGAAATGGTTTCTGTAGCTCAAACGATGCGAGAGTAGTTAGATGCGGCAAAACGTACGGAAGAACTAAAGAAAACTAGATAAAGCATTACCATAGAAAATGCTCAGCGAATGCTTCCAAGCTGAATTTATTCCTGAAGATTACTAAAAGTAGTTTAAGCATGTGAGACGGCTGAAGCATTCTTTCTTCTGAATAATGTTTTGAGACTTGCTTGAGCCGGGTTTCGAACCAGGAAATTCCTGCATTATAGGTAGTACTTTCTTGCCATTGGGCCAAACTATCTGCTAAACACTAGAACTACTAAGGGGCGTACACCTTTACATATACCCCTAACAACGGCTGGGTGTTCACTTGTCCGCCACGCTCCAGCTGGCACCCTGCCAAGAGCCGCTTTTGTTAAGTTGAGAGGGCCATCACCGACGCACTCTGTGGGGTTGGATGCATGGGCTCGCTGACCCTGCAGTCTATGACTGACATCCACTGTTACAATGTTCCACCGCTATGTGCTTGGATTTACAACGTGAAAGGACGAGTGTCATTGTTGCGGTCTCACCGAAGGAAGCAATAAAAAACATCAACAATCGAACAAGACAGTTTTGCTGCTTTGGTTATTTACAAAAAAACTAAATAAAGTTCACACATTATTGCACTGTAGCGTTTCCAGAAATTACACAAAAGACGACGGTACACCGCTCACCCATCTAGTTTTAACAAATGTGCAATTAAAAATATAATATATAAAACCATAAAGCTTGAAAGCGTTTCGGTTCTGTATTTCGGATATTTCGTTATTTCCCCTTTCACCTTTTCTACATAAAGTCATTGCAGAGCTACAGCCATGTTCCGAAGAGGTTCACCAGCCGCTTTCGGCAGTGCGTCATGGACGGACGTTGTTCTGCCCGCTTTCATGTAGACACGGAACTCTTCACAGTTTTTTCAAATGTAGATTTTGTTAATTTCGTTATTCATATACAACATGTAAATGCAAATGCTAAAATTACAGAAAAGATGACAGTACATCCATTTAATCTACGTTTGAAAAAACTTTTAGGAGTTCTGTGTCTACATGAAAGCTGGCAGAACAACGTCCTATGACAACTTTGTAGGAACACATTTCATATGGTACAGGTGAAAGGGAGACTAACAACCCAACGCAGCGAGGCTGTAGCAGGCAGAGAAACGCAGATCTTTGTCCTGCGTGTTGATGAGCGTTTCCCATCCCCCAGTGTCCCCGCTCTGGGACGTGGATGGCCCCGCCCATTTAATGCACAGCTGCATATATCTAAAATCTGTTTTGCATATATTCTTAATACTGTCATGTACTACATACATTTTGTGATTTTACTGCCACCTTAACCAGGACTTGAACCAGAGTTTTCAAGGTCAGAGTCAAATTCTCAACCACTGAGCCACAGTATCTGCTGACAGTAAAACTCTGAAACATTGAAAACATAGTTTGAAATAGCTGAAACGTTCAATGGATAGATAAATATATCTCACAATTAGTTTTTCAAGAAAAGCTGTATGTGTACAAAGGAAACAAATTTCGTTGAATTTAGGGTAAATTATTACTACACGAGAATTTCATTTGAGGTGTATGTCGCTGTGAACAGCTTAGCTTCACATCTTGCAGTTGCCCCATTTAGGAATTGAACCTGACACTACAGGCTTCAGAGTCAAAGACCTTATCCACAGGGCCAAACGAGCTACTTCAATTACATCACATGGCGGCATTACACATCCTAGAGTCAATGGTGGAAATCCTGTTTGTTTTAATAGCGAGAAGAAAAAGCTTCATATTTCCAAAAGTATAAAAGATATGACTAAGAAAACTAATAGCACACTTCTCATTGAAAAGCTAAACGATTTGATATTTGAACGGTTTCTGTAGCTCAAAGCATGTAGGAGGAACAACTAAGCAGTTCTATATATAGTATTTGAAAAACTACTAAACTGAATGTTTTGCTGAAGGATTGCTGAAAGTAGCTGAAACGTTTGAAACATAGTTCGAAATAGCTGAAAAGTTTAATGCATAGATAAATACAAAAATCCCTAAGCTGTTATTATTTCTTTCTCCTGCTTTACAACCATTACATTAGAGGTTTATGTTCCTGTAAACAACTCGGCTTTATGTTTTGCTGTTGCCCGACTAGGATTTGAACCTGAGACTGTACGCTTGAGAGAGAAGGCCCTTAACCACTGAGCCAAAGTAGCTACTGTGATGGGTTTACATGGCTACATTACACATCCTAGCGTCAATGGTAAAAATCTGGTTTGTTTTTATAGCGAGAAGAAAAAGCTTCATATTTCCAAAAGTATAAAAGATATGACTAAGAAAACTAATAGCACACTTCTCCTTGAACATTTTGATATTTGAACAGTTTCTGTAGCTCAAAGCATGTAGGAGGAGTTAGGTGCCGACGATGGTAGAAGGGACGTACAAAGGAAATATCAATGCTAGCACTAGATAAAGCATTTCCATAAGAAAATGCACAGTGAATGCTTCCAAGCTGAAAATATTCCTGAAGAGTAGCTGAAAGTAACTGAAACATTTAAAACAGATGAAATAGCTCAATCATGTAAAGCATAGTTGAATGTATCTAAGGAGAAATAGGAATTAATTAAACAGTGCTGAATATTTGCAGAAGAAGTTGAATTAGTTGAATTTCATATGGAGGAAACACGAAAAAGATTTGCTGAAATTAACAAACTGGTGAAAATCAAAATGGCTAAATATTGTAATTAAATAGTTTTGATTTCAAGAGCTGAATGAGTACCTAAACGTTTTGGAAATATTTAATACGGCCTAAATTTGCTTCAGAACAAGTATTTGAATTTGAATTGATAAAAGTTGAAACTGTGAAGGAAGTGTGTGCAGATAATTGCTGAACAGTAAAATTGTTTCATTAAGTGGTTATAATTAACTAGTCAAATTCACAAAAGCGATATTTAGGCTAAATAATTAGATTGGTGTTTTTATTTTGAAAGTAATTTGAGGAATTGTGTGTCCTAAATTGGTAAACTGGAAAAAGCGCTCATTAAGTTGTCCTAAATAACAAAAAAGCAGTCAAAAGCAGAAATTAAAAAGGTTTAGAGCTTAGTTAGTTGCACTAAAAGTTTAGTACTTATTTTGAAATGACTTACAGGAAGCTTGTGTGAGTAATTGTTAAATTGTTTCATTAACTAGTAATAATAAACCAGTAATTACTTATAGACTTATTGCTGATTTACAATTGACCATTCAAAAGCAGAATTTATTCTATTAAAGCTAAAAAATTGGTTTAATGCTTTTATTTTAAAATGATTTAGAGATGTGTGTGTTTATAGCTAAACTTTAAAATAGTCTCATTTCTTGTCACAATTAACCATTCAAAAACAGAGTTTATGCTATTAAAGCTAAAAATTTGGGTTGGTACTTTTATTTTGATAGGATATTGAGGACACCTGTGCAGGCAATTTCTAAACATTAAGATTGTCTTATCATCTAGTAACAATACACCAGCTGAACGCAGAAATATTGCCCTTTTTAGCTAAGGATCTGGAATGGGGCTTTTATTTTAAAAGGATTTGGAGAAACTGTGTGTGCAGTATTTTAGTCTAAATAAATAGTCATAATAAAACTGTTGAAAGCAGAAATATTGCTATCTTTAGCTAAAAATCAGGATTTGGGCTTTTATTTTGAAAGGATGTGGAGAAGCTGTGAGTGCTTAATAGCTAAACTGAAAAACAGTCACCCTAACCAGTCATGATTACCCATTCAAAATCACAAATAGTGCTATTAGAGCTAAAAATCTGGATTGGTGCTTTTATTTTGAAAGGATATGGAAAAGGCCTGTGCAGGTATTTGCTAACCAGTATATAAACCAGTCATAATAAAGTTATTCAAAGCAGAATTATTGCTATCTTTAGAGAAAGATCAGAATTTAGGCTTTTATTTTGAAAGGATGTGGAAAAGCTGTGTGTGCTTTATAGCTAAAATATAAAATACTCTCATTAACTAGTCACAATTGTCCATTTAAAAGCATAAATAGTCCTATTAAAGTTAAAAGTTGGATTGGTGCTTTTATTTTGAAAGGATTTAGAGGTCGTGTGTGAGTAATTACTAAAGTATAAAATAGTCATATTCAAAGTCATAATATGTCATTCAATAGCAAGAATTGCCCTATTAAAGGAAAAGATTTAGATTAAGCCCTTTTAGAATAAAATCACCCTAATAAGTGTGAGTGGTTATTTGCTGAACTCTAAAGTGTCTCATTAACGATTGGTAAGTATTCAGAACCAGAAATGTTCTAATCAATCTTGCCATTAAAGGTAATAAATTATAATTGGTGCTTTTATTTTGAAAGGATTTAGAGGAAATGTGTGGGGGTAAAAGTATAACTGTCAATTAGTCTTTAAATAATCATAATTAACCATTCAAAGGCAAAAACGGTGCAGTTAAAGCTAATAAATTGCATTGGTGCTTTTATTTTGAAAGGACCTAGAGGTAGCATGTGTGGGTAATTACTAAACTGTTAATCCATCTTTAAATAGTCATAATTATCCATATAAAAGCAGAAATGTTGGTATTAAAGCTAATTTTTTGGCTTGGTGCTTTTATTTTGAAAGGATTAAGAGGAAGTGTGTGCTTAATTACTACACAATCCAATAGTGTAGTTGAGTAATCAGTAATATGCATGGAACTGCTGTCTACACTGAGCATCAGGAGTTTGACCTGTCAGTGAAATCTGCAGCTGCGCCGTCGCCATGGAGACGAAAGGCGGGAAAATCAGGCTCACTCTGCTCTGTAAAAGCAGAGTTTCACCCTGTATAAACAGGCTTGTTCCAGCTAAACCATAATAGATATCACAAAAATCACTTCATGTTACGAGTCCCAAAGTAGCTGAAACGTTAAAAACATAGTTTGAAATAGCAGAAAAGTTGAATGCATGGATAAACTTATCTAACGATTAGTTTTTTGAAAAGAACTGTTTGTGTACAAAAAAAAAATATTTTATTTTAATGAATTAGTATTTACTTCTACTCCTATGCATATGATTTCACTGCTGCCTTAGTCAGGACTTGAACCAGAGTCTACTACATCAGAGTCAAACACTTAACCACTGAGTCAAAGCAACTGCTGACAATGCAGGTCTAAGCAGCACTATACATACAATTTGAAAAACTAAACTGAATGTTTTGCTAAAGGATTGCTGAAATAAGCTGACCCATTGAAAACATAGTTTGAAATACCTGAAAAGGTGAATGCATAGATAAACATCTCTAACGATTCGTTTTTTCACGCTGTGGACAAATCAGTTTCACTTCTTGCAGTTGCCCCAATTGGGACTTGAACCTGCCGGAGGCAGAGACAAGGACCTTATCCACTGAGCCAAAGCAGCTACTGCCATTGATTCACATGGCGGCATTACACATCCTGTCAATGTCAATGTGTCAATGCCAGTGTCAATGGTAAACTCCTGTTGGTTTTAATAGGGAAAACAAAAAGCTTCATATTTACAAAAGTATAAAAGATATGACTAAGAAAACTAATAGTTCTCAAAAAGCTGAACCTTTTGATATTTGAACGGTTTCTGTAGCTCAAAGCGTGTAGGAGGAGTTAGGTGCCGACAATTGTAGAAAGGACGTAAAAAGGAAACATCAATGGTAACACTAGATAAAGCATTTCCATAAGAAAATGCACAGTGAATGCTTCCAAGCTGAATGTATTCCTGAAGAATTGCTGAAAGTAGCTTAAGTACTTGAAATAGTTGGAAGCGGCTGAGGAATTTAATGCAAAGCTGTGATATTAAAACAAAGTTTAAAATAACTGAAAACTTCAATGCATAGATAAATACATTTAACAATTATTTTTTCAAGAAGAGCTGTATGGGCACAAAGGGAAACAAAAATGGTTGAATTTAAGGTAAGGAAATACTATTTATTACTACACAACCATTTCATTTGAGGTTTATGTCCCTGTGAAGAACATAGTTTCACATCTTGCAGTTGCCCCAATTGGGAATTGAACCTGAGGTTTCGGAGGCAAGGACCTTATCCACAGGGCCAAAGGAACTATTTCCATTGCTTCACATGGCGGCATTACATATGCTAGAGTCAATGGTAAAATCCTGTTTGTTTTAATAGTGAGAAGAAAAAGCTTAACATTTGTGATTTTTCTGCTGCCTTAATCAGGACTTGAACTACAGTCTGCAATATCAGAGTCAAACGCTTAACCAATGAGCCACAGTAACTGCGGACAGTACCGCTCTAAGCAGCACTATACATACTATTTGAAAAACTACTAAACTGAATATTTTGCTGAAGGATTGCTAAAATTAGCTGAAACATTGAAAACATAGTTTGAAATTGCTTCAAATTTGAATACATAGATGAATGTATCTAACGTTTAGTTTTTTAAAAAGAGCTGTATGTGCACAAAGGAAACAACAACTTAGTTTCACACCTTGTGATTGCCCTGAAGCAATGAAACAGCTGGAGGCTCCTGAGGAATTTAATGCACAGCTGCATATATCTAAATATCTGTTTTGCATATATTCTTTATACTGTCATGTACTAAATATATTTTGTGATTTTACTGCTGCCTTAACGAGTACTTGAATCAGAGTTTTCAAGGTCAGAGTGAAACACTTTACCACTGAGCCATAGCATCTGCTGACAGTAAAACTCTAAGCATCACTATACATTAGTTTTTAAGAAGAGCTGTATGTGCACAAAGGAAACAAAAATGGTTGAATTTAAGCTAAAGAAATACTATTTATTACAACACAACCATTTCATTTGAGGTTTATGTTGCTGTGAAGAATGTAGTTTCACATCTTGCAGTTGCCCCAATTGGGAATTGAACCTGAGACTGTCGGTTTTGGAGTCAAGGACCTTATCCACAGGGCCATAGGAACTACTTCCATTGCTTCACATGGCGGCGGTTTATTTTATTAAACAAAGACTAGAGAGTTGCAACAGTCCCAAAACGCTAAAGCGAAAGCAAATGAGAATATTTGAATAATAAATCATGCATCCATTATAGTAATTTCAATTTTAACATATTGTAGTGGCTCACACCAGTGAGTCCTGCCCTGAGCCGCTAAGGCTTCTGGGTAAAACAACCTTTCTTGTGTTTGTAGTCTTATAGTTTAAAGTTAGGATTCAAAAAATTTTATAACTTTGGTAAAATTAATTTAGCATCTCGTTCATTTATGGTTGTAATGTGTTTTTTTGTTTGTTTTTGTACTTTTTCATGTGACACACCGTGAGTGAGGGGATGGTGAGTGGGAGTGACCATCAACGAGCACTGATCTCTTTTGTGTGTGAAAAGCAAATGTGGCTTGCTCTATGCAAAGGAAGTTCACAAAGAAGCTATTGTTGAGTATCTCTTTGCCTGTAAAGTTGAATTTGTTTAATTGCGTGTAGCGGATTCAAATTATTAATAGTTTAATTTTAATGCAGAACATTAATATACCTCGAAGTTGGGGCACCAGGTTTGATTTAAAGCTGAAACCACGCTTGTGTCCATCTAGTCAACGCCAGATATCAATTCAATGAGTTACCACTCATGAACACCAATAACCACTTTCTTGTGATAAAACCAAATCAGTCTCTTATGCCGTGAATTCTTGTCGTGGTTCAGTGACCTCTGTTTAAATCTGAAGAACAATGCACACAAAACCAGATTCCTTTTAACGTTTTATTAATCTAACACTACTGGATATATGAATAACATAATATAGAAATACTCAAATAAACAGAATAGAAAATGAGAGAACGATCAGAATGAGATGATGAACAGTGAATGAATCAATGAGTGAAAACCCAAAGAATGGTCAAGACCTGAGTGTGTGATGGCTTTGATCAAGCGAAAAGAGTATTTGTCTCTAACTAATTCAAATCTAAGGATAACTAATCAATTTGGAATGTTCAATTTTAGCGCTTTGAGAAACACCAGAATTCTCAGAGGATCAGAGATGTTCGTCTTGCCTTAGTTTGGAGCTGTAGCCGCTGTGCAGCGTCTCCCGTTACCGGTGGGTTGAGCAGGCGTGCCCTCTCTGGTCCAGGTGCCACGGCCTCTGGGCCAGGAATCGTCGCCCGCGATTGATGAGGACGGCTCGGGTTCAGCGAAGTAACAGTCAGCAAGGCTGGACTTTCCAAGGTGTTTCCAAGCGTCAGCGCTACTTAAACTAGCCCAAAAGCAAACGGGCTGGAATCTAATTTAATTGGTTCGATCAAAAATAGCGAGTCAATTAAGGACTGGTTGTAATAGTTTCAGTTTCGCGGAGTTTCTTGATGACTTTCTAACGTTACAAAAATCGTTGTTCGTTCGTGTTTCTAAGTTTAACTTTGGTTTACGAAATTTAAGAACAAAGGAAAATTAAAGAAAAGTAATGCGACGCAAAAAGGAAAAGTGAAAGACATTTGAAGATAGAGGGAAATCCGTTTTGCCTTGGGTGTCACTGGTTTAAATACCTCTGGGGCAGTGGTCACTGCAGGGCGGAGAAATGACTTCAACCAGTGGTGAAGAGTTCCGCCTCTTCAGATCAGGAATCAAACTATTTGATTTGGATCGCTCCTAAATCTAGCTTTCCTCTTTTCATCAAGCTCAAAGTTCCATCACACCATAACACAATAAACATGTAATGATCACTTTAACACTCAAATAAGCAGAGAAGTCAGAATGGTTAAACATCAATATTAAATGCATAGAATATTAAGGTCTTATATGTGATCCTTTACAAATGCTGTAACAAATTAAATGTTATTCATGATGCCTGGTCTTGTCTTATGTAACACCCAGTAAACACTAAAACATACACGAATAATAAATGCAAGCAAAATCAAATTATAAATGACCTAATCTGGACATTACTAATTAAACAATTGTAACACAATGTGATACAATAATGAGGATACCGAATTGTAGCTGGTGGAAATAGTCCATGTGTATGTTGCACAGATTAAAAGAAGTAAAGAAGGTGAGTCTCTCTATTTTAACTTTGTGCCTACACACAAAGGGAAGCATGGTGATGAGTTGAAGTCCCTTTGTAACTTTAGGAATTTCCTGGCAAATCTGTAGATCAGGCATTGAACATCACACAGAGACCAATCTAATACCAAATGAAAACATTTTGTCCACAGAATACAATGGCATCATTTTTATGGAGGTTGAAAGCTCTGGTGCGTCTGAACCAGAACTTGTGTCCAAATGAAGTCTCTCGTTCTCTTTGATGAGCACATTCCACATTTTATGGCTGGTGGTCCCAGTTCTGGGAGAGACAGCTTCTTGGTGATAAATGTGACAGCCTCTCCTTTTGGCACGATAAGCAGAGGTAGAATCCTGAGGGATTTACAGGTAGATCAACAAAGTGGACTCATGGTTCTTTGATATGGACCTTTGAGATGTTGGCGTCAATTGGTGCCTGTGGTGATAGAAGCCAGTCTCCTGTTGTGGAGAAAGATTCAGGGTCCCTTATCTCTGGGGACTAAAGGGACGTAGGGGCTCTTCAAAGGAGGGAGTTAAGTTTACATGTAGGTCAGGTTACCTCAGTCCAGACGTGGATTGCCACATGCGGCATGAATGATTTTATCTACAGATAAATACAGGTAATACTGGACAGTCATCAATTGGCCCTGCTTCTTGCCTGATGTGAGGGACTCTTACTTTTTTTGGAATGTTGCTGTAGTCTTGTTTAGTGTTACCCTGAGCCAAATGTGCATAGTTTTATACAATATATTGCAATAATGCTTTTTTTACTATAAGCAGAAGGACAAAGCAGAAAATGATTATGTGATATATAAAAATAATTTGATTAAAAATAAAACAAATTAAAAACTATTATATTTAAATATAAAGACTACGCTATTATGTCAATATGAAGAGCCTAATCCAATAATTGTTCATTATTCATTGCAAGGGTCCCTCCTTGTAACACCATGTTCTGTTATGGTGCATTACCCACAATGCACTGAAACACTTTTCCATTCATTTCAATGGGACAAAAAAAGTTGAAAAAAGCTTAATAACTTGAAAAATATGAAACATATGAATGAGAAAAAAATAGCACACTTCTCCTTAAAAAGCTGAACATTTTGATATTGGACTGGTTTCTGTAGCTCGAACGATGCGAGCGGAGTTAGATGCAGAAAAACGTACGGAAGAACTAAAGATAATAATAATAATAACTAGATAAAGCATTTCCATAAGAAAATGCACAGTAAATGCTTACATGCTGAATGTTTTGCTAAAGAATTGCTGGAAATAGCTAAAAATTTTAAACATATGAAAGTAGCTTAAACACAATGTATAGATGAATGCGTCTGAACAGAACTGGGTGTTGTTTAAACAGAGCTGATTATGTCAGAAGAAGCTGAAGCAGTTAAATTTCAAATTAAGGATAGTTCAAAGAGATCTGTTGAAATTCAAGATACGCTAAAATGAAGAAAGTATGTAAAGGATTGCTGAACTTGTTGAGACATAGTTGAATGTATCAAAATAGGTAAATGGAGTCTGAGAGCTGAAAGAATAGTTGACTGCTGTGGAAGCATATAAAACAGCTGACAGTAGCTCCAGAGAAAGGATCTGAAATTTAGATTTGGATAAGTTGAAGTATTTCATAACGCATGTGCAGGGAATTGCTAAAATTTATAACTCAAATAATTTGAAGGAAATCAATATAGTTATATTAAGAAGTGAACGCATAAACAAGCCTATTATACCGTAAAATATACTTATTAACAATTTGTAATCAATCAGTTGAAACATTACTGAAACTAGCCGATGAGTGGAATGTATAGCTGATCAGATCTGCAAAGAAGAAGTTGCAGAGCTGAATGTGCACAAATAAAAGAAAAGCAGTTTGATTTTACTAAAAATCAAAGGGTTTTACCCATGACAACAGTGCTGTAAATCTTTCTTCTGAAGAAAATTTAAATACTTGCTCGAGCCGAGTTTCAAACCATGAACTCCAGCAATATGGGTCATGATTCCTTGCCACTGGGCCAAACTATGTGCTTAAATTCTTGATAAGAGTGGCTGTATAGATCCTTTTTTGAAAACTAAAACTTTCTAAAAGTTCTTCATTTATCATATACATTACTAATACAGTGATACATTAAGGATAAAACTAACTTTATCTGGGAAATGCAAATATTACACAATAACCCGATTGCACAAACATGCCTCACACAGGTTTTGAACCCGGAATTCCCACTTCAGAGTCAAGGAGTTAAACTATTGAGCTACTGGACATAACAGCTGTAGCATGACTTGGCTGAAGAGTTTCCTCTAGATGAAAAGAACTCCTTTGTCATTTTCACGTGTTTATTTTATTAAACAAAGACTTGAGAGTTGCAACAGTCTCAAAACGCTAAACCTAATATTTCATACAAAATCATGCTTCAATCATTGCAATTTCAATTTCAACACATTATAGTGGCTCACAGCAGTTAGTCCCGCCCTGAGCCACTAAGGCTTATGGGTAATACAACCGTTTTTTTGATTTTAAAGTCTTATAGTTAAAGTTAGGATTCAAAAA